>NC_045544.1:85952599-86264161 GCF_009769535.1 Thamnophis elegans | reverse complement strand
GCGGGCGGGTGGGCCCTTCGCCGTTCCTGGAAGTTACTTACTTCCGGGTTCACCGACCAACCGGTTCACGGGGACCGCCGCGAACCAGTTGAAACCCACCCCTGATTCTGTCCAACCTCTTTCTCATTTGCTCAGCTATGCAATAGTTGCTTAGAAGGATCACATATCTGACCGTTGAAAGGCTGCTCCACAGTGAGTGGGATTAAGATGAGGCTCCCTTTTCCTGTTAGCAAACGTACGTAGCTGTAACAACAAATTATGTTATTTGTGCATGATTTCATGAGAGGCATAAGCTATTAAAGTTTGAACTGAGCAAAGTCCTGAAAGGCCATTGCATAGTTTTTACAATGGTTACTTAACAAAAACTCTAGATTATTTATGAACAAGTTAAAAAGCATTAATACAGATGTCTGCGCAAAAAGCATTGTCCTTTATATCTGTTTTGCAAGAATAGTGTATTATTTTCATTCCCTGTTATGGGTTCTTTAATCAATTGCAGTAAAGTTTGGTTAAGGAGTGAAGGGATGTTTTCTCATATCTGATAACTGTCAAGCTTTTTAAATATATATTTTAAAGTAAGAAACTTTGTCTCCATATTTTCCCCTACTCTCTGTAGAGAGGCACTTCTAAAGATGAAAGGAAGGCCAGATTTAAGGATGATGCTAGGCATACATGGCTGAGTTGTTCATTTGGTTTTCTTCTGGTGTCATTTTGATATAAATCCTGAATTGTCAGCTAGTAATAAGTAAGGAAAATTGAAACTGTGGCAGTAGAAAGATGTATTTTGACAATTTTACTTACCACAGCATGGGAGAAATTCTTAGTTTGATAAATTCTGACAAAAGACATAATGAGAATAGAAAAAAAGCTCTCTGTGGGGCTTTTCAATTGACAGTGTCGAGTAAGAGAGATGGAGTGTGTGAAGTTTGCCACCTCTCATCATAGTCCAAATATGAGATTCATGGTTTTCAATTTGTCCTTTTTTCATATCTGAACTTTCCTTCCAAGACCATACTGAATCTGTCTTTTGTGATAGGAAAAAAACCTATTGAAGCCTTCTCCAACAGGAGCTAGTACCAAAAATTTGATCCAAGAGGCAACAAAAGGTTAATTACTAAGTAAAACTTATTAAAAACTGCAATGACCTTTCAGATGTTAGTTCAATTTATACTTAAATAGCTTAAAACTCCTATCAAATAATGCATGGATGCCAACATTTGTTTTTGCAGCAAAGGAAAATATGTACTCATTTTCAAAATAAAAGTCATTTATAATTAACTATGCAAGTCTTGTAACAATTCTCAGTGAAAAAGGAATATTGAAAAAACATTGTTATATAGAAGTTATATATTTTTTCCTGTGACAAGAAATGAAATGAACCTCGTGCCAGTTAAAGACAAATTTTGATTGATTGACTAAAATATTTAGTGACTCATGTTGGGCACAATTCTAATATTTTTAATCTTAAATAAAAAAATATTTGCTTTATTTTCTGTTTTGTTTGCCACCCACTCCAATAAGTTATGCTGCTGAACAAAGCAATGACATAGCTGCCTATTCCAATTGGCCAATATCCTGGAAGAGAATATCTATTGTTTGCAATGCAACTTAATAACAATGTATTTCTCAAGGCTGTTCTTGGAGAGAAAGTGTGAGTCCCTGTGAGCAACTTATCCAGCTTCCCTGAAAGTCTTCTAGAACTTTTACAACAATGTTAACTTGAACTTCAGAAATACTTTCTCCCTAAACTTCCAGTAATACTAAAAAAGCTACATCAGTTTGCTCCGGCACAGCAAGACTACTTAACTTGTGTTTCTGAATCTTTGTGTAAACCCATGGTTTCTAGAATAGACCACACATATATTGTGTGTGGTCTTTCATTTATATCATGAAGTATACAAAGTAAACAGGAGCCATATGCTAAATAAATAAAGTTAAACAGAAATAATTTGATTTATAAGACATTGACCATAGCTGAAGGTTTAATCAGTGATAGACAAGAGCAATTTAGTCACAAGAATAATGTAATCTCTAAGCTGACAGAATTCCGTGGGGAAATCAATAGCAGGGGTCTTTTCTTCAGAAATATAAACACCTACTTATGAAGATAGCTACTACACTAAAGGGGAGACATTTTAAAAAATCCACCCCTTTCTCTATTGGGGAAGAACCTTCAAAGATAAAGATAATCTTTGAGCAGGTTTTTCAGCATATTTGTCCCAGTTATTTTACAGACAATTGAGGCTTTATTGTCTGTAAACAATAACACAACAACAATAACAACAGCAGCATTAAAATCAATCCAGTGTAGTTGAATATTATCAGAGGTTTTTTTTCTGGTTCTTTTATCAAACCCCTGAATGTCCCATAATACTCAGAATAACACTGAGATTATTTTGGGAATGCAGTTTGTGACAGATAAGTTTCTTTCTTTTTTCTTTTTTTTAAAGGGAGGGGAGTGGGAGGCAAGAAAGAAAGGTCCTAGATGAGGTATTAAATAGAGTGCCTCCCTGGAGTATTGCAGATCCAGGTGTGAGACCCAAATCCTAGTAGCAAGGCTCTTTCTTAATGATGGCCCAGAAAACATCATTTCTTTTCTCCCTATTCATAATCCCTCCTCCCTTTCTGAGTGCACATGTTGTTGCTTGGATTCACTTGCCCTAGAAATAGCTTGAGAACATTCACAGTAAGCTTTTTCTCTGTGTACTTTACAGCTAGAGGACCAGCAGAAATGTTTTTAAAAAGTGAGTTTGAAAAGTGTTTATTATTTTTTTAATGCTGCTTTGGGAAAACAACAAATGTTCAGTAAACAACAGAACTTGGAGATGTTACTTATAAAATCTGATATGTGTGCTCAGTTTTATAAACTTATCTTATTTCATCATCCTTCAGAAATATTCTTGTGTGTTATCTGTGGCTATTTTCCTAATTTTGTTGTTAGCATTAAAATAATCCTTATCAAAAGAGGAATGTGGAACAGAGAGACATAAGCTTGAATAATGATAAAAATTGTTCTGTATTATATATCACCATTTCCCCTAATATGGATGAATTGAGAATATTGTATTAAAGACAATTGAACAATGTTAAATAAAAATAGATTTTTGTTGGAATAATTGGGTAGTACTTATTTTTAAGGCAAGGTACATGATTATATAGTATTTAGGACCAGTTTTCTCCTCAGGAAAACTACCAATCATTTTCTGTTTAAATGAAAACAGCATCTTGAAAACTGATGTGTGAAAACAAATACTGGTATTTTCTACTATTAAACAGTCTATAGTAAACTGCAACTAGGTCTGACTGATCATCAGTTGGGATGAACTTTATATTATTTGAAATGCTTCCAGTTTATATTCGGTTCTGTGATCTTTGCATTGGAACTTTAAATACTACTTACGTTCTACCAAAGTCTTGATTTTGTTCCATAACCTGCCCTAAGTTTGTTCACATTGAAAATTCAATTTTAAGCAATTCACTCTTTGCTGGTTATTGGAAATCCTTCCCTCCTGCATGAATAATTTATTTTCAGCCTATTTGGGGAAAAATGTCCTGCAGCTTGTCAGAGAAGAAATTGAATATTTTGCTCCCTCTTTTGGGTGAGTCATTAGAACAGGTTTCTTTCTCCCTTCCCCGTGGTTAAATGGATGGTAGCAGTGAAGAAGGTGAAACAATTCATTCTTGAAAGGCTTTGCTTTTAGATAGTTCAGCAATAACAATTCCCCTGTGAGAAGCTGTACTATGTGCTTTTCTTACTTTCTTCAGGACAAGCATTAATTCCAGTGTTAGAAGTAGCATTTACTTTTTAAAATATGTTTGGCAGATTATGGAAGTTTCTTTTATCTTGAGAAACTTCCCAGTAAAGCTACAAGAGACATGGACCAAGTTTAACAGATCATGTGTGAACCCTCTATTATTATATATAAATCATAGATTATAATCTATAGCATGATATAAAAATCATTTACTATGGCATAGTTAAACCAGAGTTAGCAAACTCATAATTTTTACCATATGTGAACCTTGCCAAGATTTAATTATGGCAATATGAAGCTTTACTAAGAAGAATTTAGTCTTACTTGAAAGTATTTTCTACCCTCTCCGAAGGATCGGATGTGTGATTAAGCAACATTCTTGGATTCAGCATTGGAAGTTGCACAGAACATCTTTTATCAACTGAGGCTGATAAATGAGGTTGTGAGGGACTGCTCAAAGCTTTAGAATTATTGAGCCTTAGCTAAGGATGAGATACAGTAGTTTTGCTACAATTCTGTGCTTGGTGCTCCCAATTTGATTGTTACACTTAAAAACCATCTGTAAACTAGATTCAAAATAGTGATGTAACAGAAGCAGGTTATCAACTTCTTTGGCCATCTTACTGATCTTCTGTTTTTAGGTTCTTAGAGGTGGTCTGATTATGTGCCAACCATTATAATTTATGTCACATGACTTTCTCCAGTGACTCAAGTAATTGTCAACTCTTAATGATCACATAAATAGGTTTTCTATATGATGAACTGCCCCTAACACGGTCCTTTTGGTCTTCCATCACTACATGCATCACTATTGTGACTATCCATCTTGCCAGTGGTCACTCCTTCTTCTCTTTCCTTCCATCTTTCCCATCATTAGAACCATTCCAGAGAGTTTTTGCATAATGCATACAAAGAAGGATCATTTGAGCCTGGATATTTGTGCCTCAAGTGAGAACTCTGGGTTGATTTGTTCAATGAACCATTTGTTTGTTTTCGTCCATGGCATTCAGAGGAGTCTTCTCCAATACCAAAGTTCAGCAGCATCAACATTTTTCCTGTGTTGCTACTTCGAGTCCAACTTTAGCAGGTCTTGCCCTGGGGAACATTCTGTTCTCTTAGCCTTTCATAAAGCTTTGAAGACTTAATTTTCTCCCCAAGCACTGGAATAAGATTGGATAATTGCACATTAGAAGATTGACCTGGCACAAGGTCTTTGTTGTTTTTCATCTTTTAATGCTTTAATCTATTTAGTTTTATAGTTTTAGTATTTTATATGTTATTTTAATTTTTTATTGGTAGCTACCCAGATTTTGTTGAAAGATAAGTGGCTGTATAAATTTCCTAAATAAAATAAATAAATGTTCATTTCCATAGACTGTCACATGACTTGCACAATTCCAATCCTTGTATGTGTTGAAATATTACAGTATTTGAGTAACTTACTAAATTCATTTTTAAAGCTCAATATTCAAATATTTTACTGATACCTTACTGTTTCATTAATATTTAAAGCTCTGAGAGACTTGGGCTCAAATTACATAAATGATTACTACTTTCTATATATCCCTACCCGGAATACAAGACTATACTCTGAAGCTTCCCTTTTTTAATGATTCCTGAATGAAGCATAATAGCTAGCTGACAGCAAGAAGGCAGTATCAAAATAAATGAATGAATAAAAAAACTGATATCAAACAGCTGAGTAGACTGGCAAGAGATAGAGGAAATACATTGATAATCACCAACAGAGTCATAATTTGAATGTTTACTACTAGAAGCTATTTGTACCCTCTGCCCTTGCAAAGAAAAAGTCCACCAATAAAAGCCTTAGCTTCTCAAATAATGTGATTGATTTTATGCACAAATAAAGAGGCTAAACAATCATTTGCAAGTATAATAGATTAGAAAAGTTAACATTGACTGGCTCATTAAACAAAGTATTAAAGGTATTTTCAGGAAAGTCAAATCCTGCCTCCAACATGGTATCTTCAGATGTGAAGGATTGTATTCCTTTCCTTCTCAGGCAAAATGGAGAAGAGACTGTGGACTTTACATTCTGTGCTAATAATATTTTTCCCTCTCTTTAAGTTGATAGATAGATGTTCTGTCCCCCTCCTCCGTCCAGTAAGGAATGCCGAGACAAGCTTAGCTGAAATGCCACAACTCTTTATTAACAGAAAACACAAATCTTGGTGGCTGAAAGTCCAGGCACAAAGAACAGATAAGAACCTTGGCAGCAACCCAGACTCCGACAGATACAGATAACAGCTTCTCCAGCGTGAGAATTAAGTTGAATCCTGCAAACCAGACTCCTCCCAAAATATCTCCTTAAATACTATCTTGAGAGGAGCCTAATTACAACCACCTGGGTCCAATTATCTTTTGTATCTGCGTAGCTGTTCTCTATGTTGGTCTGCCCGTCGTTGCCGAGCATCCAGGATCACCTCCCTTGTCTCCTCACCACTGCTCCAAGGCCTGAGGTCAGGAGCACACTCCCTTTGGCTTTCACCACTGATCCATGTCTCAGGCGCCTCCTGGTGGCCAACCAGCCTCTTTGATCCCTGCTCGGAGTCGGAACCCTGTCCAGGGTCCTCCACATCTTCCAGAGCCAACTCATAAGGCCCCTCGCTGTCGGAGTAGGTTTGCAGCTCCAGCGGCTCCTGCTGGGCCACAACAGATAGATATCTTTTCTGCATTTCCTTTTCCCCCGAGAAATTTTTTATTTTTTTATTCTCTTACATATCATTTTAAGTGTACATTCACATAATTATTTTTCTTCTTTACATTTATCATTCATACATTTATTATTCCATTTTATAGTTTATAACATACATATACAGTTTGGTTTGCTTTGTTTACAATCCCTTCCTCCTGTTGTAATACCACCTTATTTTCCCTTTCTTTTCTCCTTCTCTACTTTCCTCCTTCCTCCTCTCCTTTCTCTTCCTTCTTCCCTTACCTTTCTCCTACTCCTACTCCTCCTCTTCCCCCACCTACCCACTCTCCTTCTCTTCCTCTCCCTTCCATCCTCCTCTCCTTACCTCTTTCTACTTTCCCCCATCTTCCTTTCATTTTCAAGTTTCAAGTTTATTAGAATTTGTATGCCGCCCACTCCCATAGGGACTCTGGGCGGCTCACAACAGACAAGAAACATTTAAAATTAAAAAATAGAAATAAAAAATAAAAATACAGTATTAAAATTCACATCACCCATTCCATCTAAGCGGGGCTGGATATCAATCAACAGCCCCAGGCCTGCCGGAACAGCCAGGTCTTGACGGCTTTACGGAAGGCCAGGAGAGTGGTAAGGGTCCGGATCTCTGCAGGTAGGTCGTTCCACAGGGCCGGCGCAGCAACAGAGAAGGCCCTCCCCCAGGGAATCGCCAGCCGGCATTGTCCGGTTGACAGCACCCGGAGGAGGCCCAACCTGTGCGATCTTGTTGATCGTTGGGAGGTAAGTGGCAGGAGGCGGTCTCTCAGGTAGCCAGGTCCTAAACCATGAAGGGCTTTAAAAGTAATGACTAGCACCTTGAAGCACGTCCGGAGACCAATAGGAAGCCAGTGCAGCTCGCAGAGGATAGGTGTAATATGGGTGTATCTAGATACACCCCATATCGCTTGCGTGGCTGCGTTCTGGACCAGCTGTAGTCTTCGGACACTTCAGGGGCAGCCCCATGTAGAGCGCGTTACAGTAATCCAGTCTTGAGGTGACGAGGGCATGAGTGACTATTCGAAGTGCCTCCCGGTCCAGGTAGGGCCGCAACTGGTGCACCAGGCGAACCTGGGCGAAAGCCCCCCTGGTCACAGCCGACAGATGGTGCTCTAATGTCAGCTGTGGGTCTAGGAGGACACCCAAATTGCGGGCCCAGGCTAAGAGGTGGAATGTCTGGACTAACCTTGGGAGGCAGCATCAATAGCCACTCGGCCATTTTCTCCTCCTCTCTCTCTTTCTTTTCTATTATTATAGGTGTCTCTTTCAGGTCTCAATTTATGTTTCCTTGGGATGATATTTCAGCAAACCCAAATATAATTGGTATCATTTCTTGTTCCCTTATTTTCGCTAATCTATCCTAACTACATTCCCCTTTATATCACTCCATTGTATATATACTTATATATTTAATATTTTCTTTTCTGTTTTTCCCTCCCCCCCCTTTTCCATTTAACAGTGCATTGCTTGGGTTCTATATCTTCTTCCTACTTTCTTTTCTAGTTTCCTTTCTCTAGCTAATCATAAAATCTTCCCCATGTCTTGAAGTACTCTGATTCCTCTTTATCCTTTATTTTCATTGTTAACCTATTCATCTCTGCACAATCTAATATCTTTTTTACTATCTCTTCATCTGTTGGTAACTTATTTAATTTCCAATTTTGGGCAAATACGATTCTTGCTGCTGTAATTACATGTATAATCAACTAGGTATCCTCTTTCTTGAATTTCTCTGGGATAATACCTAGTAAAAATATCTCTGGTCTAAATTCTGTTTCTTGTTGTTAACATTTTCTTTAACTATACTCTTATCTTAGTCCAGTATTTCCTTGCTTCTGCACATGTCCACCACATATGATAGTAGGAACCTATATCTTGTTGACACTTCCAACATTTTGCTGATTTGTCATTAAACATCTTTGCTAATTTTTCTGGTGACATCTGCCATCTATAAAATATTTTGTATAAGTTTTCTTTGTAAGCTGTTGACATGGTTAATTTATAGTTCCTTTCCTATAGTTGTTGCACTTTTCTAACTTAATCATGTGGCCAAAATTCCTTTCCCAGGTTACCATTGTATCTTTAACCACCACTTCTTCTAACCTTTTCTGCATTTCCTTGAAGAGTTTAAAGTGATGTTTGTCATAGCCTCCAGTTTTATAGACAGATGCTAAGAAGGAGCATCAGCTTACCTTTTCCTCTATCCTATTAATGCATTGCCAGCTGTGACCTGGGGAAAGTATGCTGAAAGTTTGCCTTTTGTTTTTCTGCCAAATAATTGGAAACTGGACTGAAAGCTGCCTTTCCTTTTCTAAGAATTTTGGAAATGAGTTAAGGTGCCAATGGCTGCAAGCATTCTTGTTAAAAATAGAGATTTGCTAGAGTTACTCAGTGAGTGAAATGGGCAGTCTCCAGAGGTGGGATGCACTTACGTTCACAACAAGTTTGCTGGTTGTTAGTGCGTACAATTTATAGTCCTAATTAAGAGCAAAGACAACTATTCTTAATGATGAATAGATATTTTATTCATGAATGCATTCCATGGTCATATTATGTATTTTATATACTATACTGTATTACTATTGTTGTATATTATACCACTCATATGATCTAAGCTTAGGGTACATCCAGATGGAATTTTTTCATTAAAACATTGGATGAATGGATGACATTTCTGGATTGTAAATGAAATTTTTTAAATTTATTCTTGATTATGTCTCATGATAATTTTTCCATTAATGTTAGTTTGCATTATTTGTTCCTGCTGATACATAATATATAATTAGGAAATGAATGTACAACTCATATATCCATCTAGCTTATATCAGTTGCAGCTGATTAGGTTTCTGCTTAATTCAGCGATATTTTAAAATGCTTTTAATTGTGCATGTATGATTTTCCCTAATAAAGGGGAAATTGTTTTATAACAATTGTTCACAATATTAAACTGCTTAGTCCAAACAACCCAAAGCAGATCTGACAAGACTTTTCAGCACTTCTTAAGGAAGATATTGATCTAATTTGACATAGGTTTTCTGTGTGTTCAACCCAATTTGGATAGATTTTAAAGAAATTATTTGCATTAATGTTTAAAGGATCATGGGAATGGATCTCTCATGTAGAAAATAATTAATAATAAGATCTTAGACATAAATGTCATTTTCAAAATTCTAAGCACTGCCTAGAATACAAGAAGTCTTTTTTGGTAATGGGGCATTGCTGAATTAGCATTGCAGCGATTTACCCCATATTCAGAAGTAGTTAATGCTTTTGTGATTTGTCCATGCAGAATTTATTTGCAACAGCACAGTATGACAAATACTCCAGTAAAATTTGAGCCTATACAATTTTGAAAATATTGTCAATAATTTTGGGAAAATAATATTCTTAATGCTTATAGGCTATGAAATGTGCCTATTTTGTTGGTTATCCCAGATTTTTGCCAATAACAAATAGAGATGGATAGATTAGTATTTTATCCTATTATTTCTTGTAGATGTATTCTGTAGCATTTTAAGATCTACTACATAGGGAGGAAGCTGCCACCATATGTGCATCCCAGCTGGAAGCCTATTCCAGTTCATTGCACACATCTGAAAATGCTTCTCCATCTTGTATCATCCTGTCCTTTTGCTTCCCCTTGTTTTCTCTAAACCATCCTGCTTGTGCTCTATAGCTTGCAATTAACACCACTTAATAGCTGTTAAATAGGGTAATTGGCTGTTATCCTTGCAGAGGTGTTCCTTCAGAGCTGATATCTCTCAGTGAACCCAGGCTAACAGCCCTTGAGCTGCTGGAGGAACTGAAAGTGAAATTAGCTTATTTCCTTGCTCTAAAAAACAAGGATTCCTTTCTGATCTGTAAAGTTGCGGCTGAGGGCTACAAAGGGGTGAAGTGATTCTTTCTTTTCCCTTCCTTTCCTTTAATGTAGAACAAATAACAGTAGAACACAGATCTCCCCAGAGCTTTCGAGCTCTTTTGAGATTTCTAAAAAAAAAAAGAGAGATAAAGAGTTAAATGTTGCTCCTTACAGCTTGTCCTTCTATACTTTTACTATAAGTGAGTGGGGGGGGGGAAGCGGAGGGAAGTACAGCATCCTCCATGTATGATCTGAAGGGAAGTTTTTGCTTTTTGTATAAAAATTTTTTGCATGTCAGGTAAACTTAATCACATATCAATCTTCAAAATAACTTTAACAAAAAGGTTTAATCTGCAAGGAAAACATAATATACCAGTATATTCTCCCCACCATCTATAGGCTGTTACTGTAAGCCCTTTAAGATAGGCAAGCTCAAGAAGAAGTTGTAGCAGAAATTCCAGAAATGCTCTTTATTTTTGTAGAATAGAATAAGAGCATTTTGAATGTCTGCTCAAGTGTTTCTCTCCCCATTTAATGCTAAACAGAGGTAGAGTTTTTTTAAAAAAAATTCTCATGTTCCTTTCTCATGACTGAATAAACTTTTTCTCTTAGTTTTCTTGCAGTTTTCAGTATTAAATAAAACCATAAGCCAGATCAAATGCCTATTATATGTATAAATGCTTAGAAACATTTTGCTTTCTAGGAAGATTAGTTCATCAAAACTGAAAAAAAGATGGGTGTCAGGTGCATCCCAAGTGTCAAAATATTACTATAACACATTAATACAAGGAAATCCAGATCTTTAATGGTGAGATGTCTATCTAGCTCAAACTAAACTACTCTGTAAATGTTATTAATAGTACTATGCTGACACCAGGGACATGGTGGTTCAGTGGCTAAGACACTGAGCTTGTCGATCAGAAAGGTCAGACGTTCGGCGGTTTGAATCCCTAGGGCCACATAATGGAGTAAGCTCCCATTACTTGTCCCAGCTTCTGCCAACCTAGCAGTTCGAAAGCACGTAAAAAATACAAGTACAAAAAATAGGGATCAACTTTGGTGGGAAGGAAACAGTGTTCCATGCACCTTCAGCATTTAGTCATGCCGGCCACATGACCACGGAGACGCCTTCAAACAGCGCTGTCTCTTCACTTTTGAAACAGAGATGAGCACCGCCACTAGAGTCAGGAATGACTAGCACATATGTGCGAGGGGAACCTTTACCTTATGCTGATACTATGATTAAAGCATTGTACTTTGTCTTTCTATTTTTCTTTTTGATGAGTGCATCTCCAGTATGTTCTGTTTTTACAGGTCATAAATCAATGAATAGTTTCATGAACTCAAACCACTGGCAAAATTTATAACAATTGGACATTATTTTTCAGCACTGATTTATAGCATAACTCAGCAATAAAAATTAATTATGACCACAAATTTATTAAAAAGTACTAATATAAGAGAATCATTATTAAATAAGTATTATTACATGAATAACTAATTTAAAAATATTAAAGAATTAAATAATTATTATTCAAAAGTGTTTTAACATTTATCAGAACAAGCCACTCAACTTTCAAACAATTTAAGCAAATAATGTTTTTTTTTTTTTTGTTCCATTCAATTTTGTCCAATTCTCAGAGACTGCCTGAAGTTTTCTTGGCAAGGTTTTTCAGAATGATTTAGGGCTGAGAGAAAATGACTGGCCCAAGGTCACCCACTACCTTTTTGCTAAAAATGGGACTAGAACTCATTGACTTCCGGTTTCTAGCTTGATGCACTACATCTGATATAAACACTATACCGATTGTTTAGCAGTGGCTAAATGATTGCAAGACAGGAATGTCTTTTGGTATTGCTGGAAGAAAAACTCTGGAGTTTGTTCGCAGCAGGGACACATCACAGAGGCTGAGAAGAAATGGATGCAGAAGCCAGCTGCCAGAAAGCAGAATTCTTTTAATGTAGGAAGGCAAAAAGTGACACAGCTCAAGCATTTCTGGCTTGCAAGCAGATTGGGGAGGAAACCCATCTTATACTTGATTTTCCTTTGAAGCTCCTACAGTTTAATGGGCTTTGATGTGTGCCTTTGGTTGAAGTGGTTGCCCTGGATCCTGTCTTCCTGCTTTAATGGGTTAATCCTGTCCCAGGACCGTTATCTTTCCTATCCCGGGGGTTAATCCTGTCAAGGGGCAGGAAAAATGGAGTTCTGGTGAGTTATTTTTAGTTTTGAGCATTTTCAAGATCTCCTTTGTTATTTCTAGTAATAGCTTTTGGCAGTCTGCCCAGAGTTGCAATTGTCTCCTGAGCGCTTCCCTCCAGGTCTTTACTCTGCTAAGGGAAAAGACTGTTTTTATTTTCTGCGCTGTTTCAAGGGTTCCTGGTACTGTCTTCTTTGGGGTGCACTTCCCACAGAATAATGCTTTTGAAGAAAGCAATGTCCTTCTGGGTTCGGCTCCAAGTGGGGAAAAAGACACCGGAGACACGGAGGCTGCTTGGAACAGAACAGCCCTGAACAGAAAAGGTGATCACATGCTTCAATGTTGGTGGAGAAAAAGAGAAGGGCTGAAAGAGGGGCTTGCTAGGCTTTTTATAACTTGTTTAGTCCTACCTCTCTATTTCCTGTTCCTGTGTAAGAAATGTATTCTGATTGGTTGTCAGACTCCCATAGGGCCATGCAGGGGCAAGTCTCTGGGCTGTGTTTTGAATCCAGGTTTAGTTGAGTTCTCAGATGCCATGTGGTCAGTTGAGTAAAGCAGTGTTTTTCAACCTTTTTTGTGCAAAGGCACACTTTTTTCATGAAAAAAATCACGAGGCACACCACCATTAGAAAATGTTAAAAAAATTTAACTCTGTGCCTATATTGACTATATATAAAGTGTTTTTCCCACGGCACACCTTACACTATGTCACGGCACACTAGTGTGCCGCGGCACAGTGGTTGAAAAACACTGGAGTAAAGGACCAATATTATCATGCCTTTACTCCCATCCCCCCTGGGGCTGCAGTGGAGGAGTCTTTATTATGTAAAAGGGACTAGTTTGGCCTTTTTAATGGCCCATTAACAGTGGGGATGGGCAGGAAGCTACAGGCAGCTATTCTGTCTTTTAAAACATGTTTCTTTCTTTTCATATCCAGAGAAATATTCTGCCTTTTCAATATTTTCTAGGATATTTCATTTTTCTGGGAGAGGGCTGGATGATAACTTCCCACACTTTATTTAAAATGCAGTTCATAGAAGGCTTTCAGAAAATGGCCGAATAGAACTGTAATCAAAAAACATTTCAGTACTAAATACCTGATGTGATTATTACATGAAGTAGCAATTGGTCATTTGAGAGATTTCCCTATCTCCTTTCAACCATTAATTCCAGCATACTGAGTTGCAAAACTAGAAAATAAGATTTGAAAAATTAGGCTCATTTTAAGGATTTGCTAGGTAAATTATATAATTAGGCATGAAAAGAAATAAAATATTAAACCAAAAAACTCCAGAAACATTTTTTTAAAAAAATAAGGACCACCTTTGTATCAGTTTAAAAGGAAACTGTAGATTGAATTTTTGTAACTACAAATACCATATTGTAAAAATCCAGAGAATTATATGGTGACAGCAAAGAGTTGATGCTTGGTTTTTGCAGCCCAGCTATGGAAGTCTTAGGACTGCAAAGTGTAGCATTTCATATAAGTCAGTTACAGAGTACAGGACAAGATTAATGCTGGAGGATAATTTTATTAATGTTTTTGTGGAACAGTCCTGGAATTATACAGTCCATAGTCACTGTTCCCTCTAAGGTGCGCGGCTGCGTGGCCGCGCATGTGGCAAGAAAACACCGCGCAGCTGTTTCTAACTGCCACGCAGTGATTTCTGTCATTTCTATCAGTCACCCCGTGTTCAGCAAAGCAAACGCGGGGAAGTCCTTTGCAGGCGGCTAGAACTGGCTGCCCGCAAAGGACCTCCCCAGACTTGTTTTGATGAGCACAGAGTGACTGACAGTAGTTTGCGCTGGCCAAAGCTCCCGTCAGCACCCCCGCCCATGGCAGTGGTGCCTCTCCCTCCACGCGGGGCACCTGAGCTGGGCCCTGCATTATCCCTCCCCCTTCTTCCGCTGCCGTGCTTTTGAGGAGCCATGAGGCCGCAGGAGTTAGTAGGAAGGCGGCGGAGGGGGTGGGAGCAGGAAAAAAAGGCCTCATGGCTTCTCAAAAACATGGTGGAGGCAGTGGCAGGGGTAATCCAGAGCCCAGCTGAGGTGCTCTGAGGGAAGGGGGAGGCACCGCCACCGCTGCCATGGGTGGGGGCGCCTGCGGGACCTTTGGCTGCTTCACCTCGGCTGCAGCGCTGGGCAGAAAATGTGTTGTTGATGTTGGAGGAGGAGGAGGCGGCGGCGGCAGCAGTTATTCTAGTGGCGGCGGGGGCTCGTTGGCATCTTCAGCAGCAGCCCTGCCCCCTGTGAAAAAAACCGAAGATGGAGCAGATCCACGCAGATGACATCACCGCAACATGACTGGAGGAGGAATTCTGGGAGTCGAAGTCCACAAATCTTAAAGCTGTCAGGTTTGAAGACCCCTGGGGATTTTTTCCCTAAAGGGTTATGGGTGCAAGGATCTTGTAACTTGACAGCTTTAAGACTTGCATGCTTCACTGCCAGAGTTTCTGAGCCAACATGACTGGAGGAGGAATTCTGGGAGTTGAAGTACACAAGTCTTAAAGCTGTCAGGTTTGAAGACCCCTGGGGTTTTTTCCCCTAAAGGTTTATGGGTGCAAGGATCTTGTAACTTGACAGCTTTAAGACTTGCATGCTTCAATGCCAGAGTTTCTGAGCCAACATTTTGGTTGCTAAGCAGGAGTGTTGTTAAGTGATACTGATATTATATAACACTTTTAATTAAGCGGGTACCTTGAATAAACATAACTTTGAGTTTCAAATAATACTGATTTCGTTGTTGTCTTAGGTGACATCTGTGAAAAAAATTCAGGTGCTCAGGCATGAAAATATGCCGCTCAAACACTATACTTTTCTGCTCACACTGAAAAAAAATTAGAGGGAACATTGTCCATAGTTTATAACCTTTACCTCCAAGTTTACAGACTGAACCAGTAATGCTTTCACTACGTTTACCAAAGATTTATAAGGGACATGGCAAACTTTTGGTTGAAAATATCAGAAAGAAAAGGCAAGAAATAAAAATGAAGCTGGTATAGATTTGCAACAAATTGCAATCTAAGATGGATCATCTCTGAAACTATGGGAATTGTACTCAATGTGACACATTGGTAAGATTGTTAGACTCTAACCAAAGAGGGCCTAGTTTGTGGCTGTTCAGCTGTGTATGTTTTTGGCTTTGCATAATGTGTGTTCACAGCCATTATCTCTCCCTGATTGTTGGAAGGATAAAATTAGAAAGTGTTCAGGATGCAGCTTTGAGAATTAGGGTATGGGGGGGAGTAAAATATAAATGTAATAAGTTAAATAATCTAGTATATCTAAAAATCACCAGGCTGAATTGAAGATCTCTTGAATCAGCTGTGAAGATTGACTCTTGATGGAGGAAAAATGAGACTGCCAAATCATTCTTATGCCAGCAAATGCAAGCAAAATCACCTCTTGCTGGTTTCCCCAAGTGGGCTTCAGTAGTGGCCTTTATATGTCTTTATAACAATTAGTGCTTGGATTTGCTTGCTTTTCTGTTAACTCCATATCATCTCTCCCTCTTTGTCATCTTTGTATGACCTGTAGAAAATATTAGGCGTCTGATAAATGAATCATATAAAAGAAAGAACTCCAGGAACTTTTCATAAATTTTTCAGTAGACTTCTTAAGCTTGATATGGAAATCCATTTGACTTAAGGCCAAAAATATTTTTGTTATCATAGGTCATGTGTCTGTGCAATGCGCATATATTTTTCCTACTTGCTATTTGTTTACAAGGATCTGTTTAATATATAGATATGTCATAAAATTTTACATTTAAGCCAGAGCTGAGACCTCAGATTTTGGTAGGTCCCCTGAAATTAAAAAGAGTTTTTAAAAAATCTTCCATTTGTGTCTGATTCACAGAACATACTGCTGGCATGCCACCTGTTGAGAGATTGCAAAGCTGGCTACATGCTGTGCTGCCAGGTGGGCCAAGTGAAGTCACACACTGTTTATGCAGGCATCACTACTAGGTTGTGTTTGACAGATGACCCAATTTTCTTCACAGTAAACACTTCTGTCCCAAACATAAACAAATGCTGCAGATACAGCAAGCTATAGAAGCATATTTCAAATGAACAAGATATGGGATCAGGCTGGACCTACTGGCAGTGTCTAGGAGGTACAAAATCAGTTGCTGAGAGAGAAGAAAGGACTTTAGAGATGGGATAAGTTAGGAGGCAAAATTGAGATTCAGAGTCAGAATCAGAGAACAACTGACTCTCTCCAAACAAACCAGGCTAAGGACATCTTCGGGAAATGGCACTTTTCCCAAACAGCCACCTCAAATTGTTGGTTCCCAAAGGCATTCCTTGCTCTATCTTTCTTAATGGAAAAATTGAGGGGTGAAGAAGTGGTGGGGATTTCTGTCTCAAAAGCCACCTTGCAGCTTCAACAGAATACTTTCTCTGCTGCGGTTGGACAGTTGGCTGAGCAGCAAAAAGAGAGGTATGAGAGTAGGGAGTCACAGGAGACCCTTAGCTCCCTATTACTGGATACAGTGAAGCAAAGGCTGAACAGTGATGCTTATATTTGAGTTCTTGTTCTGAATAGGAAGTGGCTCAGTGGTCTAAATAGTTCCTTTTAACTTGGTGATGCTATGGCTTTCTAGCACTATACAGTACAGCTTATCATGCTTGCAACCAATTTTCTCTTCACTGTTGCTCATCTGTTGCCAAAAATTAAGCTATTCAAACTTTTTCAGGTTTTAATACTAACTCTTCATCTCATATCAGTTCTGGATATAGGCCAGATATATAGAATAGAATAGAATAGAATAGAATAGAATCATTGGAATCAGTGCAGATATAATCAACTTTATGAGTTCTGGCTCTCATTTTTAAAAGCTCAAAAAGGATTCATTTTAAGTAAAAAACACCAGTTAGTATTGATCATCCTCCAGATAATCATGTCATTTTTTAATCACAAATTGTAAGTTTCTTACTTATATTTCCATATAAAACAGAGGCAAAAATTAAGCATTTTAAATGTTTTTCTAAATAGTGAAAAAAATCCCTGGGTTATGTACAGGTAGTCCTGAAATACAGGTAACCTTAATACAGGCTTAAATACAGATAGTTACAATGGCAATTGGGACCAAAATTTCCATCACTAATTAACGTGGCAATTATGTACAACTATATCACTTTGCAATGCCAGTCACTGCAGTCTCAATTTCTGTCATTAACTGAATTGCAGTGGTTGTTAGGTGAGGGCCTCTTTGCAATTCCTGCCAGTTTTTCACAACTAAAATTATTGGGGAAGCCAGCAGGAAGTAACAAGACATAAGTGGCTCGCAATCAGGCTAGCATTCAAGTAAATGACTGCTGCTGGGTGGGGGAGAGCATGTGGGGTGCAGAGGTGGTGAAGGGTGAGCGCAGCTAGAGTGACTGTTGCCTGGCGGGGGAAGGAGTAACATGAAGTGGGGAAGGCATGGCAAAATTCAGGGAGAATGTGTGAGAGTGTGAGGAAGGCACAGCGAGGCTCAGGAAGGGTGTATGTGGGTGCACGAATGGTGGGTTTGGGGAGGGTATGTAGGTGTGTGCAAGTAGCTGGTGTAAGCACAAAGAAGCTTGTGTGTGTGGATGGGGAGACTTTCCCCAGTGTCTTGCATCTTTTCCTGGCAACTTCCCATTGAGTTTAGAGAAAGCTGGCATGGAAGATTGCAAATGGCAATTATGTGATTACGAGATGCTGCAACCAGTCATAAGTGTGAGCCAGTTGCCAATGTGATACTGAAGTACCAGGATGGCTGGTTGTAACCATCATTCATTCAGCGCTGTCATAACTTTGGATGGTTGCTGAACGAATGGTCAGAAGTTGAGGATGACCTACAGAAAGCAGGATAAATGTGGCCTGCATTCAGGATTTATGTTGCTTATGTCACAATATTATACAATAACTCTTCAATCATAAAGACACACTGTTGTAATAGACTAAAGATTTGCAATTATGATTGATCTTCTGGAATTTTTATGTAATTTATCTTTAACCTTATAATCCTGTCTTTGTTTCCTTTCTCTTTAGTTAGTGTTGCCAGAATATTCCATCCATAGCCTTTTCTGCATAATGTTTATGTGTGCTCAAGAATGGTTAACTATGGGCTTGAATATCCCCCTGCTTTTCTATCATTTTTGGAGGTAAATCTAACTCTATTTTGATTCATTTGTGTTCAAAAATTTGTCACTTCTAGCTCCCTGGCAGAAGTTCTTGTGTTGTGAGTAGCTGCCAGACAGGCAGAAATGTAATAAATAAATATCCTTCCTTACATGGAGATGATGTTGTGAAGAGAAAATTGTATCTGCGGTGAAGTGTAAGATTGTATGTGTTAATTTTTCCACCTGACATGGGGATATCAAGGTACATCCATCATGTAAAGCATTGTCTTCTGATGTAGTGAATGATGCATAGAATAGGGCAAAGTCTCATGACTTGGTGATAAAGTCCATGTTATACTTATATGTTAAAGAGACCAGGAGTGGCTAAAATATACTGTCTGGCTCTCCTACAGCATAAACTGTAATGGACCAGAAAGATAATTTGTTTAACATTTCATAAAACAAAAGAGTCATTTTGTTTTTGTTAAGATACTGGACTAGGTATGGAGAAAATTAGTTCTACTCTTGCCTTAGAAATGGAAGCTAGCTAGGTGACATTGAGGTAATCTTTCTCAGCTGTAGGAATGATGCAATGGCAAACTGCTTTCAAAAATGTTTCCAAGAAAACTGCATGGACTTTTTATATCATTGTCAGGAATCAAAATTGAGTCATAAGTAAAATAATTATAAGGAAACTCCATAATTTTACTTTAGTTCTCCATCCGTGTATGAAGAGAAAGAAAAAGGCACTCTACAACATGCAAGAGACCTTATTCTTATCCCTCATTGTGCCTCACAGCTTTCCCATAAGGAGTTAATTTTCTATAGCATAGAGCCTGCTCTTGTGGTGTAGGCTCTTCTTTGGACTTAGAAAGTTGTGAGAAGAGAGTTTTCTCAATTTTGTAAAGAGCTTTGCACAAATAGGAAAAAAATATTGCCTGTACTTTAGCCTAATTGTATAGAGGTCTATGACGTTGTGACAAGAATGAATTAAGAAAAGGACAATGAAGCACTTTGTGAACAGAACACATGATTAAAGACCTTCTTGTGGCTTGATATAATTTTAGTGAGAATCTTGAAGATTTCTTGTGTTCTCTTTTAGGTATTTCCATTGTCCAGCAGACAGCACAGAGCTAGCCTACGATCCACCTGCAGTTATGAATGCAGATACCTTGCGTTATTGTCAAAGGGAAGCCTGGTGTAAACTAGCTTTCTATCTCCTCTCATTCTTCTACTATTTGTACTGGTAAGCATGGCCTCATTTCTTCTAAAAGGCAATTGCTAACATTTAGAAATCTTTCTTTCCTCTCAATGTGCTGCATGGATGTGCTGCCATCCAACCTGTTGAAGGTTCCTAGGGGGAACAGCTTCTACTAGCTCAAGAGCTATCATGTTGTTAACAGCATTACCTAAATGTTAATCATTTAGGTTGCTAACAATCAAAGTCAATGATTGCATCTGTTTTTGAATATTCCTCAGCATAAATTCCCTCTCCCTTTCTGATCCCTTTTTTTATATCATCAGTCACTATAATGTGATCCTGCCTGCCAAATCTCATTAAGAAAACTAACTGGATCATTCAAAAGATCATAATTTATATTATATATTCAGGTCTTTTTGCCATAAACAAAAGTAATTATTAATTTACAAATATGATACTTGGGGGGGAAAGCCACTAGTTTTATGGATGATTTTTTAACAGCAGAATTTGGGAATGCTGTTTTTATATTAACTTTATAATGTTGTACGTCAGAGTGATAATTTTATTTTTCTAGTTACAGATATGAGAGCTGCCTAGCACCAGGCCTCAATATTTGTTCACAAACAATTTAGTGAATGTCTGTATGTGAAGCAGCAGACTGCTCCAAATGAAGCACCTTTCTTACCTCCTCAGCCAATAACACAGTTTCTGTAAATGCACTATAAAAACTAGCATTGTATATTTCAAAGACGGCACTTTTACTACTAAGGCTATCCATTATTGCTGCTCTATTTAAGTTTTTTGCAATCTCATTGTAAGAGCATTATTTGGTATATATGCCAATATTAATTATATAATGCTTTATATTTACATATGGGCTGTTTTTAGAGAGCATGATTCCAGATTGTGGATAAAACAACACAACTTATGGGAATCATATAATAAATACTGTGTATACATTAAGTGATTCATTAATTTACCTATGCAAATTGTTTATTAGCAGTAATAAATGGAGAAAGAACAAAATGAATTACATTACTGTCTGTCCTGCATTTGGGAGGGCATTTGACATAAACTAGCTTTGCCATAAACTATAAACTAGAACCATTCACTCAGTCATAGCTTCTTATTGTTCAGATCTGATAGCATACAATCATACTAACCAAACTAGGGGTCACCATTCACAGAAATTTCCTCCAATTATTCTTCATATCTCATGAACAATAGAAGAGAATAAATGTAGCTCAGGGTTAAACTGTGATGTGTTTGATATTCTCTGAGCTTAGTTGTTTGCTTGCCAGATGTTTTATTACCTGACTAGATAACATCATCATTGCTAGTGAGGATGGGGTTTACTCCCTCTTTATATGCAATAGCTTGCTTTAGTAGTATTGGCTTTCTTCTTGGTATTCTTTGATTAGGGCACTGTTCTTGTCTTGAATATTTGTCTGGTATTAATCGCTGTTTATCTGGATATTGGTTGCTGGGGAGGATGTGTTCTGATATTTTTGTTTCCTTATATAAACCACATTTACACAACATTCAAAAAAGGCAATTAAAAAAGCTACACGTGTTACAGTCAGAAACAGTTTTTGCTTATCCTTTTCTTTTGAAATCTAGATCACTTATCTCTCATGTTCTAGATAAGTGTATATTATACATACAAAAATCTTGCTAAAATTAAGGGAATATGGACAATTTCACAATGGGATATGATCTTATGATTTTATGCATGCAGCCCTGAGCTCCATGGAAGAAGTAAATGCAAAATTAGATGCCATCTACAATATAACAACAAAGCATCATATTTATAAATAGTCCTATCTCATTTAACACTACTGCTGTAACATTGAGTGAATTTCATTTTGAATTGTTGTACAAAGCAGTGTTTTATAATTAAGGGCATTTTTAATGGACTCCACAGTATAATTATATTTCAAAAAATTACATTGCAGCTCTCTAAAAAAAAAAAAACCCTCTAATTATTGTTCCTTCTGTCCCAGAGGAAAAAAGAGAATCAAATAAAGAAGCAATATTTAAATATAAATTCCAAATTCTCAGATAAAAATTCCAGAGATAATCTGTTGCATAAGGAATGCAGTGACAGTGTCAGATTTGTGAAGAAAATGGACATTGTAAAGAAAAATATATTTTCTTGTTAGCAGTGTTGAGTCCTTTGCAATTTAAATATAGCCTGATACAATGGTAGCATACTCCCCAAGTAAAGAACTTCATAGTATAAAAATTTATAAAAATATAAAGGATATGCATCTTTAAAGGAATCTTTTCATATTCTTCTTTTTTCTGTTTATGTTCAGCATGATCTACACTTTAGTGACTTCCTAAATTCAAAGATTATGTAAAAGACTGAAAACAAAGGTGACCGTATAAAGATCCACCCTACAATGATGCCTATTACTAAAACACAGCAAAGAAATCGAAATTTTAAATCCAGGAACCATACAGGATATAAAAGAGAGAGAGATAAAGCCCTATAAGAATAACAGCTGACAGCACAAGTGGAAAAAATATCAAGTGATGGATGGCTGGGCAAGCTCATTTTCTTCTTTCCTCCCTTTGTTTTAAAACTTGCATTTTTTTATATCCCTGGATAAAACAAACTAGATATTTATAATATGTGAACTGGACAGTTTCAACTGCATGTGATGGAGTATGACTTTTATTATATTAATTTGTCTTCAGAGTGCGAGTTCTGCCACAGACAAGATTGTTTCTGTAGCGTTTTTCGCAGAGGGACTTGAAAGCAAGGCAACTATCCTCTGGACCTGTGGTCAAGTAAATGCAGATAATAGATGTGCAATATTCTGCATTCAAGCATATGCTGAAGAAAAGTTGGGAACCATTTGGCTTTTTATGATTTTGGTGACTGAATAAAACATATCTTGGAAGAACACGTTCAAACTACACTCAGTTATTCTTCATGGTTGATGCTAATGTTCCAATTATGTTGAATAAGGATAGGTAGTGCGGTAAAATAATATTACGTTATGTATATATAATAATACAGTTATGTCAAGCATTCTATAATATTGCATTCCTCTTACTGGAGGAAAAACATGTCCTAGTAATGTAATAAATACCTCAACAATGTTCTACCCCCTGCAGTACATATTAAAAGGTCCAATTTACTTTTGTCTGGAACTCTGTCATATCAAAGTAATTATTTCAGTTGAATTAAAATCAATAGCCTTCCTTCCTTCCTTCTACATGGTAGATGTTGTAGAATAAAATGCTGGTTGTTTTTCATTTTGTGTAGTGTGTTCAAATTTTGTTTTGAGATACTGTCTCACAAAGACAGTAAAGATCTGTGCTGACATATTTAATGCTACATTCCCAAACATATTGATTGGGGATAAAACCAATGAATTTTTCTTCTGAATTCGTACAACTAAGATTGCTCCCTATACAAAGAACTGCCATAGATTATGAGTTTTGAAGAGAGAAAAGATAAATAGTATAGTAGCCTAAAATCTCAGCAGGTGCGGCACATTTTCATTAATTGATATTTTATGTTGAACAGTGTGGAACAGTTTAATAGATTAATAGAAGGGACCTTGCAAGTCATCTAGTCCAACCTCCTGCCCAAGCCGGAGACCCTACATCTGCCTCTACCTAGGATCAAACTCACAACCTCCTGATTGTGAACTTATTTCTTCAGCCCCTCTTTTTTCCCAACAATGTGCCAACTGAAAACTGAAAACACAGAGTACAAATGACTTCCTGGAAAGAAGGAGAAACTGGTAGTGCAACATGTATGTTTTTTTAAAAATATATTTTATGTTATTTTATTTTATTATTTTATTTTATTTTATTGTCTGTGTACCTGCCAATTGTATGTAACATAACCACAAGCAGCTCACAAACAGTAGTAACTACAATAAAAAAACAAAAACTAAAATACAAGTTTGCTGAAGTACAAACAAATGTAGAAAGATATTATGGAAAGAAATACAAGATAACATATATTCGTGTGTAAAACACAATACCATTATATGATATTATACACCATTATTGTTTGTACAAACCACAATACCATTAAAAAGCAGCTCAATTTGAACAAACTGAATCTTGACTGCACAGTCAAATGGATAATCCTTTATGTCTTGAAAGGATCAGTTTAAAGGTGGAAAGTGAACTCATTTATTCAGTTCACAATTTTACACTTGAGCTTTCAGTGTCTAATTGTGTATTTTAAGTTGTTTACTACACCTAAGCCTAATAGATCTTGATAAAACAACACATTCTAAATTCTTAGTAAGCATGTATGTTTTATGTTCTCAAAGTCATCTGTGAAAAGGCATAAAACATACTAACACAGAAATTAGCTCTATTATATTCATTGGTTCATATTCCCAGATCTATGAGTATAGGATTGTTGTGTAAAATGATATCACTGTGTAAATTTACTTGAGAACAAATACTATTGACTTCAGCAGGAATATTTCTCTCATCACTTACTAGAAATAGGGTCATTTTGTCAACAGATTTTCTGACAATGCCACCCAATAGTCATTCTACATTCAGCCTACAAACGTATTCTTGGAACTGTCCATTTACTGCATTTTTTTGCCATATTTTTGGACTTCATTATTTATACCTGTGTTATCAAAAATAAGACTGTGTCTTATTTTCTTTTGGGTCCCCAAATAAGCACTATGGCTTATTTTTGGGGTGGGGGTGTCTTATTTTTTTCCCCATGTGCAGGAGGCCCATTTCTTCTGCTTGCTCGGGGTGGGGCAGAAGACCACACAGTATGTTACTTCCACTGCTGTGAGGTGGGATGAAGCTGCCCCATGTGCCCCACACTGGCTTACCTCAAGGCCCCCACAGCTGGGCCATCCATACCCTGACCCCTGCCTCACCTTGTGGCCATGGCACCAGCACGCAGCTTGGACTCCTGCTTCATTATGGCCATGAGCAAGCAAAAGAAGTGGGCTGGCGACCATGTGGGCTCCTACTGCACATGGCTGCCAGTGCTGCCACTGCAAGACAGGTGTTGGGGGCATGGATGGCCTGGCTGTGCGGCCCCTGAGGTAAGCTGGTGCAGGGCAGCTCCACCACTACCCCACCTCTCTTCATGGCCATGGTACGAAGAGCAACCAAATAGAATGGTTGGGTGGGTGGCTGTGCAGGCTCTTAAATAGGGCTTATTTGGGGGGGAGTAGGGCTTATATTAAACACACACATAAAAGGTTGCTAGGTCTTATTTTCAGAATAGGTCTTATTTTTGGGGAAACAGGGTATCTAGCCTGCATTTTTTTCTGATGAAAAATTCTAGAGACTGAATAGCTTGCTCATCATTTTGTATTATCTTCCTTGTATGCTATAAAAGTATTACTCAACTATGGATTTGGAATATTTATATAATATGCTATAAATTAATTTTTATAGAACTGAATAATATTAAACTTCATGCTTTCAGTGCTTATCTTCAGTGAGGTACATAAGGTTAATGGGTGTTTGGTAAAGTAAATTAAAACACTAAATATTTTTAGCAGATCATAACAATGACAATATTGTTATATTGTCAAATGCTTATTAATAACTGCTGAAATTCAAAGTTGGAATCTGTATAACTCTATGATTTATTAAAATAAATCTTTGCATTTTTGTAAGGTTTGAGCTATCTGTAATAATTTTGTTAAATGCAGTTGGAATCATTTGTGTTTTGTTTAAAAGTAAAGTACTCAATTAAAAGGTGTCTTACTGTATTGTGTTGTGCAAACTTCAGCCTAGATGGACTTGGGTGCCCAAATAGTCCAATATGTTAATCATATTTGAAATACTGTCTTCCTTTATATTGGTCTTATTTTAAGAATGGGGAGAAATAGTGATGAATGGACACAAACAAGCTGAGATCCAAGTATGATTGTCCCATTAAGGCATCTTCTGCTTCCTATCTTTGCCCTTAAATAGAAGTGAGAGAAAGCTGTTTTGTATCTGCATTTCTTTGCATATGAATGCTTATGACCTTATGATCAGATCTATCATGTGTTTGTGTTGAATAAACTTTGAAGGATCTTCTATTGATAATTGGATACAATTAATGAACAATTAATGCATATAACCATATGGTTTTCCATCAGTTGCGATATACCTCTTTGTTCACAAGATTGGAAGCAACCCCAGAACATAGAATAATAAGTTGGAAGGTACCTTGGAGGTCTTCTAGTCCAACCCTCTGCTCAAGCAGGAGTCCCTATACCATTTCAGACAAATGGCTGTCTCTTTCTGAAAGCCTTACGTAATGGAGCACCCACATCTACATTGATCTACAACCATCTACACCTCCGGCTAGAAACAACTACAGATCTACAACCAGATCTATATTGACCTATATTTAGACTACAGTTCTGTGCATGGGCACTCAAAAACCCTCAAGGTAATCCCACATCAGTCACATAAGTAAAAAATACTGAGAAATAGGAAGAGTGTCTTAGACAGAAGGAACAGTTTTCTTAAATCTTTCTTTATACTTTCAACCTGGGAAAATATCTCAACTAGTACTTCAGATGTTCTAAATTATTCCCTTGTTATTGCTTGAGATGGAAGTATTTCCAGTGTAAAGAATTCAATGTATACTATGAAGTTTTCCATTCTAAAAATGTATTCTATTGATATCTGCATTAAGCTGATGAAATGTCAATGGTTAGAAAACTGAATGGGTTTTCATGAAGATGGAAGTTTTTTATGTTGCTGAATCTCATTTATTACCTAAGTTAGTAGTTTAATTAAATTCCACAAAAAGTCATGTAGTATATTATATAAATGCTATCAATTCCAGAAGCCCTGCTCAATTTCAGTGTTATTTAATTGCTTTTGTTTCCTCTTCTGTTATGAGCTTTTGGAGAACCTCCTTTTGCTGATCTATACAACATTTTGTATGTGTTGTGTTCAAATACTTTTCTGTCTTTCTTGGATCAGGTGTCTGTTTACTATATAATCTTGAGTGATAGTTAACAAATCGAGCCATCACATCCATCATTGCGAAGATAGTCTTAGTTCTAGCCCAAATAAAAATAATTATTATTTGGTTCTTTACACTATAAGCTAGCTATTTATTTGACTTCTTGATTTTTCCATAATATTTGGGTTGAACAAAAACATGTTATAGCTCTCATTTACTTTTTAAAAACTTTGTTCTAAGCCTCAAACTAAACATTCTTGGGTTTTAATTCTAATAGCTTCAGTTCATTCACTAGCATTGTTTTTGTTTTTGCATTCCTTTCTTTTTGATGCCAGAGATATAAACAATTCTGTCTCATAAATGCTTGTTTGGTGTCCCATACTGTAGTTAAACAAAATTTATTAAGCTAACAGCAACACAACCTCCTTTAGTCTGGAGTTTAATCTTCTAGTTATTGGGTTGCAACTTCTGCATCTACGTCTGTAAGACTGATAGGTTTTAGAGCAAGTTTTATGGACTGAATTTTATTATGTATATTCTTTCTCTGCAGGGGTATTTTTATCACCATGCTTTGAAAAGAAATGTAAGGACATATTTTGAGGGAATTTATGTATTTATTTATCTAATTTATATCTTATATAATTTACACTTTTATATAAAGCAGATTTGTCTATGTTTGGAGAGGAAAAACATGTCTACAAAAATATATTCCTCTGCAATTTGAAGAAGTGATTGAAAACAATGTTTGGCAGAACTTTATTTTGTTGCTATTTGAAGGCAATTGTTATAAAAGGTAGTACAAATCTTCCCTATTCATCTCAGATTTATTTTTCCACACAGATTTTTTAAAGACCCTGAGTACAATTATTCATGTGAAGAGTTCATCAAAAAGAAGGGGAAGAAGGCAGATTTTGCCCTCACCATGTGCCCTTCCTTATCCCAAACTCAACAGATGCAATACTGGTTAGCTTAAGCAGGGCTGAACCTGGTCAGAACTTGGGTGGGAGACCTTAAAGAAATAGCAGTACTGCAAAGTAAAGAAAATTGCCCCAAGCCAATTGAAGTCTGTCGGCAGATGATGATGAATGATGATGAATGATGATGATGATGATGATGATATAACTGGGAAGTAAATGCTGACTAACCAACTATTCTCATACTGCTGCATGCATGCATCCATGAATACACCAGGGATCAACTTCAGTTTGGATGAGAAAATTTTATTGGAGATAAAAAAGTAGGAATCCAATATGTTCAACCAACCCTATTGGTTTTGATATGCAAAAGTTGTATTCAAGTCATGTAATTATCCATTTTGAACCAGAAATTTTTGCCACTTAGCAGTTTTAAACGCTCTAATTAGAAGCAGACTGACATGATCTTGTGATCTGCCAGAATTTGAATTTGAATTTCTTGATGTTTTTTCTAGTGGAATGTTTTTATGCTGCTGTTGCTGATTTGTGTATCTGTGCATCTTTTATCTCCTTAACTACTGAAGTATTTTTATGTTCCCCTTTCCTTTTTTTAAAAAAATTAAAGTTTTATTTTATTTATTTGTTGTAAGATTGGCAAGGGTGGACAGTGAAAAAAGAGGATAATTTCTCTAGTCACTCATTTCAATTTTATTTATTCATTTAATTTCTATAGCCACCCATCTGTGATGGAATGTGCAGCTGAAGTGGGGGGAAATTTGGTAGTAACACTACAGCTTCCAAGGGTGGTGGCAACACATTCTGGAGAGGGGCAGAAAACAATAATTGCATATTTCTGAATGAAAGGTGGTGTGCTGGAGGGAGTAAATATTCAGGCTAGCCACATCCTAAAATAGGGATATATTTGTTAGGTCAGAAGGTTACAGCTCTAGTCTGGCAAGATTCTATCTGTTAGGTGCAAGCAAATGAAGTTTTGGACTTGAGCGGATATCACATGTCATTTCTGGGGATTAGGCCTGACACCATCTCAAATTCTGAATAGCAAACAATTCTAAAACCATTAATACAATTAAAGCTGTACAAGATAAATACATATAGCAGTTCAAAAAATTATAATTTTCAGTAAAGCCAAGAAATGGCCCTTAATGCATCAGGGTCCCAGGCCTGAGCCCTTAGGTAGGTTTTTAAAGAAGGCTAACAGGGCTGGGATTACTCTAATCTCTGAAGGAGAGGTGTCAAACTCACGGCCTTCAGGCCAGATGTGTCATGTACTGGCCATGCCCACCCTCATTTTAGTGATGGGGGGGAGTTGCGATGCATCACGTGATGACAATGTAACAACGTGAGTTTGACATCCCTGCTCTGAAGGAAGGATGTTCCAAAGTGCAAGAGCTGCAGCAGAGGAGGCCTGTTTCCTAATCCCTACCAGCCAACATTCCTTGTTGACAGGACCCTCAGCACACCAACCTGTCAGACTGGATGGGTAGAAACTATTGTGAAAAATCACCTTGAATTGTACCTGGTACAACCTTGAATTGTACCTGGAAACACACTGGTAACTAATGCAGCTCATGCAGGAGCGGTGTTACATACATGACATATCCAACCACCATTTACTTGGTGCAGCCAAAAATTCAATATAATGTATACATTTTATCTTTTAATATAGTGATTAGGGAGATGATTGTCACTTCAGTACTATGATACCTCTTTGGTATGAAACAGAAATAGTACATGTTGATTGATCACTTCATAATAAGATATAGTTTTCATAGGAATACTTGACCTAGTTACTTCAGAATTATGTGGCTCTGTGCTTCCCAACTAGACAATAACATTTTATCCATGGACATAAAATGCTTTGTAATTAACTTGAAGATGCAACATTTATAATTATAATAATATTTCATTTAAAATATTGCCTAGCTTCAAAATGATATTTTAAAGTATGTTGCACAGTGAAAGCAAAAGCCTTTAGAACAGTAGTTTGGAAATACCCAGGGTTTAGGCAATTGGAAATTCTTAATAGCATGGCAGGATTAGCTTTAATTCAGGCCTATACTATTTTGAATAAAGGAACTCATGTGCATCTATTTGCTATGTGGGTGTATTTTAATACCGACTGTGTAACAATTGCATGATAATTGTTCTTAGTAGAACTGTTGGACAGCAGTCAGAATTACTGAGGGTTACTGAAGTCTATAGACTATTGAGGAAGGAAAAAATATCCATTTCAGTTGACACATAGTATGGCTTGGCTTGAGATTTGCTTTGCAAGCTGACCTGATTAGTTCTGCCATGCTGAAGAAAAATCACAGGCTCATTTAAAAGTAGTTGTTACCAAGCACCCTTTAAAAAATATAACACAATTGTGATTCCACTGTTTTAAATATGCTTTCTAAACTTCACAATTCTATCTCCCAGTCTGGAGAATATAATACAATAGCAGAGTTGGAAGGGACCTTGGAAGTCTTCTAGTCCAACCCCCTGCCTAGGCAGGAAACCCTATACTGTTTCAGACAAATGGCTATCCAACATCTTCTTAAAGACTTCCAGTGTTGGGGCATTCACAACTTCTGGAAAAAGCTGTTCCACTGATTAATTGTTCTGACTGTCAGGAAATTTCTCCTCAGTTCTAAGTTGCTTCTCTCCTTGATTAGTTTCTACCCATTGCTTCTTGTTCTATCCTCAAGTGGCTTGGAGAATAGTTTGACTCCCTCTTCTTTGTGGCAACCCCTGAGATATTGGAACACTGCTATCATGTCTCCTCTAGTCCTTCTTTTCATTAAACTAGACATACCCAGTTCCTGCAACCGGTCTTCATATGTTTTAGTCTCTAGTCTCCTGATCATCTTTGTTGCTCTTCTTTGCACTTTTTCTAGAGTCTCCACATAATTTCTACATCATGGTGACCAAAACTGAATGCAGTATTCCAAGTGTGGCCTTACCAAGGCATTATAAAGTGGTATTAACACTTCATGTTATCTTGATTCTATCCCTCTGTTTATGCAGCCTAGAACTGTGTTGACTTTTTTGGCAGCTGCTGCACACTGTTGGCTCATATTTAAATGGTTGTCCACTAGGACTCCAAGATCCCTTTCACAGTTACTACTGTTGAGCAAGGTACCACCTATACTGTATCTGTGCATTTCGTTTTTGTTGCCTAAATGTAGAATTTTACTCTTTTCACCATTGAATTTCATTTTATTAGATAGTGCCCAATGTTCAAGTTTGTCAAGATCCTTCTGTATCTTTAGCCTATCTTCTGGAGTGTTGGCTATTTCTGCCATCTTGATGTCATTTGCAAATTTGATGAGTTCCCCATTTATTCTCTCATTCAAATCATTGATGAAAATGTTGAAGAGTCCTGGGCCCAAAACATAGCCTTGGGGTACTCCACTGCATACTTCCCTCCATGAAGATGCAGTTCCATTGAGGACTACACGTTCAGTGTGGTTGGTCAGCCAGTTACGAATCCATCTGGTGGTGATGCTGTCTAACCCACATTCTTCTACTTTATTAACCCACATTCTTCTACTTTATCTCGTAGTAGGTTATGGTCTACCTTATCAAAAGCCTTACTGAAGTCCAAGTAAACTATATCGACGGCATTCCTCTGGTCCACTAATTTTGTCATATTATCAAAGAATGCAATAAGATTAGTCTGGAATGATCTGTTTTTGACAAACCCATGTTGGCTTTTGGCTATTACCCTTGTTTGCTTCTAGGTGTTTGCTAATTCGTTGCTTGATTATCTTTTCCAGAATCTTTCCTGGTATTGAGGTCAGGCTGATAGGTCTGTAATTTCCTGGGTTTGTTTTTTTCCCTTTTTTGAAGATGGGAACCACATCAGCTCTTTTTCAGTCCTCTGATAGTTGCCCGGTGCTCCAGGATCTCTGAAAGATATAGTTCTGAGATCTCGTCTGCCAGTTCCTTCAGAACCCTGGGTTGTAATCCACCCGGTCCTGGTGATTTGAACTCGTCTAGGGTAGACAGGTGCTCACTTACCATTTTCTTCCCTATTTCAACTTGTGTTCCTAATCTGATTTTTGTGGTGCTGTTTTTGATAGGTTGGACTGTTTTATCCCTTTGTGTAAAGACAGATGCAAAACATGAGTTAAATAGTTCTGCTTTCTCCCTGTTGCTTGTCACCTTCTTGCCACTTTCTCCCAGCAATGGACCAATTGTTTTCTTAACCTTTTTCTTGTTTTTAACATGTTGGAAGAAGCTTTTTTGTTATATTTTACTTTTGTGGCAAGCCTTTCTTCATTGTGAGCCTTAGCTTTCCTCACTTCATCTTTACATGCTCGGGCTATTTGCTGATATTCTGCCTTAGTTATGTCCCCCCTTTTCACTTTTTATACTTATCTTTTTTTGTCTTTCAATTTGTCAGAGAGTTCTTTATGCAGCCATGCTGGTTTCTTTTGGGAGTTGTTATTTTTCTTCTTCATTGGTATTGTGCTAGACTGGGCTTTTGTAATGTCATTTTTCAAAATTTCCCAAGCTTCTTGAGTTGTTTTCCCCTTGAGGATTCTCATCCATGGAATTTTTCCCAAGCTCTCTCTAAGTTTATTGAAATTAGCTCTCTTAAAGTCCAAGACTCTAGTTTCATTTTGTTATACTACTTATGTTTGCATAATGTTGAATTCCAATATTGCATGGTCACTTACCCCCAGGATTCCTGTGGCTTCAACACAGGGGTGGGTTTCGACCGGTTCGCACCGGTCCCTGCGATCCGGTTGGTCGCCGAACCCGGAAGTAAGTAACTTCCGGGAACGGCGAAGCCCCCCCCTGCGCCCGCGCGCACCCGCACACCCGCGCCCGCTCCTTACCCGGTTTTTACGAATTCTGCGCTTCCACGCATGCGCAGAACGCATACAGCGCCTGCGCGATCCTCCAGGAGCAGCTGGAGCATCGCGCAGACGCTAGTACGCATGCGCGTGCCACGTGCGTGCACGAGGACGGCACGTGCGTGCACGTGCGCGCCACGTGCGTGCGAGAGGATGGCGCATGCGCGCGCGAGGACGCCGCCGGCCTCGTTCCAACCGAACCAGTTGGAACGGGGCGAGAAACCCACCCCTGCTTCAACACCTTCTATCATTTCCTCTCTGTTAGTGAGAATTAAGTCCAACATGGCTGATCCCCTTGTTCCCTTCTCTACTTTTTGGGAAACAAAGTTGTCTGCTAGGTTTGTTAGGAACCTGTTGGAACTTCCACTTGGTGCAGAGTTTGTTTCCCAGTTGATGTCAGGGTAGTTAAAATCCCCCATTACTATTGTGGTGTGCTTCCTACATACCTTAGTTAGCTGATTAGCAAAAAGCTCAACTACTTCCTCTGCTTGGTTGGGTGGCCTGTAGTATAGACCTATGGCAATGTCATTTCCCCCCCAACCTTTAATATTGATCCAAGTGCATTCAAGATAGTTCTCATCATTGTTGTGCTCTATTTCTGTAGAGAGGTAATTATTTCTTATATATAGTGCAACTCCACCTCCTCTTTTATTTGGTCTCTTTCTTTTAAATAATTTAAATCCTTCTAACTGTATGTTCCATTTGTCGGTTTCATCCCACCAAGTTTCTGTAATGGCAACAATATCGTATCTGCCCTCTTTTACTTGAATTTCTAATTCGCCCTGTTTATTCATTCGCCCTGTTTATTATTAATCATTCTGGCTACTACTATAAAATGGAGGTCAAGGATGGAGGTAAAGGAAAATGGTGTAATGATGAAGAGCATGGAGATACTAGATCAGAATCCTGATACAACTCCCCAATCCTATACTGAACTTGAAACAATTGGAATTCATTCATGCTGCAAGGAATGTACTCCGAATAACTGCCACTCTAATATTGCTGATGCATTCAATAAGATTTAGTGGAAATGTTGTGCTGTTTTTGCTTAAGAAGTAAGAAAATTGTCAAGATCAAGTAGCTCATAAAGATTCAGTTGGACACCTGAGCAGAATAGGCTGATAGCTTAGCATTAACTGAAATTCCACAAATTCAAAAAGACGTTATTGTTTGCCTCTATTGAGTATAATTTCTCTTTCCCAAGCTCAAATTCACAGGGAACTTTTATAACACGAATAAAAACAATATCAGACAGCAAAAGAATAGGAACAATACTGAACAGTTGCTATTTTAAATCTTTCTCTCTGTGTACAGTGTCCAGTAAAACACTTGAGTGTTTTTATTAGTGAGTGTTACCAGTGTTGTGAGAAGGTAATACACAGGTCATAACTGCCAAATATAATTGAAGCAAATGCTGTCATTTTCGGTGATAGCCATATGTTTAATGTAATGCCATCTTCCACTTTAAATTAGTATAACATTCTTACTGATGTGCTAACATGAGCACTCATAATATTACATTGTCACATCACAGATTTATGGTGAGCTGGTCCAACATAATTGCAAATATATTTTGAGGTTAATGCTTACATACCTAATTTAGTGCACAACAATCTTATTTATCAAGAAACAAAAAACCTCTCTACACAAAATATCTCAGAGAAGTAATTGCTAAGCTAGAGGAACATTAATGAATTCAGGCACTTACTTAGATGTTCACTTGAGGAGTCTTACATTATAACAGCATGAGCTATTATATTAGTTGTATGACATGCTCATGCCATGAGAGTGAAAGAAAAGGAAATCCCAATGATTTGTTTAGATCAAGGAAGATTAGATGGGCATGCCACCCTCATCCCAATCTGCTGAAGATCATCATCAAGTGTGATCAATAGCAATAGCAATAGCAGTAGACTTATATACCGCTTCATAGGGCTTTCAGCCCTCTCTAAGCGGTTTACAGAGAGTCAGCATATTGCCCCCAACAATCTGGGTCCTCATTTTACCCACCTCGGAAGGATGGAAGGCTGAGTCAACCCTGAGCCGGTGAGATTTGAACCGCTGAACTGCTGATCTAGCAGTAGCCTGCAGTGCTGCATTTAACCACTGCGCCACCTCGGATCAATGCAGTCTCAGCTTTGTAATCTAGCCTGAAACCTTACTGAAAAGAGTCTAAATACTCTATTCTTCCCCCACAGTCCTTTGGATGTGCAAGCCCACACCTTCTGGAAATGAAAGTTGTCCAGCTCTGTTGGATCCAATGATCACTTCTTGAACAGAAGGCTGACTCCCACCTCCTTCAAAGTATATGGCACCATTCCCCTTTTCATTGCTAATGTACTGTTAGGTGTGCAGATCAAGGAATTTTTCTTCTGCATAAGCTAAATCTAGCATTCAAAAAAAATGCAGTGAACAAACCAGAGTGATTTTCTGCCAATTGTATTGGAATCATTTACAAAACTCACACTTATTAAACACCAGCTCAGCAATATTTCCTAAGTTCCCGAAGACATCGTAGGATATAGTGTTTAGTATGTATGAGAATTTAATTAGGAAAGGGACTGAGAGATAGCTAGTATGTTTTTGGGCAGTTTACATTTGAGCAGAAATGGGAGAAGCTGGAACTGTTTAGTTGTAAGCTGCCTGTAGATGAAGCACCTAGGAGAACATTTGCTCCTTTTTGTAGAGAATGAATAAATAAAAGTTTATTAAACCAGTATTGCAAAGAGACCACAAACATTAGTGTTTTCTCAACCAAAGAAAATTAAATTACCTTGCATAACTTACCTTAGACCTCTGAAAACTCAGGAGAACGCATAACAGTAATTTGTATGTTTATCTTAGTATCTAAATTCAATATTGTTTATCAAGCAAGTTTGCTCAAAAACTCAGAAAATAGTTGTTAATCTTATAGGCAGCACACTAAGTAGCAGTTATATTGGAATGATTGCAGGATGCTTATAGGGAGGGGTGCAGCATCTTTCGTTAAACAAAGAGTTGGACTAGGAGATTTTTACATCTCTTCAATATTGATAGTATTTCTGATATGAAATATCTACAATGGAAGAGCTGTCTAGTTATCAGGTTACATGATATATTATCTGCTTTGTGAACCCAGACATTACAGATTTAAAACTATATCTTGTGGATTAGACTATCTAGTGCTTTCAGACAATTGTGGTTTAATCCATAAGATTTGGTTAAGCAGTCCACTTTATTATATGCAAATCCTGTTTTAATCTTTGCTCTCTATTTTCTATTTTCTACATTCAGTTTATTTTGTGTTTTCATGCTGTTTTATTGTATTGTATTGTATTATTTATTTGCGAAGGTTATTTAATGCATCATGCATACCACTATTTGCTCTGTCAGTGCTGTGATGTAGAGCTTTGTAAGATTATTGCAGAAGGGAAAGACAATTAGAGCAATAAAAAGGAAAGTGTTAATATCTTAATGACCTTTTAATCAAATCTATGGTGTGAATGACATTTCCCTTTTGTATGAATTGTAAATTAATAAACAATCTAGAAAAGAACAATCAAAATTATCAAAAGTTTTAATTAGGGAATATATGATAAAATAAAATTTTCAAGAAATTTTGTGGAGAAAGAAAACAGGGAGGAAATCCCGCTCTCACAAATGGGCTACCTAATAGGTTGCATAGCAGAAGCTTCATAAATACTTTATATTGCAAATAAGAGTATTTGAATATTAAATTGGTCACAAAATTATATTAATTGTCAGATGAAATTACGTACAAGCAAGAGCTAGGGGTATTTACCAACTCCTATCAGTTTCATTACTGTTTTTAATGATGAGGTGGTACAGTGAACTTCCCATTTCAGCAATTCAACAACTAGATTGATTAAACGGTGCAGGGAGGAAGACATGCAATTCAGTTGCTTTTCTGTGTAGATGTTTCTATTACACTGACTTGAGCATACAGTCTGTTAATGGCTCTGCCATTTCTTGTTACTGTTAATGACTCTATCTAGTTATTCAGGGCTTCAGAAGTGGCATTTAAAAAGACTTATTTCATGTTGATGTATGGAAAAATATTACCATGCAATTTACTCCTATAGATGATTGTTTCATTCAGAAATGCTCTGCTGCAGTTTTAGCTTTGCATTTTGTTTTTCTCTGTTGCATCTGGTTTGATAGTTCAGCTCCAATAATGAATTAATTGATGAGTAGGCCAATGTAGTTGTAGGAATGGCTTTGTTTCCCTGCTGCTTTTATTGCAGTTCAGCAATATCCTGTGGCTTCCTTAATACTGAACTTCTAATATAAGGTTATTGCATCAGATTTTATATAAATGGATCAGGGAATCCATATCTTTATAGTCTCTTATTGCTCAAAAGCACACCTCTTTGAAGAAGAAGCTATTAAAGTGCCATTGGGAACAACAGAATTTTCAGTCTAGAGGACTTTAAAATAAGCAGGGGCCAAATTTTCTTCATATTTTTGTTTTTAATGAAGTGTTTAATGAATCAAGGCTTTGCTAAACAATTAGGCACAATTCCTAATCCCATTCCATAAACAATTCCATTTTAGAAGATGAACATGTCATTATGTTTATTCCTTTTAAATGATAATTGCACTGAGGGGTATGGAGATTTGCACCACCAGAAAAAGAAAACAGTAGCCTTTTATACTGTGCATCCCTTTTTAATAGCTTGGACTACCAAATAGCCTTTACTAAGTAAATGTTTAGAGTTTTCATGTTTTCCTTTATCAACAATTCCTAGTAATAATAGTAGTAAAAAGGCAGAATAAAAATCCAATGAACAAATAATAAATTATTGCATATTTTTGTTAAGTTACTGAACCATGAATATATTACAGGTAGCCTTCAATTTACAATCAGTTTTTTAATGTCTATGTGGAATTATAATGGCCTCAAAAAGGGTATTTTACAGCCCCTGAAAGCACTTTTAAACATACTTGCCCTCCTCCCAGCAGTCAAATGATTGTATTTTGGACATTTGGTAACTGGCTTGCATTTACTTTTAGGTTTGCAGCATCCTATAGTCATGTGATCATATTTTGCAATGGTTTCTGGCAAAAAAAAACAGTCTTTCAGGGAGGGAATTAGCTTAGCGACTGCATAAGTTGCTTAATGATAACACAATTCACTTAATGATCACTGTGAAAATAGTTGTAAAATCAGGTCCGGTCATGTGGGTACCTTGACTTATGACTGCTATGACTCATAACAGAAAATTCAGTCTCAACTATGGTCAAAAGTCCCAGACCAGAGGTCTGACCAGTTCAGCATGTTCTGACAAGTTCTGGAGAACTGGTAGTGGAAATTTTGAATAGTTTGGAGAAACGGTAAATACCACCTCTGACTGGCCCTGCCCCCATCTATTCTCTGCCTCCTGAATCCCAGCTGATTGGGAGGAAATGGGGATTTTGCAGTAACCTTTCCCTGGAGTGGGATGGGAATGGAGATTTTACAGTATCCTTCCCCTGCCACACCCACCAAGTCATGGTATGCCCACTAAACCATGCCCACCGAACCAGTAGTAAAAAAATTTGAATCCCACCACTGTCCCAGACTACTTGAAAAACTAATAATCTTTACAACTGCCTCAAGAGATTACTTGCAATATAGTATTTCAAGAGTACTATACAAAATGTATTTCTCAGAAGAGCTTGGTTTGTTTAATGTGATTGGGGGAGAAACTTTGAGAATAGTCTACATTTGACTCTTCATTACACAGAAATGGGGATTCATAAATCATATCCACAAATAAAAGCTTTATTGCTCCCTTCCATATTCTCAGCTTAACCAAACCTATAGTGAGATCCAATAAAAACTCTCTGTGGATGGAAGACTATTCACTAGTGGAATAAAAACAGTAGATCCAGCCTATTATATGTATGTATGTATGTATGTATGTATGTATGTATGTATGTATGTATGTATGTATTTATTTATTTATTTATTTATTTATTTATTTATTTATTTATTTATTTATTTAGTGTCACAACCCCTGGTATGCCCAAATATGGGAGGAGGCATACTGCTTCCTTTCTCTGTCTATCGGCTCATCACAAGAGACCATCCAGAGAGAAAGCCAATATTTTTACTGTTGCCTTTGTTATCAGCACAAATACAATATATATATATATATATATACAATATATACAATATATACAATATATACAATATATACAATATATACAATATACACACACACACACACACACACACACACACACACACACACACACACACACACACATATATATATATATATATATATATATATATATATATATATATATATATATATATGATGTTTATGCTGATAAATAAATAAAGGAAGACTAGTATAGATCTATTTCAAGCTATTTAGCTCTCATCAGCTAGCCATACCCTTGCTGGGAATCGAACCTGTGCTCTATTGCCTCTTAGGCAGATGTGTTAACCATTGAGCTACAGGGCTCGACTCCTTATCAGCCAGGCCAGGGTGAAAGGTATATATTTAAAGTCACAACCCCTGGTTGTTATATATATATAATCCATTATTTTATATGGAATATAGGAAGCTCCTTTTCTTATCAACTACTTTTTGGGCTGAACTCATTTGAATAAGCAAGATTACATGATTGCATGACTTCTCCAGATAGTGAAGGTTGTATGCACAGAACCCATGTTATCCTCACGTCAGTTTTTAAAGAGATCTCTTAAGCCCTTTGCCCATTTAAGAAAAGTGCAAATATTCCAAACCACTTGTGAGAGTCTCATAGTAGTTAAATGTGAGAAAGCAAGCTAATGAGCTTGTAATTGTGATTCAAACATTGTCCCATATTCCTATATGATTGAATAATGTAGTAGTAGTCCTCGACATACAACTGCAATTGAGCCCAGAATTTTTGTTGCTAAGTGAGACATTCATTAAGTGAATTTTGCCCTATTTTACGAACTTGCCCTATGGAACGATCTCCCCGTAGAGATCCGGACCCTTACTACTCTTCCGGCCTTCCGTAAAGCTACTAAGACCTGGCTGTTCCGGCAGGCCTGAGGCTGTTGATTTTATCCAGCCCCATTCTAAGCTGTATGCATGTTGTGTAATTTTAATGATTGTATTCTTATTTTAATTTTTTATTTATGTCCCCTGTCTTATCTGTAAGCCGCCAAGAGTCTCTAGGGAGTGGGCGGCATACAAATGTTAATAAACCTTAAACCTTAAACTTTTTTGCCACACTTGTTAAGTGAATCATTGCAGTTGTTAAATTAGAACATGATTGTTAAGTTAATCTGTTTCCCCATTGACTTTGCTTGTCAGAAGGTCACAAAAAGGTATCACATGACTCCAGGACAGAGCAACCATCATAAATAGGATGCGTAAATTGCCAAGAATTTGAATTTTGATCACATGACTACAGGGATGTCACAATGGTTGTAAATTTGAAAAACGGTCTTAAGTGGCACTTTTTTCAGTGCCACTGTAACTTCAAAGGGTCATTAAATGGACTGTTGTAAGTCAAGGACTATTTGTATCTTTATTCTTGTCCATTAGGCTTCTCCACTATTAATTAAAAGTAGAATACATTTCCTTTTTTTCCATTATTGGACACTTCTTTTTTTTTTCAGATTTAAAATATATTTTATTCATTTTCACATTCCATTTTACAATCACTTATATACAGGGTATTTGCTATAAGAAAAAAAATAAAAAAAAATAAAAAAAAATAAAAAAATAAAAAAGAAAACACAACTCATCATTCACAACCCCACCTGACACTTCCATCCTCCATACACCCCATCTACCCCCTCCAACTTTCCTTTCCTCCCTCTAACGCTCCCCTCCTACTTCCCTTTCCCCTCAAACCTTCCTTCTCCCCTTACTCCCAACACGCCCTCCTTACATTCCCCTTACTCCTTCCTTACTCCTCCCTCCTCTTTCCCTCTACCTCCCTCCTTGGTGTATTCCTTTATTCAAGTGTTGTTTATTATAATCTAATAAAAAGTAAAATAAACCAAGGAAAAAAAAATATAAAGAAAGAAAAGAGAAAAAAAAAGGAAAAAAAAAAAGAACAACCGTATATAAGTGCATTCTTGTTCTTATTGAGACTATGTTAACACCCACCCACCCACCCCCCATAAATCCCCATCCCTACTCCTCCCGACTTCCCAGGGCCCACACCTGGCACTGCCTTCTATCTAAAGTATCTTATATTCATATGGATTAAAAATAAAAGCAATATATTAAAGGAAAAAAAAAAACAAAAAAAAAAAAGAAACTCTTTGTGTTAAGCTCAGCCCCCCATCTTTATATATGCTTAAATAGTGTAAGTCATTCTATCTATATTTTATTCTCGTCTCTTGCTTCTTTGTTATTTACCCCGACCTCCTGTAGACTCTCCCATTCCTCTTCCTTAACCTTGTATTCAGATAAACATTTATCCAAATTTGTATAGACATCAATATACAATCTAACTCAAAAATAATCCCTTCTAGTAAAATTTAAGCAGCGTGGATCATTCCACATATTCAAATATTACTTTACAGAAGAATAATCAAACTTTCCCTTTCTTAACCTTAATTTCAAACAATAATTCAAAATAATCTGACCAGACTTTCCCTTCTTGGTAAAGTTTAAGCAGCGTGGATCGAGTATTACTTTACACAAAAATCAGTTTGCATTCTATCTTGAAATGATCCCGACCAGCTTTCCCTTCTAATAGGATTTAAACAACGTAAATCATTCCGCGTGCATTTTGCCCGGGAGGAGCAAGGTGGCGCAGTGGTTAAATGCAGCACTGCAGGCTACTGCTAGATCAGCAGTTCAGCGGTTCAAATCTCACCGGCTCAGGGTTGACTCAGCCTTCCATCCTTCCGAGGTGGGTAAAATGAGGACCCAGATTGTTGGGGGCAATATGCTGACTCTCTGTAAAACCGCTTAGAGAGGCCTGAAAGGCCTATGAAGCGGTATATAAGTCTACTGCTATTGCTATTGCCCTCATCCCTTGCTTCTCTGATATTTACCACTATCAAATTTATGCAGACATTAGTTTAAAATTTAGCTCAAAATAATTTCACCAAGCTTTCCCTTCTAATACAAATTAAATAGCATAGATCATTCCACATATTCAAATAATACTTTCAACAAGAATCAGTTTACCTTCCGTTTTAAAATTATGTCATCCAGCTTTCCCTTCTAACAGAATTTAAACAACATAAATCATTCTGCATTCATTTTACATATATACATTCAGTATCACCCCACCAATATACGTAAATCATTCCGCGTGCATTTTACCCTCATCCCTTGCTTCTCTAATATTTGCCACTATCAAATTTATACAAACATTAGTTTAAAATCTAGCTCAAAATAATTTCACCAAGCTTTCCCTTCTAATAAAAATTAAATAGCATAGATCATTCCACATATTCAAATAATAGTTTCAACAAGAATCAGTTTACCTTCTATTTTAAAATAATCTCTTCAAACTTTCCCTTCTAACAAGATTTAAACAATGTAAATCATTCTGCATGCATTTTACATATATACATTCAGTATCACCCCACCAATACATTCCGCTTTTTCTGCCGGAGAGAGGTCGCAAACCCCCATTCAATCCACAACTTTGGTGAATATTTTAGAATGTCTAAATCCTCAAACTCCGCTTTTCTGCTTCTCCGAGGGAGGGGGAGGTACCCCCTCCATCTTGCAGCCATGTGGTCTGTTGCTTGCCTTCTCCTTCGGCTTGTCTCTCCTCTTTTCCAAGTGAATCAGGAAGTCCCGCCTTCAAAGTCTTGTAATAGAAATCTCGAGCCTCCGAAACAGAATTGAGACGAAGTCTTTGATTCTCAAATGTGACCGTAATGCCGGCTGGGGCCTCCCATTTATATTGAATCTGATGATTTCTAAGCTCTTTAGTTAAAAAGGTATAGTCCCTTCTTGCCTTTAACATCTGGAAAGGTATTTCTTTGAAGACAATCAAGTCCTGGCCATCAACTCTCAATCTATTATTGTAAAATTTTTGCATGATCGCGTTTCTGGATTCTTTTGTGGAGAAATATATGATTATGTCCCTCGGGAGCTGTCGCTGTTCCGCTACCAACGAATTCTGGCGATAGATTTTCCGAATCTGCCAATCAAAGTTAAGTCCCGGGCTTCCCACCGCATGGCTGAGGGCTTCAACAAAGGTCTGTTTCAGATTCTCTCGCTCCTTTTCGCGGAATCCTCTGACTCTTATTGCGAATGCCTTCTTATTAAAGTTTATCATAACGAGCTGTTCTTGGGTGTCTCTAATTTTTTGTTGTAATATTTGAATATTAGTAGTCAAATTAGGATTAGCCTCCTCCAAACTTTCCAATTTATTCTCTATTTCAGCGGTATAATCTGACAGGGCAGACACGGCTGCAAACGTATTCGCCTTCATTTGGTCAATTTTAGACTTTAAATCACCATATAGCTCCAATACAAATTCCTTAATTTCTTGTTTAAAATCATTAAACATTTGAAAAAAAAATTCCTGTGTTAAGAATTCTCCAGTAGAGGGCGTAGGAGACAAGGGCTGCGATTCCAGTGTAAATTCTTTAAGCTCATTCACAGATTCTTTAGGCACATTTGTAGAGAGACGCTTCGATTTTGACCTGGGTGCCATTATAAATAAACAAATAAACAGCGCTTTCGCTCCCCTCTGTTTCCCAAAAAAACAAAAAAAGTTATTTTGTTAAGGAGCGGTCTGCAGGAAGGTAAAACCGGCTACGTACTTCCCCTATCAGTCACCAACGGAGAGAAATCGCCATTTTGAAGTCCGTTTAAACAAAGAAGCCTCTAAGACAAATGGTGCTGATATTTAAGATAGTAATAAAAGCATAAATCTCACAGGAGTGGGACCCGCCCGTATTAATCCTAGCTTCAAACAACTTTGCTTTGTCCTGGGGGGGGGGAATCGCCTGTCTAGGGCTGCAAAAAAAGGCAGCTGAGAAGAACTGGCTGGAGATAAAAGCTCCGCTCACGCTGGATCTAATCTCTGTCCACAGCCAAAAAAAAAGAGAAAGGCTGTGAATTACGAATAGACCCTAGCACACAGAGCTACTCCCTGCCCCTTTATAGTCAAAAAGGGGTGATATCTATGATCTTATTTAGATATACAGACCAGATCTCTGAGAGAGCTCGGTTGAGCCCTCCTCGGCGACAGGCTCCGCCCCCCCCCCCCGGAAGCCATTATTGGACACTTCTGTTAGCCCTCCAAATCCTTTGAAGCTGTTTGATGCAGCTCTATGTTTTTTAGCTTTCTGTGAATTAATATGTATTTCCTCCAATTGACCAATGGCAGGGTGTAAAAACAATAGCCAGCCAGTGGCTCACTGCTATCCTTTCCTTGTTTTTACCAACTTTACCTATTTTTAGGAAAAGCGGGGGGGGGGGGAGCTGTGCTTCTTCATTGAATTTATTAGAAAGTAGTGGCATAGCACAACAGGGCTTTTTAACTTTGACAATAAGGGATAGAATTCAAGGAGCCAGAAGATAGAAAAAGAATTTCCATCAGCAGGAAATAGCCTAACCCAAACTCTAGAGGAAACACTGCAATTCTATCTCTGCAGCATTTCTTGCTCCCAGATCAGCAAAATGACTTTATGTGTAAAGACTTAAGGTTCCCTGGGGAATTTCTTTTACTCCCTGTCAAAACAAATACTGTGTTGAGACACATAGAGATTCCTGCAGTTAACTGTGAATTAGCTTGAACTTTTTGTGCAGTTTTCCATTTATCTTAAATGAGTTAATTGAATGTTTTAATTATAATCCTGAAACTCACTGAAGAATTCTTGAAAACAAATACTGCTTCAACTCTTACTTAAAATTATCTAAGAAAAGCATTAAAAAGAGAGGAGTCCTTTATCTCAGTAAGGAGTGACCTCATCTTTAACTGCATCAGAATAATTTTGAGAATGCAAACTCTTTTCATGAATACTAGACCATGAAGATTATCTCTCAGCTTCTCTTGCTTCATAAAATGTAGGTTCACGTGTACTTTTAAAAGTACATTTGTCTCAGATCTTTCTTTCTGGGAAAGAAATCCAATTCTGGATATATTAAATATAATATGTGAGGTTGTAAAAGTCCACTGCAATATATATTCACACAAGTCAAGTTTCTGAAATAGTTTCTTTTATAGGAAAGTCTCTTTATTGTTCCTAGAAATGAGTGAACCCACACAGCCTTCTAAAGCTGGGGTCTCCAACCCCTGATCCATAGGCCAGCACTTGTCTGCAGCTTACCAGAAACTGGACCACACAAATAAGCAAAGTCCTATCTACTGGATGAAGGCAGCACATAAAACCATGCCCCCTCTGGGCCACAGAAAAACCTCTCTCCACAGAAGCGGTCCCTGATGCCCAAAAGGTTGGGGGCCACTGTTCTAAGGAAATACTGAAAAGTACAATTTATCAATTGAAGAGAAATTGCAATTTGGCACCCTGCAGGCTTTATGATGTTTATTTTTTATGATTAAAGGTGATGATCTTGGCAATGAAGGTATTTTGTGAAGGAATCTTTTGACAAAATGGGAATCTCAATACCTTTTTCATATTTGAGTAAACTGATGTCTTTTGCTAATTTCATCTGTCAAAACATGCTTTTGTCAATTTTAGCTTTGGTGTTAAATTGCCTTAATTAATCTTTTGTTCTGTTGCCTGGGATTCACTGAAAGGTTAGGTAAGAAGTGGGGGAAAATGACTGATGGAAAGCTTGGTATTCTTCTCATAATACTAATTTCATTTTGTATTTCAAGCATTGAGACCATAGATCAAAATAAGTTCTGAACTTTCTATTACTCAAATTTGTTTAAACTCATTATATTCCAAGATTTGTGGAAAAGGAGAAAGATGATTTGAATGCTGTATCTGTGCATCTTAGCACCAATGGGTTTAAATTGGTCCAACTCATTTTTGTATCATTTCTCAAATGTGTGTCATCTCCATTTTCAATCTGCAGAGACAGTTACATTAGAGATTGTTGGTGAAGAAGAAAACTGATAATGGTATCAATACAACTGAAATTTATATTATTATTTATATCACAGAAAGCCATTATTAAAGAGGACTGATTTAAGTCAGGGTGATCAAGACAATTTTAATTTCTTTCTTTCCTTCCTTGCGTAAATAGGAAATCTGACCTCTAACAATGAAAACATATTCAATATATATGTCTCATTTAGTTCAATAGTCATCTCAAAAGAAAAGTGGATAAGACTGCTGCCTGAACAATTTTAATTTGTGACTAAATTGAGTCTTATTTACAGAATGGAATAATTTAAAGCCATTCTGTGAACACTTTCTCAAGAGGCAATAGTTCTTTTACTTATCCATCATCTAAGACATGCTCTGGAGGGGTTCTTGGAATGACATGTCATGAAAGAGGTAAGTTAACTCTCTGTATTAAGCAACTTCATGGCTAAATTCTCAATCTATCATTGTGAAGATCCCTTCAATCAAGATGGTTGGTATGATTGTGTGATCAAACCCCTCTCTATTGTATTGTAAATTTATTTCATTTCATTTATTAAGATTTATAGGCCGCCCTTTTCCCTGAGGGGACTCAGGGCGGCTTACAATCACAAGGGAAGGGGATGCAGTATCAAAAGACAAAACAAAATGTGAACAAAGAAAAAAAAAACACAACTTTCGTTCAGCAATCAACACTCGGGCGGGTAACTTGGAAACCTATCCCCAGGCCTGCTGGGAGAGCCAGATCTTGAGGGCTGCGCGGAAGGTCTGGATGGTGGTGAGGGTACGAATCTCAACGGGGAGATCGTTCCACAGGGTCGGAGCTGCAACAGAAAAGGCTCTCCTCCGTGTAGTCGCCAGTCGACATTGACTGGCAGATGGAATTCGGAGGAGGCCCAGTCTGTGCGATCTAGTTGGTCGAAGGGAGGTAATCGGCAGGAGGCGGTCTCTCAAGTACCCAGATCCACTACCATGGAGTGCTTTAAAGGTGGTCATCAGTACCCTGAAGCGCACCCGGAGACCGACAGGTAGCCAGTGCAGCTCGCGGAGGATGGGTGTAACGTGGGCGAACCGCGGTGCGCCCACTATCACTCGCGCGGCTGCATTCTGGATTAACTGTAGTCGCCGGATGCACTTCAAGGGCAACCTCATGTAGAGCCCATTGCAGTATTCCAGCCTAGAGATCACAAGGGCTCGAGTGACTGTTGCGAGAGCCTCCCGATCTAGGTAGGGCCGCAACTGGCGGACCAGGCGAACCTGGGCAAATGCCCCCCTGGTCACAGCTGACAGCTGGTAATCAAAAGTCAGCTGTGGGTCCAGGAGGACTCCTAAGTTGCGGACCCTATCTGAGGGGTATAAAATTTGACCCCCCAGCCTAAGTGTTGGTACATTAGCCAAATTGTTGGGAGGGAAACACAACAGCCACTCGGTCTTGTCCGGGTTGAGTACCAGTTTGTTAGCGCTCATCCAGTTCTTAACGGCCTCAAGACCCTGGTTCATCACGTCCACCGCTTCATTGAGTTGGCACGGGGCGGACAGATACAGTTGCGTATCGTCCGCATATTGGTGGTATTTTATCCCGTGCCTCCGAATGATCTCGCCCAGCGGTTTCATGTATATGTTAAATAGTAGGGGGGATAAGACCGAACCCTGGGGCACCCCACATGTTAGGGGCCTCAGGGACGATCTCTGCCCCCCGACCAACACCGACTGCGACCTGTCCGAGAGGTAGGAGGAGAACCACTGCAGAACAGTGCCTCCCACTCCCACCTCCCGCAGTCGTAAATGCATCTTAGTAAGGAATCTTCAGGGTATACAATTGTTTAGCATCCTCTTCTGTCCAGTATTTATTTTATCCCACCCTATCTTGACACAGAAACAAAGACTGAAATGCTTTTGATTGAGATTTAAAAGTAAACTCTGTAGGCAAATTAAGTTATTTCATCATGAGATAAATATGAAATTGCCTAAATTGGAGACAGTAATGTAATAAAGAAGAAACAAAACTTGTGTTTGGTTAACAGCATGCAAGTTTTCAACTTTATTAAATCAATTCTCCACTTATGCAAAAAAGACATTTTCACTCAGTAAGATGTTTGCTCTTTTCAAGTCTTCAAAACTGTTTGAGAATGAGCAGTACAGAAAACAATGAATGGCAGAAGAACAGAGTAGATGATATTGTAAACGATCAGATTATGGATTTTGATTATTGTTATGTCTTAAATTAATGCAACTATTCCAAAAGAAAAGAATATATGTAGCTCACGGTTGAATTTGTTATGATCCAGGTGGTCAAGGCAAGGCAGGCCTCTAGGAGTCAGTGACATGCAGTCAGGGGAGGCAGCGGAAGCACAGCCTCACCACTGTCATCATGAAAAGGGGAAAAAATATAAAAGGAAAAAGGTGAGTGCTGAGGTGAGGCTAGCTAGCTGCTGCCTCACTGTGAATGACTGCCTAACTGTCTAAAAAAGCCTCTAAAAAGCGCCCTCTACTTTGAGGCAGGAGAACTGTGTGCTTCATCTAGTCTAGTCTGACTTCTAAGATGTTTTATGATCGCTCAAGCAGAGTTAAGCGAGGGTTAAAAGCCTAAAAAATCCCGAGGTAGGTGAGGCACACAGTTCTTCTGCCTCATAATAAAGAGCGCTTTTTAGAGGCTTCAACTCGGTCATTCTGTTTAAAGCTGCAGCGTCGCGCCCACTCTTCCTCCTCTCTTTTTCCGTTTCTGATGCTCCCCCCCCCACGCTCCCTCTTTTCCTTCAGATTTCCTTTTTTTCTTTTTTCTTTAATAAATGCAATGCCAGTTGCCATTTGGATTGAGTCTTCTCTGTTGAGTTAACCTTGCATGAATTGCAAAGGGAGGAAGATTGGGGAAGGGGGGGGGAATGTGAACCTACCAAAGCTTCTGACAAATAGGTGGGTTAGTCAGTGGGCAATGTTCCCTTTAAGGTGCGCGCCTGCGCAGCTGTGCGTGTAACAAGAAAACATCGCGCACCAGTTTCCAACTGCCGCAAAGTGTTTTTTAATGTGTTAAAATTATTTAAAATATTCCCCCTCCCTCACTCCTCTCTCTGCACCGAACTCTTTCCTGAAGTCAAGGAAGGCTCTGCCCAGAGACTGATGATGCTGCAGAAAGGAGAATTCCCATTGGTCCTCTGGGGCTTCGTTGGTTCCTGAGAAAATGCGATTCACTGGTTATAGCCTGCATTTCTCTGCACATCTGGCATTTCTCGGGCATTGCGTCAACTTCTCCCTTCGCTTTGTGGAGAGAGGGAAGCAGCGTGGAATTGGACTGCCTGAGCCAAAGTGGTCAACAGGATCTTGAGACTTGATTTTTGAGCATACCAATCCATTCCACTCTTTCCTTTCCCTTTCTGTCCTTCTTCTATCTTCCTTTCTCTTTTCCTTTCCCTTTCCTTTTCCTTTTTCCTTTCCTTTCTCTTTTTCTTCCCTTTCTCCTTTCCTTTCTCCTTTCTTTTCTTTTCCTTTCCTTTCCTTATTTCCTTTTCCTTCTTTTTGCTTTTCCCTTCCCTTTCCCTCCCTTCTTCATCCTTTTCTTTCTTCTTTGCCATTTCCTTTCCTTTTTCCTTTCCTTCTTTTCTATTTCCTTTCCTTTTTCCTTTCCTTTCCCTTTCTTTTTTCTTCTTTCCCATTTCCTTTCCCTCCCCCTTCCTTTCCTTCCTTCCTTTCTGGGGGTCTGAGGGAGAGGGAATGGACCCTTTTCCTCCTTGTCCCCCTCCCCAACATCTGCTCTGATGGCAAATGTGTTTTTTTGTGTGCTACAGTATGTGTAAAGAATGCTGATATGAGATCTTAAACATAACCCTTTAACTGCTGCCAATCAAATATTGGATAAGATAATTTGTAGGATTTAAATCTTTGTAAATCTGATTGTGATTACATCAATGCCTCACCAGCCATAAACCTCACCGCATGTCACTGCTAGGAGTCCTTTATTTCTCTCAACAAATAGCGCTTCAATTGGTAAGGCTCCATATCCATGCTAACCTGAAGGCAGCTACCCTCAGTCCTGCAAATAACAGCCTCTATAGTACAAATAAAGTCCACTGAGTTGGAGCATACTCACAGGGCAAACTACAGGGTTCCACATCCAGTCCACAAGGCAGAGTCCAGACTCAAGACAATGGCTGTCCTTAGGGCAAAAAAAGGGGGTTCAAGACAAATAACAGTTCCAAGGAGACAGCAAAGGGCAAAAGCAGTCCATAGGACAAGGGCAAGGTTCAAGACAAAAAGCGAAGAGCAATCTTTGAAGCAAGGCAAGACAAACAGCAACAGGCATGAGTCAAAGCTGGAAAAGTATAAGCCAATGCAAACAATTGTTCCTGGCAAAGACTAATTGCCCATGGCATCTCCTTAAGTTACTCCTCTGCAGGTGTTCCTTGTGAGAAGGGATGGGCAAGCTCCTCCTGAGCACTCTTGAAGACCTTCTCTGGGCTTGCCTACGCTCCTTGCCCTTGGATTGAGTAGAGGAGGCAGCTGTTCCACATCAGAGGATATCTGTTGCCTATCAGCACATCTGCCTGTCAGCAGTGGATCCTCCACTATTCTGTGCAGGCAGACAGCTCTCTGTCTGGTCGACCACCTCCCCCAATGCCTGAGGGACCCAAGACAGAATGTTCTCAGCCTCTGGCCTCTCCAAATATGATAAGAGAGATGTACCAACCCTGTCAGACAGTCCTGGTTCTAACTGCTTTTCCAAACTGGGCTCCGATGGGGCCGTGACAGAATTATGGAGTGTTACATGCTCTCTGAGCTTGGTTATTTATTTTCAGACATTTCATTACATAATTAGGTAATGCGATGTCATTTGATCTGCAATATTAGAAAGATTGGAAGAAATAAACTTCTAATAAGATAGTACCCATCACTTATCCCACAAGAAACATACAGAGAATTCTCTTCTTTCTGGGCCCTCCAAATTTTAATGCAGCAATCAAGCCTTCTATTATTTCCCAGAATATTAAGAAGAAACTATTCTTATTTTTGGAAGAAAGAGAATAAGATATTTTAACATAAAGGGAGCCTTTCTTTTCACTATATTTTATAGGCAACTTGTGGGATTTTTAGATGCATTTTAAAGTTTTGTTGCCACGATGTAAAAAAGATGTTTAGACTCTAGAGAGAGTGCAGAGAAGAGCAACAAAGATGATTAGGGGACTGGAGGCTAAAACATATAGCGAACAGTTACTGGAATTGAGTATGTCTAGTTTAATGGTCAGAAGGACTAGTGGGTGACATGATAGCAGTGTTCCAACATCTCAGGGGTTGTTACAAAGAAGAGGGAATCAAACTATTCTCCAAAGCACTTGAAGGCAGGACAAGAAGTAATGGATGGAAACTAATCAAGGACAGAAGCAACCTAGAACTAAGGAGAAATTTCCTGACACTTAGAACATCAGAACAAGATTTAACTTAAAATTATAGCTCCTATAGTAATATTGTAATATAGCAGTAAGACTTGTGTACAGTTGAACATTTGTATGCTATTGAAGAATAATCCCAGAATGAGCAGATCAGGGGTGGGTGCCAGTTTGTTCATGGACACACTGCGAGCATGCATGCTTGATGCGCGCAGCGTGCACATATGCAGTACAATAAAAATTGTCCTGTGCATGCGCAGAAGCGAAAAACAAGATGGCGACGCCTATGGCACCGCCTGGAGAACCGTTCAGGGGCATGGCAGACCTGGGTTGCTGCCGGTTCCAGTGACCCAAACATTACTGGTTTGGCTGAACTGGTACGAACTGGTAGGAACCCACCACTGGTCCAGATGTGAGGTGACGAGAGCATGAGTGATTATTGTGTATGCTTCTATTTTAAAGAATGTCTGTAGCTCACATACCAGCTGAAGCTGGGCAAAAGTTGTCATAATTTTCACTTGCTCTTTGAGCAGGAATCTGTAGGAGAAAAGCAGACGGACCTGGAGGGTGGAATTAAACACATCAGTTTAGAGTCTTTGGGCTACCACAAGAGATCCAAGCCTTTCTCCCCTTGAATTCTGTTGACCCTTATCAAATACCAATTTAGTGATGAACTTCAATTGAATATAATCTTATCTATAGTCTTGAATGAATCTTCTATGCTGCCACTTTGTGAATGGTCCTGATTCACTGCACCTTACAGAACCACAAGCAATGATTTAGGTAGCATATCTGATATATAAAGGAGATAATTTTTTTAACATTTTCCTCCTCCATAGTTGAAATCCAATTTGGTGTAATAGTTAAGGCATCAGGCTAGAAACCAAAAGATTGTGAGTTCTAGTCCTGATTTAGCCACAAAGCTGGTGGTAGCTTTGGCCCGGTCATTTCCCTCAGTTTCGGAAAGAAGGGATTGGCACATCATTTCCAAAAAAGGCTGCCAAGAAAACTGCAGAGGGTGGTTGCAGTGGTCAAAACAGATTCAAACAGACAATTTTTTTACTTCCATCATTACTATGGTATGACTCACTACCAAAAAGAGCATCTATGAAAGGACAACAGAAACCTAACTCCATACCCATTGATAACTTTCAGAAGCAACTCCTAATTGTCTGTACTCAGGGTGGACCACTCTCTTGCACTCTTCCATAGTACTGCACTGGCCACAAGTTTAGGAAAATCCAAATTGCAGCTTTGCTGTTTCCATGGAATATGGCCCACTTTCAACCTGTAATTGGTACCTTTCCAGAACCCCTCAGCCTTTAAAAAACAGCTTCTCTATCTTGCTTGCACTGAGTCTGTTTTTCCCCATCAAGTCCCGTAAAAGTTTAAGAATGTATATAATAACATTCATGTATTATAATTCTACCTACAATCACATTTACTACACTCAACATAATAGGTAGTGCAATGTGTGTGAGTACGCGCGCTTCAGGATTGTGGGGAAAGAGATAGGATTATATTGCTCTAAGAGCTTTAATCATAGTAGCAGTCTGAAAAACTAATATTTGGGAGATAACTTTTGTCAAGCTATGCTATAACACACAGATAGCTCCAACCAAATTTTTTTAATGCAAAAATTTCTTAAAACAAATATCTACTCAATTATCAGCAAAATAAAAACATGTACCCTACTTTTTACTTGACACACATGCCTTTTCACAAAACTATGACATCCCCATTCAGGTAGGCAGGGGGAAGTGACAGAATGTGTCATAATGATGTATGCATCATTTGTGCAGTAATACCATGACATGTGTAACATCATTGCAATTTCTGTCAGATGCCCATACTTGACTATTTCTGTATTTTTAGTTAATTAACAATCCCTGCAGTCAAGTCTATGTTTTTAAGGAACAACTTACTGTGCACTGACATTTAACATAAAATGTTCAAGGGTTTTAAATTATGTAACTCTGACATTTTTAGTTATTATGTATTCATTATCTTGTCTGTTGCTCCTGTCTTTTTAAAAACTGAAATGAGACATTAATGCAATACTTCTTATGATTAAGTCTCCTAGCAACATTGAGCTACCTGTAGTCAGCTCAAGAGGAGAAAAAACATTAGACAGAAATGCTTCTATGTATTCAATGTTGCCAGAAGTTTAATTTATGGCTATTTATGTACTCTGTTAAGCCCTATGGCTTATATAACTGGAATTTATATTAATGAGTCCATAAATTGCATATAGAGAAGTGCCATAAGCAGTTTATTATTATGCAACACAGCATGAAATTTAAGGAAAACTCTTTTAATAAATGACTAAGGATGTTAACATTAGGCACAGAGTCATAGATTTGGAAGAGATCTTTTAAGTCATTGAATCCAATCCTCTGCTTGATGTAGGATCCAAATTAAAGCACCCTTGATCCTTCCTTGAATAGTAGGTAACACATCTTTTTCAAATTAGTGAACTATGTAAGCAAAAAAATACATTAGCAAGAGTACCGTAAAGAAACAACATATATTATAACAAATAAAATAAACACACAGGAGAAAACAAACGAAGGAAAAAGGAACCCATGTAATAGCAATATGAAATGAATTCAATATTTAAACCTATTATTAGATCTAGATTTTATGGAAACATATTGTTCTATTTCCATTTTAAAGACATTGCAAAAATTGCTGAAGAGCACATATATTGAATCTAAACATTGTGTCAATTTTTTTTCACCTACATAAAATAATTCACTTTGCTAAGCCTTGGACTTAAGAATGCTAATGTTTTTCCTAAAATGTCAAACTTCAAATTTTAGGGGCGTAATTCAATATCACATTTACATCTCTAATTACTATATTTCCCCCAAAGATATTAACATTTATTGTAATTTGAACCCAAAATGTATCTATAATTCATCATGAACGAAATCATGTGAATTAAATAATCTTCAAGTTTCTTCCTATACAAAGCGTAGGAAGCAAGTCTTGATCATCTTCTGATTAATATCCTTTCAGTTCAGTATTTGAAGAGTGACATCATATCCACCCTGTTCACTCATCTTACAGGGAATTAAACATTCCCAGTTTCTTATATATCTTGCCACAAGCCCAGCTTCTTCAACTTTTCCTGTTTGTTTTTGTTTTTCTTTAACATGCATAAACAACAAGCAACAATACAGTAAGGGCAGTTCTTGAGTTACAACAGCTTCTTTAGCAGCTGTTCGAAATCACAGTGATGCTGAACAAGGGGGACTTACAACAGATCCTCAAAATTGCAGTCACATATGCAAATACAGCAGTGATGTGCGGTGAGCTTTATGGCTGGTGAGGCAAGCGGGCAAAAGCCACCATATGTATACCGGCCTATGTCTGCCAGCACCGGGGCTTCAGCGGGGCTTTTGGAAATCCCCGCCAAAGCTCTGGTGCGGCTTTCCAAAAGCCCCACTGAAGCCCCGCCGCTGTGTCTGCCATACAGGCAAGATGCGTCCCGCTCTATGGCGGACACAGCGGCAGGGCTTTAAAGCAGCGACAATGTCGGCCTCGGTGGCGGTGTGGCACTTTGCATCGCGGGAACTTCATCGGCCGCCGCTGCCGCTTCCTCTGCTGCCGCCACTTTCCCCTCTACCCTGGCCGCGGCTTATGCCATATTCGGAGTGCTGCCCTTTCGAAAAGCCCCACTAAAGCCCCAGCACTGTGTCCACTATAGAGCCTGCAGTCAACCCAGCACCATACCTGGGTCTGCAGCAAAGGCGCTTGGCAGCTCCCGCGATGCAAAGTGCCCCGCCGCCGATCCCGCCGCCCGCCCGCTGCCCCGGTCTGCAGCCAGCCCAGCACCATACCCGGGTCTGCAGCAAAGGTGCTTGGTGGCTCCCGTGATGCAAAGTTGAGAGTTGAACTTGCTCGGAGCATGAACTTTTCCAACACAGGCACGTTTTACAAGCAAGGCTCCTGCTGCTAGATTGTACAGTCGCTCAACTGCAAGGCATGATTCGCTGCTCCCAGATCAGGAGGCGGGAGAATTACGTGCCTCCTTTGCATACGATTTTTCACTTTTTAACCCTTGCTTAACTCTTAAAAGGCGAAAAATTCCTTATGCAAAGGAGGCCCATAGTTCTCTCGCCTCCTCCCCCTACAGTTAACACTAAGCAGACTCAAACTCACTGTGACTTGGAGTCTGGCTGGCAGCAATGGCAGCCTTGGCCTTTTTAATTATTTTAAAAAGATTCTTTGAAATTCTTTCCTTTTCTTCATGACTGGTGAGGCCACGCCTCCCCTGCCTCTAGTGACTGCATGTCCCTGAAACACAGTAATATTGAGATACGAGTGCTTGGTAACCAACTTGCAATTACAATGGTTGCAGTGTCCCACAGTCAAATGATTGCCATTTGTGACCTTCCATGCTGATTTTTCAAGGACAAAATCAATGGGGAAGCTAGCAGGAGGTTGTAAGTCGCTCCCTCCATTATTTTGCCCATACCCTGCCTGCCTATGTTCCATAGACCTTGCTGCCAGCCTGTGTTCTATAGTGCTTGTTTGCAGCACCCATCTGCCTATATTCCATAAGAACTTGCCACGGAACTTGTCCACCTTCTTCTGCTCTATAGTTATCTGCTCACAGCATTTGCCTACTTGACTGTAGTTATCACCTGTGATCTGCTTGCTTGGGACTCCCACCTCTTCCCAAAATGTGGTCATGTGAGGTCTTCCCTACATCGTCCTGAGGCTTTGATGGCAACTGAAACTGGTGGGATTCTGGTAATCACTGAGCAATGTGATTCCCTGATGTTGTACTTTGCAACCACATTGCTTAGCAACAGAAATTCTAGTCCTAAATGCCATCATAACTCAACAATTATCTATAAAGAGTGTGGTGTTATTAAGCTTACGATACAAATCTCTATAACAAATAATTTAGTGCAGATTGCTTCTCTTTATCAATACTACATTCAGCTTTAAATGTATGATTTAAACTTTATTAATATTAATTATAATTAATAATGAAATGATTATTATATTTCTTAATATAAGCAACTTAGAAACTATAGTTCATATTAGTAATTATTCCCTCTTAGCTTTAACATTTTTTATTTTGATTTATTTGACTCAGTGTTGATTCCTAGTGACTACCTGGACAAATCCCTGCTGTTTATTTTGGCATTATTTCAGAAGTGGTTTGCGATTGCTTCCTTCCCAGGGCTGAGAGAGAGTGAGTTACCCAAAATTATCCAGATTAATTTGTGCCAAATTGAGATTAGAACTCAGTCTTCCAGGTTCTAGCTAGATGCCTTAACTACTACAATAAACTTGATCTATTCTTTAAAGGTTTAAGTTGCTTAAATTATCATGATATTCATAACTTCTCATTAACACTGTACAAATAAAACTGCATCAAAATAATAACACATATTGTGTCTTATAATAATACAATAAAACAAAAATTAAAACTTAAAAAAAGATGTTGGGGCTTTTATCCTGCAGTTATTGGTCTTCCAAGAGTTTGTCAAAGTTATAGGTCTCTTCTCAAATAGAAGGACAGAAAGTATTATATTACTGAACATAGATAAGAAAATGAAAATTATAGATGCACCAGAGAGAAATTTTTGAACAACATGGAATTTAAATTACCATATGGAGGACTGAATCAAGCTAGCTTCATATAATACACACATTAATTAATTGGCTGCCTGACTCTCATATGACCTTGAGCAGCCGAACTAAGAATCAAAATATATAAAAAGACACATATAAATAAAAACCTGATAAAAGAAAGTAAACCAAGCCAGATCAAAATAAAGATTTTGACAAAGAATATACCATTAAGATAAAAAGAAGAGCTGGCGCAAGCTTTGCAGATTCAAGTCACAAACAAGGTTAAATACTTGGGGATATACTTATCAGGTAGATGCAGCACTCTTAAGGAGGATAATTATGCTAGACTAAAGCAACAAACTGCAACTGACTTGATGAAATGGGAAAACCTACAACTATCAATGATAGGAAGAATTTCTACAATTAAAATGAACATTTTACCCAGAATCTTATACCTGTTTCAGACAATCCCAATCAGATTGGGCAAGGACTTTTTTGAAGATCTAAATAAAATAGTTTTGAAGTTTATTTGGCAAGGGAAAAAAGCAAGAATAAAATCCAAATTGCTACAAGATGCCAGAACAAGAGGAGGATTGGGTTTACCTGACTGGGAGTTATATTATCAAGCAACAAGCCTGATGTGGATTAAGGAGTGAATAACACTAAAAAAAACCTCCAGATTATTGAATGTAGAGGGTCATGATTTATTGTTGGGATGGTATGCTTTTTTATGGTATAAGGGAACTAAAGCACATGGTTATTTTAGAAGACATTATATAAGGGAGGCTTTGCTATTAAATTGGGAAAAGTTTAAAAGATTACACTACTTAAAAACTCCAGTCTGGATATCAATCATTGAAGCATTTTCATATCCAATAATATATAAAAAGGAACAACAGTTAAATATGCTGAAATACTGAATGCAGAGGGTGAACTCAAATCTATCCAAAAGTTCAAACAAGAAGGAATAGAAATGAATTCATATGTGCAGATACAATCTAGATATAATGAAGATAGAAAATCAAAAGATCTTTACCACAAAATGATTGAATTAGATAAAATTTTAACAGGTACTGATGAAAAAGTAATTAAAAAACTATATTGATATTTATTAGATGTTAAATTACAAAAGGAACAAGTTAAAGAAACCATGATAGTTTGGGGGGGAAATTTTGGGCAGGGGATTGATTTAGAGAAATGGCAGAAACTGTGGTCTCAAAATTATAAAATGACAATGTCAACTGCATATAGATAAAATTTGTATAAGATGTTTTACAGGTGGCATCCACACCCAACGAGAATTGCAAGAACATCCAAGAATAAATCGGAAAAGTGCTGGAAATGTCATCAGATACCGGGCTCATATTACCACATGTGGTGGACTTGTATTGAAGCCAAAAGATACTGGACTAAAATTCACATGTGGTTGGAGAAAATGATACACAAACACATAGACCTTAAACCAGAGATTTTTTTATTGGGAATCATAACAGAAATTTATAATAAAGACTTAAAATATTTGATTGTAAACGTTTTAACAGCAGTAATGCATCTTTTAAAGCAAGCATAAAAATGGTAAAATAACACGCAGCGAGGCCAAGTGAGAGCAGTGCTTCAGGAAAGCAGGTTTGAAGCAGGATTAAAGACATTGTCACTTATGTAAGAAATATTTCATTCGCGTTATACCAGGGCGGAAGAGATTTGGTTATTTTCGATTTCCGGAGCTCTGGAAAGAAACAACAACCGTTATTATTATTGTTATAATCGCGCCGCTCATGATTCTCTCTCTCTCTCTCTCTCACACACACACACACACACACACACACATCTCCGCCCAGGATGGTGTTGAAACGAAAAGCACCGCTATTCAATTCGCTTTAAACCCTCTCAAGAAATCGAGGCGTGCCTGAAGACCTCCCTCGAGCCACAGCGCCTCCTCCGCCCGCCTCGCGACCTTCTACGGCTCGGGCTGGCGCCTCAGCAGCCAAAGCGGTGCGTGGAGGGCATAAGGCGGGAACGGGCGCGAGCCTCTCCCCCCCCCCCCTACCCCGCCACTTTCTGTTGGAATAACGGTCTCTCTCGCCCGTGGCGGCGGCGGCGGCAGCGAAACAAGTGGGACCGACCGCCTGGCGGAGGACACGGTGAGCCTTTTTCCATCTTTGAGTAGGATACTGCCTGGGAAGAAGCAGCGCGGTTTCACAGACGGGGATTGCGAAGAAATGAAGACGAGAGGCGGCGGCGGCGGTGGAGATAAATAGTTGGTCAGGTCGTGCGTTTGGCATGCGGAGTAGGAAATGGGAGCTTTGTGCAGAAGTATTACCACCTGTTGAACTCTTAGTTATTTTGCAGTTGTTTGAAAACCGAGGAAATTAAAATTAGGAAAACAAAAGGGGGGGGAGTAAAACTGCTACGTAATTTTAATATGACTTGAAGAGAGCTAGATTTTAATGTGATTTTAAAAGTATGTGTAATAAAATACATGTACGTACATATATGGATAAATTCATGGGTTCAATATACCTCCACCCTTCCAGATTAGTATTTTTCTGCTGTACTGCTAAAAAAAGTCCAACAGTGATGAAATTGTGCGGAAAAAGAATTCATTTAGAACTTCTAGCTCAGGTTAAAAGGAATATAGATAAAATTGGTTTCTTTTTTTAAACATAGTTCCTCTAAATTTCATGTGACTTTTACCTCAGGTTAAAGGGAATATAAGTAAAATTGGTTCCTTTTATTCAAACATAGTTCCTCTAAATTTCATGTGATCATTTAGGTAAGCCCATCATTACATGTTACAATAATGTCTTTAATGCTGTCTATCATCCATCCATCCATCCATCCATCCATCCATCCATCCATCTTCTATTTACTTTTTACCCTGTCTTTATTGCAACACAGATATATAATATTCCTTTCTCCTCCTATTTTCCCCACAACAACCCTGCGATAGGCTGGGCTGAAAAAGAGTGACTGGCCAAAAGTCACCCATTTGGCTTCCATGTCTAAAGAGGTACTAGAATTCAGTCTCCTGGTTTCTAGGCCAGCACTTTAACTACCATGAAACTAGTTTCGGAGCTAGGATTTTTTATTTGATGGATTCATTTAATTTTATGGAACTAACCAAATCAAGCTTCACCATGGTATAAAACTGTGGATATTGTATCCACATTTTTTTTTCTTTTTATGACCCTGTAATCCCTTGCCTTGGGATGGGGTCTAGGAGACTGAATGGAGTTGGACATTGTATCCATATGAAGCTGACAAATCATACATTGAAATCTGTCTGCATACCCTGAATCATCACAATCACAAATTTAGCAGTCTAGACCAGTGATGGCAAACCTTTTCTGGCTCACGTGCCAAAAGAGGGGGGAGCGCAGGGGTGTCGTGCCTGGGCAGGCCACACCCATAATGCTATGCGGGTGACCCAGCATGCATTGAAGGCGTTGCACACATGTGCGCATGACCAACACACTCCCCCCTGCTTTTGGCGTGCTTTTTTTGCCATCCCCAGGCTCCAGAGGCTTTCTAGGAGCCTGGGCAGGGCGAAAACACTTCTGGAAGGCCCTCCAGAAGCCAGAAATGGATCATTCCCAAACTTCTGGTGGGCCCGTTGGGCCCGTTTTTCACCCTCCCTCTGGAGAGGGCAAAAACAGCTTCCCCCTGGCCCTCCAGAAGGGTGAAAAATCAGCTGGCCGGTGCGCATGCTGACGACTAGCGTGCTACCAAATATGGCTCTGTTTGCCATCTGTGGCACATGTGCCATAGATTCGCCCTCACAGGTATAGGCTTTTATTTTATCTGCACAATTTATATTCTTGAGTGTTATCTACTGATGACATTATTTCTGTAGTGTTCTGTCTCTTTTCAGCAACTAGAATGGGTAGACAGCAGTTATTGGATAAGTCATTTTGACATATATTTTTAACATTGTTACTATAATTCCAAAACAGCCATAGAAATTGAACATGGAGTAAATAGAGGTTAAAAAAGCTTCTTGTTAAGATACAAAACATGTTTTCCTCTTCCTTGTTTTCTTATTTCGATAAAATAAGGGAAGTAGAATTTTGTTGGTTCTACTATGTAGAAAATTTACGATCAGAAGAAAAAATATCTGATTTCACAATATAAATAGAAATCTATCTTTTTTTAAAAGTGTCTTATTAAAAAAAAATCTAATGTCTTTTTTAATAAAAAATTCTGAGAAGTGAAAGCTCTTCTTTAATTTTTGTTAATTCTCTCAACATTAGAATAAAACTTACCAAGTCATGATGGATGAGAAAACAAGACTTAAACAAAAACCTCTGATTTCCCGTCTTGAACATGGACCAAAAGACACCAAAATACCACATATGGAGAAAGGAAAATTTGTCAAGCCTGAACAAACTTCTAGTTCTGAAGAAAATGAAAACCTACTAGTGAGAACTTTAAAATTTGAGAATTTATACGGAGAAGCTTGTTTTTAAACTTTAGTATATGCAATGAATGATCTTATTGAAAGCTACATAACTTTGATAAATATAATTCTGATATGAATTATATGATAAATATATGTTCTACTAGTAAGTATATATAAGATGGCATTAGGAGTAGTGAGACACTAGTAGTCATAGTAGTCAATGAATTTTATTTGATTTGTAAAATTCATCCTAATGTCTTACTATAGTTTTCTTTTATCTTAAATTAATTTTATTACTAATCTTCGTAGAGAAAATGGATTTGGTTTCAGTTATTAGATTGTACAATACATAATGTACTGGATATAATGTCATTTCTAAAAGTAATCTGAAAAATCTGTTTGGCTCCAAATGCAGACTTTAGTTTCAGTTAGACATGTTGTAGAAAAACTGATCTTGATTTAAAGATTTCTGGTATAAGAAAAAAAATGTTCTATGATTGCTTAATAGAACATAAAGACTACAGTATACTGAGAATCACTATTGGATTTTTAAAAAATAAATATTTGGTGTTTGCTGTTACAAAATATTTTAATTTGTAGTAATTAAATATTTTCTGATGTTTCTTATTTTTACATAATTTGTTTGAGCATGCTTGCTCAAAATCTGGGCCTAGGAATCTGCAGTTTGTGCTCCATATATATGCCCTCAGCATCCTAAAATTGTGCTGCAAAATTTAATAATAAAATGGTTGATTTCCTAGGCACAGTTTTTTTATTATAATAATTTTTTATTTTTATATTTTTTATTATAATAATACTAGTTGGTTGGATACCTATGCTTCACTACGGAACTATGTGATTGGGCTTGATATATTGACAATTAAAGCTTGAACACTCTCTCTCAGGCTTGGCCCACAGAAGCTTCTCCGCTCCTATCCCCCTTCTCTCCCTCAGGCTGGCCCCATTGATCCTCTCCTATCCCCTTTCTTCCTCAGGCTAGCCCCACAGAGGCCTCTTCTATCTTATCCCCTTCTTTCCCTTAGGCTGGCCCCAAAGAAACCTCTCCTATGTTATCCCCTTCTCTCCCTTTCAGGTGGGAAGGGGGAGTAGAATGTCTAAACTCCCAGGCCACAAGACAGATGGGTCATGTGCAGGCCACGCCCACACCCAAGTGGCAGTTGGAACAGAGTTCTTTTCAGGTGGGGAGGGGGAGTAGAATGTCTAACTCCTTAGCATCTGTATTAATAATAATATAAGAAATCTAATGATCTGATGGTCATTTTGAAAAATCCTTTCTTAGCAAGCACCTAGAAGTCAAGAGGAACATACGTGCCAAATTTCAAATTTAAGTCTCCCCAGACTGCTTTGAAGACAAGCAGTTTGGATTGCTGCTGTTTGTGACGTGTGAAGTATTTTTTTCTATTGTATTTGAAGTCAGTTGAATGGAAGATTGAAGGATTAAGAGTTTACTCCTTGATTTTGGAGATTGGTTGTAAGGGGAGTGAAAGCAATTTGCTTCCAAGGAAGTTGTTCTTTTTCCATTTGTATACTTAGTACAACTCCTCCAAATACACTGAAAATCAGTACACCCTCTTGTGATTTGAAGAAGGCTGGAAGGTACAACTGCAGCCGCCAGACCTCAAATGTTGTTTATCACTGCTATAATCTAATATGGATGCAAGCCAAACATACTGGAATTGACCTAATCACTTCCAAAGTATTCCAGTTCTAACATAATAAATTCTTACTTGGTTTTCTCTTCCAGGAATTCCCTGGAAACATTGCTTCTGATCTTCGCACAGCAGTTTACAGGAGGACAGGCACTACAAGAAAGCACAAAATAAAAACAGAAGAAAAAATGGGTTTTGGATATACGTAAGTGAATTTTATATTATGCCTATATTTAGTAAAGGATAAATGCATAAATGCTGAAATCCAGTGTTTTCTACTGATGCACCTAGGATGGACTAACAAAGATTGGATACTTTCTTTCTCTCTCCTTTTAGGGGAGAAGATGATTTGAGAAGTTGATGACTTCAAAAATTATATCGGCTTTTAAAGTCAAATGATACAAGCTTTTTACCCATGGCATTAGATATCACTTTAAATATATGAATATAATTAATGCATGTCTGGTTTAGTGTCCCTCAGTTAGGGTGAATAGATTCCAATAAACATGTTCATAATGGCCATTGTGGGAATTGGTTTAACACATTTGGCACTGGATTGGGAAAAACTGCTTCAGTATGTTGGATTCTTTCATGTAAATGACGGATTATAGGAATCTGGGTTACCTACATAGAAATATTGTTAAATTTCAACAAACTATCAGTTCCCACAATTGCATGATTTTCAATGCTGCTCAGCCTTAGGAGGGAAGATTTCTGATCATCTGAATCATTTGAAAAGGCAGCTAGGAGCAATATCCATAGCAGACGTGTGAGTCTTAAAAAGGCATTGCTGATTTAGCAATTTAAAAGGGGTGCTTTGAATGAGCCTTTAAAAAAACCTCTTTTGAAGGAGTTACATAGTTTTTACTGCTGGGCATGGCAGGAAGCAGGCAGCCTGGGACTGGGAGTGAATTGTTAAACTATGAACAAATTGGTTATAAGGTATTTTTAGTTAAGAAAGCTTTGTCTGGAATTTAGTCTGCTGTTTTTCTTCTATGTAATTGTCTGACATGTTTTCTCTTCCTCCTTCCCCCCCTATCTTTCGACGCAGTTTCTTTTTTTGGCTTTGGCAGGAGGATGATTAAACAGGATGAGTCTAAACAGTGAATTGTTCATTTATCATACTCTAGTAACTACTTTTAGGTTTAGTTTATATTTCTATTGCATTAATTATTTTTATAGCTGATATTCTCAAGTTAGATCAACTCTGTTTAAAAATCACTTTACATAAATTCACTTATACTACGCATAAGGAGAGATACTGCTTAATAGAAATACATGCATTTATCTCAGTCAGAAATTGGCAACATTGTAGTAGTCAAGGCAAGGGATAGAACAGTTAGAAGTCTACAACACGAGTAAGGTCACATTGTACATGTGGACCCGAGTGGGTTTTGGAGTCAGTTTGGTGGATTTTCTTTTTTCATTTTACTGTTTTTCAAGCCTACATTCTATTTTTTAATCTATATCCAACCACAGAATGGCAGGAAACTATGCAGTCATGACCTGAAACATTTCTGAGAGACAGAAAGAGGACTCAAGGAGTATAGGTTGCCCTGTTCCCAATTTTAGTAATATTTGCATAAAATTCAAAGCTAGCTCATAAAATTGCTTAAGTCAAATATTTATTTATCAGTTTAGCATGAATGTAGAGAGGCAGATTCAATTTCAGCATGAAATTTTAAGCGGCAGTGATATCCTTAGCAAACTACAAAGAGACCAAAATTATGATCTGTCTAATGATATAATTATTATGTACTTTTCACAGGCTGTGGAATACAAATGCATAAGTCAATTTATTGGCGAGATTGTCAGTGTAATAAATAAAATAAAAAATTGCAGCATTTTTGTAATTATATCATCATGTACATCTTGTTATTTCACTTATCATGTATATAGTACCCCAAAGAGGAAATCTAATTCTTTTCTTCTTAATCATTCTTTCTTGTAAGCAGCAGTGTCAATAAGGAAGAGAGGATTTAAAAAATTAAGATTGCAGGCATGGCCATGTGATTAAAGTTCACCCCTTCTATATTTGTATCAGTTTTGAATCACTCTAATCAGAGTATAAATGGATGTGGAACCTTCTTGGGACTGATGAAAGATCTGCATTGCAAACGAGATCTGTTGAGGGAGGGATGTTCAGTTTTAGCATAGATGATCTCTTTGACTCTTCTTTCAAATTAGTGGTCCTCTCTGTCAAGAATTTGAACTTTTCTGTTTTCAAAAGAGTGACCCTAGTTATTCAAAAGCAAATTGAGTGCTGAATCCTGCTTTGATGTGTTTGTTCTGTGTTGTGCCATGCATTTGTGAAGTGGTTGTTTTGTTTGTCCTGTTTATAATGCAGTCCTTTCAACAGTCTCAAGAAGGTTCCATACCCATTTACACTCTGATTAAACAATCAGATTATTGCAAAGAATATAAATATTTGTGATAGTGGTGAATATCTGTAACTTTGTTCTCCAAGCTTATGGTTGGTTTCTGAATGTTTTGTTACCAGGCTAGGTAATATCTTTGGTACAATTTAGGGACTGTCAGTGTCAGTGGTCTTTTGCTTACAAGGGCTTCATGTTATAAGGGCTTCAGGTGTGGGTCACATCAGATAAAGGTCTTGCAATGGGTATTGTGATAAGGAGGTCATGTCAGGTAAGGGTCATTGGGTAGTGAAGTACTGGTTGGGGAGATTGCGGTGCTGTCACTGGTTGGTTGTATGGTTAATTTGAATTCTCGGGTTCATAGCTGGTTGTAGGTTGATGTGTTTGTTGATGGAATTGCTTGTGGAGTGCCAGGCTTTGATAAACTCGTATGTGTGGTGGGTAGTGGCGTGGTCGATTCTTGTATTGCTCCAGTCTAATTGGTGCTGTTCGGTGTCAATGTGGGAAGAGACAATGTGGGATTGTGGTGATTGACTGCCAGCTGATGTTCATGGATTCTGGTTTTCAATTGATGTGATGATGTTTGTCCCATGTAGACTTGGTTGCAATTACAGTTACAATTGATTTTGTAAATTAAATTGTTTCTTTTACTCTTCTAAATCTTGTCTTTGGTTCTGGATAATTCCTGATGGGATGACCAATTCCATCAATGAACACATTGACCTACAAGCAGCCTATGAACTCCTGAGGATTCAAAACAACTGCACAACCAACCAGTGACAGCACTGACCCTCAACTAACCCACATAACCCTCAGAACCAGCACTTCAATTACCAGTGACCTTTGCCTGACATGGCCTAACCATTACAAGACCCTTCTCACCTGATATGACTCACACTTGACCTGTCACAAGACCAAACACAAGATCCATCCTAAGACCCTCACCTGACATCTACCCATCACAAGATCTTCACATGATGTGACCCTCCCATCGTAAGACCTACTGACCACATGAAGCCCTTATAAACAGAAGAACACTGACACTGACATTCTCTAAATTCCGTTGAAGATGTTCCCTTGCCTGGTAATGAAATGTTTGGAAACCAACCCCCAAGCTCAGAGAATGAACCCCTGTTCTCAATATAAATATTTCCATTCCCACCATTCAATTAGAACTAAAATGATGTTGGATAGATAAGGGAGGATAGAGAAGGGTGTCTTCCACCAATTTGCATAGTTTCATACATTATAAACATGTTCAAATTCACATGTTACATTATTGATAAAGCATAGAATAATCTAAATGTTTTATTTCTTTTCATTTTTAGTTTCTCAAGAATACATAAGGACAGAGCAAAATTAATTGTTGATCAACATGCTGAAATGATACAAGGACCTCAAACCACAAGTTTGGAAGATTTTAGTTTGGAAAAAATGAGCACAGAAAAACTTCCTATAATTTCTTCTCATGAAAAATCTGATTATATTATTAGTGATATTTCTGTTGAAAATGAAGGAAAGTATAACAGATTATTTAGTCTGGGTGGCAAAGCAAACCATTCTTAAATGACTAACTTAAAGAGGCTTATGGCCTCTTAAGAACTAAGAAAATTATGATGGCATAAATCTACTGTACATAGAGTACAATATATATCCTTATATACATTAATTATACTCTTTAAAATTCAATTATGTAAACACCTATGATGTTAGAAATAAGGAATTATAAAGAAAATGACTCTGTCTCTCTATTAAGGTATTTATTCTTGACCAAAAATATTATTTGAATATAATTCCATTTTTGTAGAGTGCCCATACCCTACCAATGCAGTATGTAAATAATGTAGATATTATTATATTGCATTGTATAATAATATGTTACTTCTCACTGTCCAGAACAATAGCAATTTTCTGTTATAACCCACACTTTTAGTTCTGCCAAATTTTAAAATAAGTGTGTAAGGGCATAAATTATAGGAGTACCAGGTATGGGCTGCAAACTCAAGGTTATTAGTAAAAAGCAGCAGAGACAGACAATGTCCTGCCATCTTATTGCCTTTCTAATTATAACTAATAATAATCATCATATTAAATCAAAATTCTCTGTCCCTGAGATTGGCAATTAACCAAAAATACTTATTCCATTCAGTACAGTATTATAAAATTAATAATTTTCCATAGTATAGGCTTTTGCTTTAATCCAAATAAAAAGACTAAAGTGAAGTAGCTCCTTCATGCCAATTAGACTGTTCATTCATTCATTCATTCTGAAAAAATCTAGCTTTCCACTAGATGGCAGTGAAATGATATAGAAAACTCAAATATGCAATTAGTAATATAAAGTTGAGCAACAGGTTTGATTGCTGTACCAGTTATTTTGCTGCCCTTCCAGCATCTGGAAAGATGAGGTTTTTAAAGATAAGCATAGTCCCACTCCTGCAGGACACAAGTTATTTAGGAGAAATGACTTCCACAAGTACGTCCTTATTCCACTTCTTCTTGTTATTGGTTTTTGAAGTCTGATATTCTTCTGTTTCTTTATCCTTTGACTATCAACCTGTTGCTTGTGATTTTATTTATTTATTTAAAGGAGATGATCATCCATATCAACATTATTATTAAGAATGAATTAATTAAAATAAATATTAACTGCCCACATAAATGTAACTGAACAACTATTTAAAATGCAATATCACAAAATAAAATGCAAATTTGCAGCTGAGATAAAAACCACCACCACTATCAATGGATTTCTGCCATGCATGCTGACCCCAATGCCTGATGACAGGCATTGTGGTCATTAAAGGCCTAGAGCAGATTTCATTGAGGGCTGCATCAGGGTTGTATTTGATCTTGGGGGGGCAGGGTGGGTGTCACTTTTGTCGGGGTGCCTGTGGTGGCCCAATTACTCTGCCAAGCTCTCTGCCAGTGAAAATGTGCTCCCAAGCTCGGTTTTGGCTGCAAAAGCCTTCTGCAAACCTCTGCCAGTGAAAATGGAGCTCGGGAGGGCAGCACAGAGCCCTCAAACTAAGGTTTTCCTGGCAGAGGCACTCTGGGCTGGTTCTTCACTGTCTCTGCGGGCCAGATCTAAGCACTCTGCAGGCCGGATTTGGCCCCCGGGCCTTGAGTTTGACACCCCTGGCCTTCAGGGTTGGGGACACTTTGCTGGTGATGTTCCCCAGGTCCGGTACGGGGACAGAAAAAGTTTTTGGGATCCCGGCTAGGAGGCCCTTTTTAATAGGAAAGATTTGAAACATTCCTCCTGCCAGTTACGATGGAGTGAATAGACACATGCAGAGACAATTTACCAAGCTCCATGAATGTTTTTTAGGTAACTACCTGCATCTTGAATTTAGACCAGAACCACTAACAACCAATACAGCTCATGTAGCAGTGGTGTAATATATGCTGATTGAGGAGCATGTATAACTGCCCCTTCAGCTTCATTTTCAGTCAGTTGAAGCTTTCAGATGCTCTTCAAGGGCAGTCCATATACTACATGTCAAAAATGGACAATTTTATCCAGGACTACAGAATCAGAGATGTTTGGAGTTATTCTGTCACAAATTCTGTTCTGGATTTGGATCTCAAATGAGGAAGAAGGTAAAATAGAAGAGAAGCAGGATAAAGAGGATAAAATATTAATATTGGTGCAAGGAACACTTGGATTTTAATGAATTGTGCAAAAGCTTCTGAAACAGCTGCTATAGCTATCTGGGAAACTTTATGAAATGACTTGCTGCTCACTAGATATAACAACTGTCAAACTGTTTATGCGTAAGCCACATCTGTTTCCATAAAGGTGCTGGTTTTATACTAAAAGATAATATTAGATTCTACCCCACATAACAAAGAGACTATTAAATGCAAGAGTGATAATGATTTTAGATGACAAATATCGTCTAGTCTTTGCCATAGCACAATGATTATAAAATTATATTGGCTATCTGTTACAGATGATAATAAAAAGAGAGGCAGTCAAGTTGTTTCAGCACAGCTAAGTTGCCATACAAGGACTTGCATGAAATTTCAGTTTGGTGGTGAATACAAACCTTTCAGGGTGAAAAAATCTCATTCATATGATAAAACTGGTACGTACACCAAAAGCCAAATATGCTTACTGTTATTGAATATTAAAATGTTAAAAATACCACCTATTCTAGGTTTATCCTTTGTTATTCAATTATATATGTATGATCACAAGAGGTTTATAGCATATAATCAACTTAAAATGTTATTGTGGTTTATTGCACAATCAGCCCCTATCAAAACCTTCCTAAGGACCTGGGATGGACAAACATTGATGTTTGATTATGTTAAAGGTATCATCACAGGATATAAACTGTTCCAAGTAAAGTTGCCTTGTGCAATTGATTGATTGTGATTTTGTCAAGGCTGATGGTATTCAAGTGGTGATCCAGTAGTCTTGGGATTGCACCCAAGGCACCTCTTACTATTGATACTACCTTTGCTTTCTTTTGATACAGTTGTTCTATTTCTATTTGAAGGTCTTTGTATTTGTTATTTTTTCCAGTTCTTTTTCTTCTATTCTCCTATCTGCAGGCACTGCCAATTTCACTATCCAGATGTTTTTATTCTTAATGACAATTGTTAAGTCTGGAGTATTATGTGGTAAGTGTCTGTCTGTTTAAATTATACAATCCAAAGGGCATTTTAGCTTCTTCATTTTCTATTTTTTTCTATTTTATGGTCCTGTCACTTCTTGCTGGCAGCTAAATGGTATTTCTTGCAGATCTTCCAGTACAACATTGTTGCTGCTTTGTCATGCCCTTGTTTCTAGTCAATTTGTGTGATCTTCTTGTAGCAGCTAACCAGGTTGTCCACTGTTTCTTCAACTTCTTTGCAGAAGTGGCATTTGCTGTGAGTTGCTATCTTCTCAATTCTTTATATTTAAGGTTTTTTTTTCCTTTATATTCTTTATATTTAATTCTTTATATTTAAGGTTTGGTCTTGTGCAGCCAGAATTAGCCTCAATGTCTCTTTCTTCAACTTTCCTCATCTTAGCCATTACCAGCTCTTGTTATTAACTGCTTGCTATTTTTTAATGTACTGACCATGTAATACTTTGCCTTGGCTATTCTTCATTTTGTTTTTCTTGTAGACCAGTCTGACCTCTCCAATACTCAGTAAACTTTCCCGGTATCCCACTTTCAGTTCACTGGTTAATTGTTTTCACTGTTAGGAAGTTTCTCCTTAATTCCAGGTTGTTCCTCTCCTTGAGTACTTTACATGCATTGCTTCTTGTCTTGCCCTCTGATGCTTTGGAAAATTAGGTGACCCCCTGTTCTTGGTGACAGCCCCTCAAATACTGGAATACTGCTATCATGACACACCTAGTCCTTATTTTCTCTAGACTATCCATACCCAATTTCTGAAACCGTTTTTCATATGTTGTTGTCTTGAGGCCTTTAATCATCTTAGTTGCTCTTCTTTGTACTTTTTCCAAAGTTTCAACATCTTCTTTTGTGACCAAAACTGAATGCAGTATTCCAGATGTGATCTTACTAAGGATTTATAAAATGGTACTAATATTCTATGTGATTTTGATTCTATGCCTCTATTTATACAACCAAGGTTTGTATTAGTTTTTTGAGCTGCTGTTGCTGCACACTGCTGGCTCATGTTTAAGTGATTGTCCACTGGGATTCCAAGGTTCCTCTCATAGTTACTGTTTTTGCCTAATCTGTACTTGTACCTATGTTTTTTTCTGCCTAGGTGTAAAACCTTGCTTTTCTCCACATTAAATTTCATGTTGTTGGATAGGGCCCATTGTTCAAGTCTGTTAAGATCTTTTTCTATCATGAACTTGTTTTCTGAGGTGTTGGCTATTCCTGTCAGTTTAGTGTCATCTGCAGATTTGATGAGTTTCCTTTCTATTCCCTCGTCCAAGTCATTTATGAAGCTATTGAAGACTTCTGGGCCTAAGACAGAATCGTGTGGTACCCCACTGTCTACTTCCCTCCATGTAAATCTGTACTACTACAGGACTACTTGTTGAGTATGGTTTATCAGTCAATTATGAATCCACCTGGTGGTGATGCTGTCTAGCCCACATTTTACTAGCTTATCAAGAAGTACCATTTTTTTGGAGTATAAGACACACCGGAGTATAAGACGCAACAAGATTTTGAAAAGGCAAATTTTAAAAAAGTAGGTAGGTAGATAGAGGGATAGAGAGAGAGAGAAAGAGAGAGAAATACAGTAGGTAGGGAGAGAGAGAGTGCATATGTAGGTAGGTATGTAGGTAGAGGGATATATAGAGAGAAATAGAGAGAAATATAGTAGGTAGGTAGACAGAGAGAGAATAGGTAGGTAGGTAGGTAGGTAGGTAGGTAGAGAGAAAGAGAAATATAGTAGGTAGGTAGGGAGAGAGAGAGTAGGTAGGTAGGTAGATGGAGAGAGAGAGAGAGAGAAGTATAGTAGGTAGGTAGGGAGAGGGTGAGAGTAGGTAGGTAGGTAGATGTTTCCAGGTGTATTTATCCATGTGCTGGAGAAGGAAATCGCTGACAATCTGCAGCACCTAAGACTTTGTTTCTGCTGGCACAGCACTTGATCAGTGTAATTCTCATCAATCAGTTAAAGAGCTTTCCAAAAGGAGAAAAAAATGTTTTGCACTCTGCAAACCTCCCAAAAACGGGCCCGTTTTTTAAAAAGGCATGAATTTAAAAGCTCTGGGGGGGCTTGCAGAGTGCTCGGGGAGGCAAAAACAAGCAAAAAATGGCCCGTTTTTCACAAAAACAGGCCCATTTTTCATAAAAAAAATGCATGCATAGCCTTATGGAGGCTTATAGAGTGCTGCTGGGGGCTGGGGGGCAAAAAACAGCTCATTTTTTGCCCATTTCTCCCCTCAGCCCCCAGGAGCTCTCTGAAAGCCTCCATAAGGGTATGCACGGCTATTTTTTGTGAAGGGGCAGGGCTTCAGGAGGCAAAAAAATGCTGTATTCTATGTATAAGACGCACCCGGATTTTCACCCTTTTTTTTTTAGGAAAAAGGGTGTGTCTTATACTCGGAAAAATACGGTAGGTTGAGGTCTACTTTGTAGGTCTACTTTGTCAAATGCCTTTGTGAAGGTTAAGTATACTATGTCCACAGCATTTCACTAGTCTACTAATTAAGTCACTTTGTCAAAGAATGATATAAGATATAAGATGATGTTGAACTCAGCTGGCACACCAGTTAGTAATTTGAGAGTTGTTGGTAAGAAGTTAGTTGGTTTGTAGTTGTCTAGTGCTACCCCTTTGGTTAAATCTTTCATTGTCAAATACATTTTTCCAGATGTTAACCACTCTTCAATTTCACCTCCTTGCAGTTAAATTGTTTGGCAATCAGTGGGTGTAGACCAGTTAAATCTTTCAACCAAAAATCATGCAGTTCATCCTCACTTAGTGCTGACTCATTCTTCATCTTCCTTGCTCTTTTTTCCTCCATTTGTGCTGTTACCATAATATCTTTCATTTCAGCTTCTTTACTATTCTTAACCACCTCCTTTAACCAAGCTGAATTCTTGCTATATTTCTTTGGATTATCCCATATCTGCACCTAGAACTGCGTTGTTTCTTCTTGCCAAGTGTTTACTTCACTACATTCTCTCTGTCGATAGATGGTAGACATGTTTCTGATTGGATGAAATTGGAGATTCTGCCTATAATTTGCAAATTGAGCTTCATATCTGCTGATGATTTTGACTTTATTTGCTGCGTTATTATTTCCAGTTCTTCCTCAGTCTTCCTTGTTTCTAGGTGATATTTCTTGATTAGGTATTCATTGACTGAGCTATTATAGGTTTCTGTAAATTATGTCTCATCATATTTTTATGGGAGAGACACTCTTCATCTGTATCCTCTGGTGAGAACTTTCCATATAGTTGAACTTTTGGTGTAGCTCTCATCTTCCTCAGAGCACACAAGCACTACAAGCACATAAAAGTAGTGCCTCATTGGGGGCTTATTATTATTTTATTCCATCTTTTTTGTACGTTTCAATTCAAGGTGGCAAATATACCTAATATTCCTGCATCCTATTTTCCACAGAACAACTATATTGGTGGGTTGGGCTGAAAAAATGTAATTGGCTCAAAGTCACTCAGCTGGTTTTCATGCCTAATGGAGGTCTAGAACTCAGTCTCCTGACCTCTGGGCCAACACCTTAACTATTACATCAAAATTCATACAGGAGCATTTATTTTAGCACTAAAAATAAGGTATTTTTTAAATGCATAGGATGACAATAATAAAATAGCAACCACCTAATGCTTGGTCAGCTGTTCATCCAGCTCACTATATATGCTTTCAAGCTTGTGTTGCACTCCTTTGCAAAGAACTCTGAAAGCTCAGTCTTTATTACTTCCCTGAATGACCTAAATGTTTCACGATGAGCGAGATGTGACATTCTCATTACCTGCTGGGAATCTTCAGTGTTAACTTTCAGCCTGCTTATATTGGGCAGGCTTATTCTATCTGGTGTAGATAATTGCAAGTTAACAAGGGCCCAAGCCATAAGGTTTAAGAGTCTTCTAGCCTAGAAATGTCCACAACTGGTAAATCAGCCAAGAGGATCAAGTTATATGCCACACCTCAAGAGCTGGGAGGCCAGGAAGTCTCCCAAATTGTACATCTGTTCATTGAAATGGAATGCTGTCCTATCCAAAGCTAAATATTGAATTATCTTGGTACAAGAAGGTTCCTGAATACATTGGAATTTGTGGTTCCTGAATAAATTGGAATTTGTTCTTACTAGTATTCATTCCAAGTCTGTTTCATCCTTTCAAATTCTCACAGCCTCTAGATACTTGATCAAGATGAATGGCATGGGATGGAGATATTTTTCTTATCCTTATAGCTGAAAAATGGATTATTTCAAAAGTGGCTCATTCTTAATAATTTGATTTTATTCAACTATGATGAAATTCATACATATACACTTTAATAGTTACACATATATGTGCATCAAAAGTCACTATATTACCTTCCTATGATATATTGACATAACCTAATGCTTACTTTCAGATGTTATGCTAAGTCATGTGATACAATTGAGCTCAACCAAATTCACAGAGCCTTCTTCACCTTTCTCCTCTTCATTATCAGAGCTAGAAACACTTGTTTCTCCTTTTAGCTATCTGGTTTCTATGTTTTCCAAATAAAGAAAAAGATATTAATATGCATTACAGTTTGTTTTAAAGAATTATATTAGAAAATTATGCTTTCAGTTTTGTTTTGATGGAGGAAGCATTTGTATTGTATATTAACTTATAATATCCTAATTTGTTGAAATTAATTAGCATTCATGAAATTGAAGTATAACTTCAGGGAGTTACCTTAGATCATGCTTACAGTATATGCTGATTGGTTTATGTTCTGTTCTAGGTCCCATTAATGATGATGCCATCTTGCATATTTTGAGACTCAGAGATAAACTGAGCTGGCAGACATTATTACCACCTTGTGAATTTGTTAAATCGAAAGATGTGGCTAAATTTCGAAAGACCCCATTACTGGTATTTTTCTTTATAATTCATGTTAATTTATTGTATTTGTTTAAGAATCAGTCTATTATTTGTATATTGTATATATTAGTGTAATTTCTTTATACATTTCCATCTACTATAAGGATTATTTATTGTGGTAATGCCATAGAGCATGGGTGTCAAACTGCATCATGGGCCGGATTGTGATATATCGCAACATTTTTTGCCTTTGTGGAGCATGGCCTGCATGTGACGTATCTGGCCCGCATTTGACAGGTCTTCCATAGAGATGTGCCCCCCTCCAAGTTTTCTTGCTGTTGATTTGAATTGTTATGTTCAAGTACTGTGGTCAGCATAGAGGAGGAGGATTCATTTTGCATCTGAACAACTCTTAAATCAGCTTTTTTTCTCTAATATAATTTCCTTTAGATATTTTGTACTATAAGAGTATTTTCTTTAAAAAAAAAGAAATGACATGTTCTATACTATCTCTTTAGCCAGCATTGGGACAGATGCTATAATTTGCTCTCAGGACAAGATGAAGGCCACAAATGATACCAGAAGAATTAACACGTAAGCTGATGCTTTTTCATTACCATGTAATGAAAAAGCATCAGTTTACATATTACAGCTTACAATCTTACCTCAGCTGGCAGCTATTAATTCCTCAGTACCTGACACTCCTCCCATTTAAAGGTATACAACTGATAATCCAAACGCTTTGACATAGTCTTTATACTTTTCCACAGAGTCAGGTTTTGTTAACATATCAGCTATATTACAATCACTAGAACAATGCTGTAATCTGATCAGTTTCTCCTTTACAGCTTCTCTTTACAGCTTCTCTCAAGTTATAGCGTTTAATGTCTACATGCTTATTTCTATTTCTGATGCTTTCTATTTCTATTATGTCCTCCCCTCCTGCTTCGGTTACTATTCTCACTGCTATAAATGCTACAAGCACCATCTACTGACTTTGTACACTCATTAATCTCCATTACATCCTGTTTACCATCTCTTGGCTGGATATCTTTACTTTCTCTTTTCACTAGCTCAATCTCCTTGGTTTGGTTTATCTGCCTGCCTGTCTTTAACTTGGGCTTCTTCCATTTATCTTGTTGTTCCTTAGACAATGACCATGATCATATCTCTTGATGATTATAGGGTTCATTATGAATACCATTTACTCTAACCCCACTTGCAGTGAACTGCTCAGGAGGTATATATCTTTATTACACCATTTCCTGAATTGTTCCAATATTTCAGTCTTATCTTTCAATAAATAACAATATCCATATCTACTGTAATTGTCTACTATGACTAAGGCATATATCGCTCCTCCTAAAAAGGATGTCATAGGACCAACCGAATCAGCATGAACTAATTGTAATACTGTTTGTAGTTCTTGCACTTTTCTTACTTTGGCTTATTTTGGCTTTTGATTCCTTACACATAGTACAATCCAAATATACAGTACGTTTCTTTAACTTCAGTCCCTCAGCTATGTCTGGCATCTTTTTCAATACTTTCAAACTTACATGCCCCAATCTTCTATGTAACAAGTGTATGCAATTGTCATGTGTGGGAGTATTCTTAAATACACCTGCACAATTATGTTCTTGCATTCCCAGAGCATACAGACCATCCTTTTTAACTCCTTGTGCACATACCTGTCCGTTTTCTTAATGGTACATAGTCCTCCAGCAAATACTATTTCATAACCCTGCCTATCTAGCATGGATATTCTCAACAAATTGTGCTCTAAAGCAGGTACATATAACATGTCATACAATGTATCATCTATTTCTGGTACATAAACATTACCTTCCCCCTTTACAGCAGCTCTCTGTCCCTCAGCCAGACTAACCCATGTTTGCCTTGTTAGTTTCAAACGAGAAAACACATGTGGATCATTAACAATATGCTGGCTCACTCCACTCTCCAACAACCACACATTCCTGGTGTGTTCAGTTGTTGAACTGTCACGGAAAATGACGCTGGAGAACCGTTCCACATTTGCTGCTTAAATCTGCTCCCTTGTCTCACTACTCCTCTGCTCCTTCTCACAGGACAGCGTCTCTGGAAATGCTCAGCAGAATCACACATGTAGCATCTCTTCACAAAATTAACTCTTTCAGTTGCTCTGCCAGCACCCTGGACTGGTGCAGATGCTGGTCTGTGCTGAACGCTCTCCTCCCTTTCCTGGTCTCCTCTCTAGCTGTTTCTGCTCCTCCTCCAACAACCGACCAGTTAAATATGCCATGGTTAAATCCTGTTCTTGCATGGACTCTAGACTTGGTACAAGAATGTCCCATGGACTGTCCAAGGAACTAAGCACCCCATACACTTTGTGTGCTTCAGTAAAAGTCTATCCCCTTTCCTCCAACTCAAGGGATGTCCTTCTCATATTCTGCAAATGTGTGGACATACACTCTCCTGGCTTCAGCTGTGCCTTATACAATTTCTAAGTCAGCAACACCTTACTGTCTGCAGTCTCTCTCTTATACACACTGCTTAACTCCTCCCAGCAATTTTTTATGGACTGGAGACCTCTTACATGTAGCAGCTGACTGTCTTCTAAAGCAAGGATTATGCTGGTTAATGCTTTTTTCATTTCTTCTCTCATCACCATAATCCAGGAACTGCTAGTGGATTGGTAACAATTGTCCACAACTCCTCCCTTCGCAGGTACAGCTCCATCTTCACACTCCAGGAGAGGTAGTTTGTCTCATTCAACAGACACCAGGAAACCTCCTCCCATTATGCCGACAGAGGCCATGCTGCCTGCTAACCACAATATAAACCACTTACTCTGGTGCAAGCTCACACTGGGTTACTCCTCTCTCTAAGCTCTCAAGTCACTCTAGCCCTCTCTTTGGACTGGGCCCATAACCTGTCAGAGTTTTGGCAGTGTGACTAGTATTATGAAATAAACCCAGCAGCAAGACACAGCACATAGCACACAGAGTTTTTAGACAATTAATAGTGGTTTATATATACATATATACAAACATACATGGTAGATAAATCCCTTACCACTGAGCTACGGATGCAAGGAGAGAAATGAGATATACGATGAGAGAGATTCACTAGGAGAGAGAGACACGCCCTCTCATGGCCTCCCTTAAATAGACAGCTTCTTAAAGGTGCAGTAACTCTGCTAATTCATTATCATTGCATCAGCTTACATATTACATCTTACAACCTTACATCAGCTGGCAGCTATTAAATCCTCAGTACCTAACAGTGGTGGTAAAGAGAAAGAACAGAGCTAATGGTTTATGACCCACTTTGGGGAATATTACATTTTAAGAAAGAATTAGAGCAGAAGGTCTCTGCAAACCTACTACTTAATCTTATTTATTCTTGATCAAAATACATACATTCATTGTTTTGAATCCTACATTCATCATGCTGCCTATGAGTCCTGTGTTCTGTTGTTTTTTTTCTGAATATCAATTGTCAGATGAGTATTCTTCAAAATAAGGGATTTAGGAAGCATCATATCTAATCTAATCTGAGAATAACCAACCATGAAACCAACTATGTTTTACTGAGATATTTGGAAGACTTGCTTGCATGTAATTGCAGCATCACCATCTCCATTTTTATAACAAACAAAATTGAAATTAGTTTAAAAAAATAAAACACAGTTGAGAATATTTTTACTGTGTATATAATTGCTGATATAATTGTCATGCCGCATTCCTTGGTTACTGAATTCTGGAATTTTAGTCTGCTCCTGGTTGTGTTTTTGAAAATTTTATCTGTTCTTTTTAATTTATCATGATATTGGAATTGTTGATTTTTTAACTCCAGCTTTGATTTGCTGGAACTCTCTATTTTTGATTTTATGAAATCCGGCATTGATCAGAAACTGTTGTGAGTCTCTTTTTCCTCAAAATATGCAGTTTGACTTAGGACCAAGTGGCATATCTAACACTAATAGTCTATTCTAATTGATGAGATTTACTGACGTAACTCACATAAAACATATTCAAATAATTTACATGTGAAATAGCGCAAATACAGTACATTCTAATTCTATTACTATAGTTGAGGAAATAGCAATCAGATTCTGAAGTTAAAATATTTGTGAAGAATAAAAATAAAATATATTCTAAATTAAACTCCAAATAGATGTAAACAATATGAATCTCAAATACTGTAGTAAAGGGACTGTCTAGGCTGAAGCTATTAGATTCAAATTCTATGGCTTCAGGCTATATGAAGATTGTAAGAGAAGTTTAAATTTAGCAAATTGACTTGCCTAAAATAGAAGTAGGAGGAAGAAAAAGATACCAAAAGGGACTTTTGGAAAAAGACAAGGCCTTGGGAGATTGTGAATTTTTTCTGTATTTTGACTTGAAAGAAACATAATCAAAATAAATTATGTTCTTTGTAAAACAAATGGGTAGGAAATAAGAGAAATAGTGAAAATAAGGAGGCAGAGGTTTGGGAGCAAAGAATCTAACAAATGTTGAAGATTTTGTGAAATAGTTGTGATGTGATTTTATGTCTGTCCTTTTTTTTTTCATTTTTTCCCCTAGAAGATATAAAATAGAAGATATAAGAAGCAAGGCAGTAATGGAAATCATCATCGCAATCATCTATGGCTCTGAGTCTTATTGTTGTTTATTACAGAAGGGCTACATTCTTTCATTTTAATAGTAAAAGAGCAAAATAGAAATGCTGTCTTTCTCACACACAAATCTTAGGAAGATCATTAGATTTGAAACCCTTGTCTATCTATTAGAACATCTAGCACAGCACTGCAGAGAAATCTTACTGGGTCATTCTATACCACTAAAAGAATGTATTAGCATGCAGCTCCTAGATTATTTTCCATCCCTTAGTGATGGCTGAGCTTAGAAGCATGTCTTTTATTGCAGTTCTGGATATTTGAAGGACTACTTTCTAGATTTTCATTATCTGCTTCTTGTATGAAATGTACTAGTTTGGCTATTTAAGTAAAAACAATTGAATAGGTGGCACTTTTGGCTTAGGGATTTCCTAGGATTCCTTACTAGGGACTCCTCCCTGAGACCCTAACACCTGTTCTCTTGATGGCTATTGTTTCCCTTGACAATAACAGTTCTGTGTTTTCTCTAGACCAGAATCTTGACTCTCTTTTTTTCAAGGAAATAATACAAAAACTTAGTGTGAAGTTTCCAAAAAATGACCTAATTAATTTATGAGCCTCGAGACAAAGTTAAAAAAAAATCCAGTCATTTATTAGGATCAACATTTTGGCATGTTCTGCGAAGCCGAAACTGATTTCCGGTTAATGGTCTCTGCACTTTACCCCTGTGACTCCCCTCCCCTCAGTCTGTGTCATAAATCATATCCACCAACGAGGTGCTGCAGCAGGCTGTGAACTTTGCACCCCAAATGCCGGCTGTAGAAATATGAGATCCAACTCTGGCCGAAGGTATGCATGGAATTCTCCCTCCCATGTCAAGTTGATAATAGTAATGGTAACGCTTTACAAGTTGACACTTAGGAGATATTGTGGTTAACTATACATTTTCTAGGTTGGATGTTAGCAAGAAGTTAGTCCAAACAAAGAGGTCCAAGCAAAGACAGTTATAGTTCTGCTCTGCCACTCATAGAATACAATAGCTGGACTACATTTGAGTGGCTTTATTAAATATTAAAAAATACTGCTCAAGTAGGAATGAAAGGGACAAGTGAGTGAAGAAATCAAAAGAAAATTATTAGTTGGAATGTGAATAGCCCTTCATGATTAAATTATTAACAATGGTACTGGATTTATTAATGCTCAATTAATGATCTTAACCAATTGATAATTGGTTATCAATTAACCAGATGACCAGATACCTTCCCTCAGGAAATGCTAACAGCTACTTATGTAGTTCTCCAGTGCACCACTTGGAGAGTCCAAGCGTGGGTTAACACAGTCTATCTGCCCTTGGACTGAGTAATGATTTTCTTGACCACGCCTCCCTTTGCCTCTCCATGTTCAGTTTAAAAACTCAGTCCGCCCGTAGGGACTGTTTTGGGAGAGCTCCAGTCCAAGAGCAGATAGACTGGGGTTTCCCAAGCTTAAAACTGACCACTCAACTCCATTTTCTGTATTCAGCCATCCTAATACTGCTTCAAGGCTACAGAACTATTGCTGAAGGCTTATTTCGCTGAGAGAGGCCGGGCCTTTATCTCCATTGTCGCAAGCGGAATGGCATGCGTGAGTCGCCCGTCCAGCATCAGCTGGCAGGTGGGAATTTGTAATTAGGCCGCCTCCTTCAAGGATTTGCCTGTCTGCCGGAGCGATAGCCTCGGGGGTGCTCCTCACGTCTGAGGCACCCGAGACTTTCCTGCCCAGCAACAGCGGCGGCCATCTTAATCTCTTCGCGTGCTTTCTCAGCATTGGACACCTTGTTTGCGCCCGGCGAATGCGTGCACAGCGGCGGCCATTTTGGATGACCGTTTTTCGCCACATGGGCTCATTTTGAGCTGCGAGCCAACCTGTGAGGGAGCAGTTGCGAGCTGGAGCGAGCAGAGCCACAAGGAGCGGAATAGAAGAGCGCGAGTTGCCCTGAGCCACCTCCCAGCCGCAGACACCCCTGGGAACGCGGCCTAGTCCAGGGCGCCGGCTAGGCCTATCTTTAATTGCTGGAAGACCTGCAGCATCGGAGCGCGGTGGGGAGCAGGAATCCAACCTCCAGGCAGCCCTTCCTCCATCGACGAGTCTTTAACCGCGCTTGAGCCATCAGGCCAGCGCCAGGTGCCCTAGTACTACGCACCAGCAACCAGCCACCTCATTCAGCCGGCAGCAAAACCGACCCACAGCTTAGTGACCTCGTGCCACTCCTTGTTGGGCAGCATGGCTGATAACAGTGTGAGGCCTTAGGAGGAGCAAGCAGGGCCCTCCAGCAAGCGTAGCAGGGCTGACCTTAATACTGTCGGGGGTAACGGGGGTAAGGGTGCTGGCAAGAAGGCCTCCCCGGGTCCCTTTGATTCCAGTGACAAAGCCAGGCAAGGCCCTGGCCACCACAAGCACGTGGAGGGCTCTGAACTTCAGCCCCAAGGGGCCCACCCTCCTTCAGAGCAGGCCAGACATTCATCTGTGGGCCCTTCTGTCAAGGAAGGGGGTGATGACTCCCCCTCTGTCAGAGACAGTGGTTCCCCATCTCTGGATAGGGAATCCTCCAGTCAATTCTGGATTGCTTGCGGGAGGGGGACCTGTTAACTTCCATAGATTTAAAGGTAGCCTACCTCCATGTCCCCATCCATGCTGCCCACAGGAGGTTCCTAAGGTTCTGCTCCGAAGGGAAACATTATCAATACAAGGCTGTCCCCTTCGGTCTCTCATCAGCGCCCAGAACCTTCACCAAGATCCTGGCGGTGGTGGCAGCCCACCTCCGGACATTCCCCATACATCTGGAATGTTATTTGGACGATATAATTATTCATTCTGTCAGTGCAGAGCAGGCTCGAGAAGATGTCCGCCTCACGATCCAGACGCTGCAGCAGTAGGGCTTCTCCGTCAACCTGGAGAAGAGCCAGCTTCGACCAACAACACACATTCAACATCTTGGCGCCATCATCGACTCAGTCACCAGCTGTGTGTTCCTGTCGCCAGATCGCCTGAACAATCTCAGGTCCAGAGTCAAACGTTGTCATCTATCCAGGTCAGTGCCAATCATTGAACTTTCCCAGCTGCTGGGGCTGATGATTTCTTGCCTAAATATCGTGCCCTGGGCCCGCCTCCATGCTAGGGAACTGCAGTGGTTTCTCCTGCCCATGCAGAGGGCTGAAAACAGCAACTCCCACAGGCAGGTGCGCCTTCCACGGAAGGTGGTACAGTCTCTAGCCTGGTGGAAATCCAAGGCGATTGTAAAGGGCTGCCTGTTCAGGGAACCAGAGCGAATCGTAGTCACCACCGACGCAATTCTCCTGGGTTGGGGCGCCCACTGCCAGAATCAGCTAGCCCAGGGTCAATGGTCCCAGAGGGAGGCTGCCCACAGCATCAACTGTCTGGAGCTGAGGGCAGCTCGACTTGCCCTGCGACGCTTCTCTCGCATGATCAAGGGGAAGCATGTACTGTTACTCACGAACAATGTGGCCACAAAGGCCCACATAAACAGGCAGGGTGGCACACATTCCAAGACACTTACGAGGGAGGCAGAAGCCCTGGGAAGGTGGGTGGAAAGACGTCGGGCTTCTCTCAGAGCAGATCACATCTCCGGGACCAGCAATCAAGAGGCAGACTGGCTAAGCCGACAGTGCATCGATCACGCAGAGTGGCATCTACATCCGGATCTGTTCCAGAAGATCGTGAGGAGATTCGGCAAACCGCAAGTAGACTCTTTGCCACACACTCCAACACACAACTGCCACGATTCTTCACCCGCTACCATTCACCATCGGCGGAGGGGACAAATGCACTGAGGTGTGAGTGGCCCCGAGAACTCTTATATGCATTCCTGCCTCTTCCCCTCATCCCTCAGTTGATTACAAAGATCCCGAGGGAGCGGGCAGAAGTCATTCTGGTGGCACCGTTCTGGCCCAGGACATCCTGGTACGCAGATCTTGTCAGTCTCTCCGTTCAGAGACTGTGGAGAATTCCTCAGGACCAAATCTCCCTCAGCCAAGGGGCCATCACTCATCCAGAGCCCCAGTGGCTACAACTAGCCATCTGGCACTTGAGGGGGTGTCCTGTGGAAGCAAAACATCTCTGACAAGATCATCAGAACTATCCAAGCGTCCAGGAGGCCTTCCACGACCAGGATCTACAATGCGACTTGGGCCGCCTTCTCTTCTTGGTGTAAAGATAAAGGCATTGTTGATTTCTCCGCCTTAGGCCCTCAGACTTTGGACTTCCTACAGGAGGGACTGGACAAGGGACGAGCACCTAGCACGCTTAGGCGTCAGGTTGCCGCTTTATCCACCATTCTGGATAGGGGTTCTTCTCGCTCTCTGAGTCAACACCCCCAGATCAAAAGTTTTCTAAAGGGTACAGTGAACATCAGTCCATCTGTAATCCACCATTATCCGTCCTGGGACCTTCCATTTGTCTTGAAGGCCTTGACGAAGTCTCCCTTCGAGCCCCTTCGGAAGACGAGCCTACGCCACCTGACTATTAAGACTGCATTTCTGGTGGCCATTACTTCAGCTCGGAGAATCTCTGAATTAGCGGCTCTCTCTATCAGGGAGGATCTGTGTGTGGTCCATCCCAACAGGGTTATACTAAGACTTGACCCTTCATTTATCCCTAAAATCAATTCCACCTTCCACAGATCTCAAGAAATTATATTGCCTAATTTTTGTCCCAGACCTTCTCACCCTAGGGAATGACACAAGTTGGACGTGAGGCATGCCATCCGTGTTTATGTGAAGAGAACCAGTGACTTTCGTCGTTCCGAGGCTCTCTTCGTCTCGTTCCTTCCGGGGTCGCTAGGTCACAAGGTGTCATCTCACACTGTGGGTTGTTGGCTGCGTGCCTGCATCAAGCTGGCGTATGAACATCAGGGCAAGCCAGTTCTGGGCAAGATTACAGCGCATTCTACCAGGAGCGCAGCCACTTCAGCAGCATGGGCAACCCAGGCATCTATTCTGGACATTGGCAGGGTGGCTACATGGGCTTTCCCGACTGCCTTCATTAAGAACTATAAGATAGACTCCTTTGCCTCAGCCGAAGCCTCCTTTGGAAGAAGGATTTTGCAAAGAGTCGCTGAGACTCCGGAGGCTCCGGTCCTTCCCCACGCTGGGACTTAATAGCTTGGGCATGTCCCACGCTTGGACTCTCCAAGCGGCGCACTGGAGAAAGACCATTGGCTTACCTGAACAGTCGTTATCAGGGTGCCGCGAGGAGAGTCCAAACCCACCCAGGGGGTCTTTCTTACGAATGTGACTGTATTATTGACTGTGAACTCTTACCTTACTTTTGTCCTTTCGTTTTTAAACTGAACATGGAGAGGCAAAGGGAGGCGTGGTCAAGAAAATCATTACTCAGTCCAAGGGCAGATAGACTGTATTAACCCACGCTTGGACTCTCCTCGTGGCGCCCTGAGAATGACCGTTCAGGTAAGCCAACGGTCTTTTATCTAAACATGTAGATCAGGGGTGTTAAACCGGCAGCCTGCGGGCTGGATGCATCATGTGCAGGCCATGCCCCCCCCCACTCCTTGAAGGTAAAAATCATTGCAAAATGTCTGTGATGGCAAGGCAACACCGCAAGTTGATATTCGTGATGTAGATTATTTAAGATTTAACTATCCACTACCCAAGAAATAATTGAGCTTTTCTTTGATTACAAAATTTGATTTTGCTGGAACAGCCAATGTATGAAAATATTTTATGGTTCAATATCTAATTGATTGCAGAACCATTACAAAGACAGCAATTATTTTTAAAACCATCTCAAAATTTTGGTTAAGATCTATGCTTAAATTGAATAAAGAAGTTCTTTATAAAATGGTTTCAAATGTTTTATGCATTATGGAGGGGAAATAGAATATTGATGGAAATTTTATTTTATTATACTGATAGCTGAATGAGAGGAAATATTTGAAAACACTAAAATTATTGAAGCTTCCACAGTGTAGTTCCTTCCTATTTCCTAAGTAGAGTTAGCTATGCTAACAGTAATTTATGGTTTTCCTTGACCTTTTAATCATTTTATTTAATAATCATTATATATAATAATCATTATATATATAATAATCATTATATATAATTATTTAATAATCATTATATAACGAACTACTTTCAGGTAGCGGAAGAGTACCATTACACTCTACTATCATCTTTCTGCAAAGCAAAAACATTTAATTGTTCTAATTTCACTTCATGGTTTCTAGTTCCCAATCATTATAAATGATCGGGATTTAGGGACCCTTTTCTGAACCTGTTCCAATTTTTCTGAATGTTACCTTTAAATGTAAAAATACATTTTATTTTACATCAATTCAACTTAAATAAGTACTTCAATTATAGCCTATATATTTTAACAAAATGAGTTACAATGTCTGGGTATTAACAATTTTAGTTTTTATAAATAATTCACATTTTACCATTTGATTACTGTTTCCAGGATGATGCATTAAAGAAGGATGATGGAGAATATATATACTGTCTTATAAGAAGTAGGGATGACCCCAAAGCAGCCTATAATCCATATGATCTTCAAGTAGTCTCTGCAAATATGGCTAGACAAAGTAAAGAATACTGGACTATTAGTGCCTCATATGTATCCAAGGTAACAAATCGCTTTTCACAGTCCAGAAATAGCAAATTACTGTTCCCTGATTATTTCTTATTTCTAGTTTTTCCCCCCTATGCTTCTGCAGAAACGTAAAGTAGTTACATGTCTTAGAATTCAATTGAATTGAGGCATAAAATAAAATAACAAAATAAAATAAAACTTGATCTGCATTTCCCCGAGGAAAGATATAACAACAAAACACAGAGAAGCAGTTGAAAAATATTAATTCACACTTGTGCTCCATAGATGTTTTTTCAGAAGGGCAGCTTGTACAAGAACATTATGGTAAGCACTGTCAACCTGGTTCTGACCCTTTTTCTGACTGCTTCTGAACTGTAGATCAAACAATGAAAAACTCTAATGTAAACTCTAAAAGAATAGAAGAACAGAATAGAGGAAGTGTTCTGAAAATATCAGCTCTGCTCATTTTATTTCTCACTCTCAACAAGGAAGAATGGATAAAATTTGCTTTTTATTCATTCTTTTGCCTTAGGATACCGTATCCATTTGAGTATTTTTTTTTCAAGAAAGTTTTTTTCTAATAAAATGCCAAGTGACTTCACCCTCCAGATCTTGTAGAGACTGTTAAAGATGGCTGATCCCCATCATATTGGGTATACTTATGCATATTATTTAATGAAAAAATTGATAAAAATAAAATGGTTTGAATAAAAAAGTATGGGTGGGTTTGCAAGCCACAAAGATATTTTGTGCACAGTATTTCCCCCCCCCCCGCCCATCCTTAAAAAGATAAGCACAAAGAATGATAGCTGCATCACTGTTATTCTTTTTGTAATTCACCAGCACCCTCTAAAGGTAAAGATATATAAACATTACAGTGCAATGGAGCAGAACAGATTTTTCACTTTTGTTTTTCTATCACTGCTGCCTATTTATCTTTCAGGAGTAGGTAATATTTGAGAAATTAGTGATCATTATCAATATTTAGCTTCTGAAATTAGAAGACTGTAAGAAAGTGGTGATATTGAATTGTTTATTATGTTTCTTGCATGGGGTAGAGAGGTAATAATGAGAATGGGAGCAGTAAGTTTTTTGTAGCCAAATGGCTTCCATCCTAATAATCACTTTACAAAATTCAGAAATAATTCTTAATTTTTGGTGCTGAACTTTGGTAGCATAATTATTAAACAGGATTTCTCCTCCTGCTGCTTTTTGGGTGAGAATTTAAGAATGGGAATTTAAGTGATTTGAATTGGAGCTCTGAGAGTTTCCAGCTTCTATCTCCATCCTTAATTTTGAAAAGTAAAAAAAAAACAAGCCATTTTCTCACCAAACTTTGATATAAATTTGAGGTGCTAAGATGCAGATGGAGTTGTACATAGTCTGTGGACCAGACACTACTCACTCTTGCTTTATACAAATATTATTGTGGTTTCCTTTGGCAGGATTGTTGAGGGAATGTGCTATAAATCTGAACAATCAGATTTGCCTTTATTTGAACATAAAAAAAAAATGATGATAGTGTAGAAAGTTAGGACAATCCCGCTCCTAGAAGAATGAAATGTTTTATGAAATATTAGAAAAGAAGAATATTATATTTCCCTAAAGGGAGAAATATGCTCTTGGAGACAAAGCAGCCTCCACCTTTCTTAATAGCCTTCAGCAGATGTCAGCGCTTAAGAGATAAAGATAAGCAAATATTCTCACCCAAGGTCCAACAAAGGTAGGATTAGCCCTCAGATACAATAGGCATTGCCAAAAGCCTCTTCATTGCATCATCTCAGCAGTTCAAACTCAACTGAACCTGGGAGTGCTGACAACCTCAGCTATGACCCCTACATAACCCCTATATGCCCCCATGGGAATCTGACAACAGTCAACAGAATACATGTTATTGCACAGGAACAGGAAGCTCAAGTGCAAAGCCCAAGAGAAGGTAAAAAAAACCCCTCTCAACTCTATGTGCCCAGAACCACCCATGTGCTTCTGCTTCATCAATAAATGGGCCATCTGCCCAATCAACCTTCGCCCTCCATTTTGTCTCCAATGTCTTTCTACCTGCTTGGAACTGAACCAGATGGATTTTTCTCCCAACAATGGAATGTAAATTCATAAATACTGAAATATAGTTAAATATCCTAATTAGCTTTTGCCTCATTTTCCAGTTCACTTCCATGTATGGAAAACAAGAAATGGAAATAAGTCCAGTAATGGAATGGTTATATGAAAGGCAACTTTATAATGTGTTACATAACATGGATTTGTATTCTAATTTCAGGTAAGAGATATTTATGGTACAAAGATATCTGTGCAATTATTTACTCAATCTGTAGTAGGTTATTTTGGATGTTGTGATTGGCTCTGTGTGACAAAACAGTTCAGTGTGGAAACTAGCCTTTTTCAGCTATACAGATTTTCTATATAAGTTTATTTCCACATATTCATTCATCTATAACTCTCTGTGTTGTGCATCAAAAGATGATTACCAACTCAAAGCATTTCCTTTTTGCACTTTTCTCTGCCTGAAGTGTTCAGAAAATTTTTTATAGGGTTGAAAAATAAATCTCATGACAGAAAATTTATAGTCAACTGTATTCAAGGAATTCATTATGGGGACATTTTTTTCCAAAGTTTTGCTTTCAAAAAACAAGAATCAATGTACACTGGTGGTTACCAATTTATAGCACCTTTTATTTCAGCATTTGAGATAGGACAACATAATCTTAAAATGCACAAATAGCAACATGGATAGACACCCCCCCCCCCCGGGATATTTCTTCTTGCACCTTAATATAAAGCTAGCTTCCTACTGTACTGAACATGTTCATTTCAAACCCATCAAAATACATGCAGTGAGATTTAAGACTACACAAAATGGTATGTCAGAATCATAGCGCTGGAAGGAACCTTTGAAATCTCCTAGTACAACCCCTTTCCCAAAGAGGAGACATTATACTATCCAGGACAAGTGATTGTCCTATCTTTTTTAAAAAAAACTTCCAGTGACTGAGTAGCCACAACTTCTGGAGGCAAGTTGTCCCATTTGTTAATTGCTCTCACGGTCAGAAAATTTCTCCTTAGTTCCAGATTGGATCTCTCTTTAACAAGCTTCCATCCATTGCTTCTTGTCCTACCCTCAGATGCTCTGGAGAATAAGTCGGCCCCTTCTCTGTGACAGCTCTTCAAGTACTGGAAAACAGCTGTGCTATCCCTAATTCTTCTCTTTCTTAGAGTAGATATGACTAATTCCCTTAACTGTTTCTTATACGACTTAACCTCCAGACACCTTATCATTTTCATTGCCCTTCTCTGCACACTTTCTAGAGCCTGAGCATCTTTTTTATATCATGGTGACCAGATTTGAAAGCAGTATTCCAAGTATGGCCTCACTAGTGCAGTACAGAGTGATACTAGCATTTCTCTTAATCTTGATGCTATGGCTCTGTTGATGCAGCTCAGGACTTCATTTGCTTTTTTGGCAATTGCAGTACACTACTAATTCATATTTTAAATGATGGTCTATGAGGACACTAAACTCCCTCTTGCAGTTATTGTTGAGTCAGATACCGTTATTCTATATCTGTGCATTTGGTTTTTCCTGCCTACAGTGCAGGACCAGGCTTTTCTCACCACTGAACTGCATCTTGTTTGGCTAGGGCCCAATGCTCATATCTGTCAAGATTGTTCTGAATCATAGTTTATCTTCTGATTTTATTTTCCAAGGTGTTGACAATTTCTTCCAAATTTTGAGTTACTCTTCTCTTCCCCCATCTAGATCATCTATGAAGCTTATGTCAGAACCTTGAGGTACCCCACTGCGCACTTCCCTTCTTGTAGATATAGTTTCTTTAACGACTACATGCTGAGTGTAGTTGGCCAGCCAACTATGACTCCATCTGGTGTTGGTATAGTCTAGAGGTCACCAATCGGTGGTCTGTGAAAACTTTTTAGAGGTCCATGGCACACTTGGAAAGGGGAGCTGCTCGGGGATGCCTGCCTGCCTGCCTGTCTGTCTCTCTCTTTGTGTCTGTTTCTCTCTCTCTGTCTCTCTGTCTATCTCTCTCTGTCTCTCTCTTTCTCTCTGTCTGTCTTTCTGTCTCTCTGTCTCTCTCTCTCTGCAACTGGCAACTTTGCAGGAGGTGCAATGTGCAAGGAGTAGTGCAGCCCTCGCCTGCCATAATGAGGTAATGTTGCTATTGTGGCTTGGAGGGTTTGCGGCTCAGGCAGGCTGAAGCAAAGGATGTTGGCAATTTGCGGCTCTTTTGTCCCCCTGCTACGGTTTCCTGTTGGCTGAGTCCTGCCCCTCCCAGTCACTCCTCGCCTTGCCTGAGAAGGGCAGGGTGGGGGATGGAGATTCACTCCATATTCCAGAGCGAGAGCGAAACTTTATTTCTTGTTGGATCTCATGGGCATTTCTTCCAGCCCTTGTTGGTGCTTCACAACTGGGAGATGCGCAACTTCCTCTATGCCTCAAGAGAGATGAGAGAAAGAGATAGATGAGAGAAATAAGAGAGATGAGACAGAGATGAGATGAGAGAGAGAAAAAGAGAGAGATAAGAGATGAAAGAGTGAGAATGAGAGAGAGTGAGCGCTGGATTCATATTAGTGGTCTGGGGGATTTAAAATTATGAATTTAGTGGTTCCTGTGGTCCGAAAGGTTGGTGACCCCTGGCATAGTTTATCCCACATTGTTCTCCCTTACCAAGAGGTAGGCTGTAGAAGAAGTAGTGTCAAATACCTTACTGAAGTGCAAGTAAACTGTGTGTCCCCAAAAATTTGACAGGGTCTTATTTTCTTTTGACTCCTGAGATAAGCGATTGGCCTTATTTTCGGGGAGGTCTTATTATTTTTGTGGTGCAGTCAGCAGTGAAAGTGGTCACCTCATGGTTGTTGCTATGTTGCGATATTTTCAGGGAGGGCTTATTTTCGGGGGAAGGCTTGTTTTAGCACATGCACTGAAAAGTCCGATTGGGCTTATTATCCTGGGAGATCTTATTTTCAGAGAAACGGTATATCCACAGCATTTCCATCATCTACTAATTTAGTCACTTTATCAAAGAAGATAAAAAGATTTGTCTGGCATGATTTCTTTTTTAACAAACAAATGTTGGCTTCTAGTAATTGCTTTTTTTCATTTCTAGGTGCTCACAAATCTGCTATTTGATTATCTTTTGAAAGGTTTTTCCAAGTATTGATATCAAGCTGATTGGTCTACAGTTTTTTGATCCCCTTTTTTCTCTTTTGAAGAGTGGAGTCATATCATCTCTTTTCCAGCCCTCTGGCAGTTTCCCCATGCTCCAAGAGCTCTGAAAGATTTTGTTCAGTGGTTCTGAGATCATATCTGCCAGTGTTTTCAATACTGTTGGGTATAAACCATCCGGTTCTTGTGGATAGGTGTTTTCTTACGTATTTTGATTTGTGTATCTGTTTGATCTCCCACTATGATGTTTTTGATGTGTTAGGCTTTTTTGTTGCTATTATTATTGGCATTTGTTGAAAGTCTTAGTCCTAGCCATCCTCCATCTCTGCAGATTCAGGTTACTTGCTGGTATTCTGTTTTAGTTATATATCCCTGTTTTCATTTTTTATACTTGTCCTTCTTGTCCTCAGCTTTTCAGAGAGCTATGCAACCATGCTGATCTAGTCTGGTGTCTTTTATTTTTATTTTTCTGTGGTATTGTTTTAGTTTGGGACTTTAATAGTTTGTTTTTGTCTGGGCATAGAATAGCTACATATAATTTTCCACGGGGTCAATATTCCTCTGACCTATGCCCACTCCCACCTCTACACAAATAGGCTAGTCAAAGCTAGGTGTCTGGTGCTTCTCTTAGCCAAAGATGATTGGTGTGCCAATGGCAGTACTGATGTTAGATTACACATATTGTTTGGTTAGCATTCTAGCCACTGCATTTTGGAATTTTAGTTGTCTTCATTTCATGTCCCATATAGAATATGTTTCAATAGTTATGTGGCAATGAAGTAATGAGTTATAGGTAATCCTTGACTTCAGCCAGCTGTTTATGATGGCCTTAGAATGGGTGCTTTACAGTCTGTAAAGTACTTCTAGCCATTGTAAATGGTCATGCCAGCCCTCCCTCCCCCAATAGTCATTTGACCATATTTTGGGTGCTTGGCAACTTTTTCACAGTTATCAAATGCCCTGTAATCATGTGATTAACATTTGCTATTTCCTCTGCTGGTTTGCTCAGCAAGTCAGTGGGGAAGCCATCAGGGAAAGTTGCCATATTCTGTTAAAATAGTTATTACATTTTAGTCATATGAAATTATGTTAAATATATAATATTTGTAGGTGATTGTTATACAAAATAAATTACATACTGGCTCAATAATCCTTGATTATACAGTGAAATTTGTTTTTCTCTTTCTCAGAAGATTTTTCTCTTCTTTTCAGAAAAAAGAAATATTTTAACCTCTGGAAAAATATTGTTAATTATTCAAAAATAAGGAGAAACCAGTAAGTATAAAGGCCAGATATTTGTACTGAGTGAGTTGATTACCCTTTTTTCAGGAGGCATCTTTTAAAAAGTGACAAATGTAAAACACAGGTCTGAAGAGGAAAAATCGAATGAAATATCACATTGAGGATATGTGCATGTTTTGAGGATAAAAGTGCATTCAGTCCAAGAATTGTTGGAGTTAAAAATACTTATGTGATTCCAAAAAGTCTTAGTTTTTTACATGGCCACCAGAAGGGATAAAATGTATTTTCAGATTGTATACATTTCCAATATGTATTTGACACATCCTTATACAAACCCTCTGACAATTTACTGGTGTTAAATGCCAATGATACATCATCTCTCTATTTAAGTTATTATCCAGTGTAAATTTCAGTCCTTTACTGCACATATTTTCTCATTGATCAAGGATTATGTTATAACCTTTATAACATAAAGGTTTCTTGCCAATTTGATTATACAATCAAAGTTTCTTGCCCATTTGATTAAACAATCTTTAACATTTCACCCTCATATTCATTTTAAATAATAATTTATGCATCTTAGCAATTACATGTTCATTATTAGTACATAAATCCAACTCAAAATCAGTTTTCCCATTGGTAACAACAAATTCTTCCATATCCAGTTTACATCTTTCTGTTAATTGAGCAATAGGCAAACCATTGAGAAAGATGGCCTTCCCTTTCCAATCTTCTCTAAACACTTTTGGTTTAGAGTCTCTTTCAGACAAAGTAAATAAATCCATATATGACGATCAAATATGTAGATAATGACTTTTAAGATGAATTGCGGAATTCCAAGGTATATGTCTAATTATATTTATTATTATAAACTGAAAACTTGTAGTAATTTAAAATATTGGTATTATTCTGTTTGCAGAATGATATTGTATAAGCAACTATTTTTTGCTGACGAGATATTGCAAAGTTGCTTATTTTATCTCCAAACCTTATGTGTAGATGTGAGTAATCCAGAGAAGCCTGGATCATCTGAAAAAACAACTATAAATTTCATAAAGGTGAGAGTAAATATTTTAAATGTTTTAAAAAAAGAAAGAAATAAGAGCCAGCTTGATGTAGTTGTTAAGACATCAGGCTAGAAATTGTGAGACTGAGTTCTATATTGTGCTCCTCTTAGGCACAAAAGCCATCTGATGACTTTGGGCTGGTTGCTCTCTCTCAGCCCTAGGAACAAGACAATGGCAAACCAAAATCTTAACAAAAAAGTTTCAGAATTCAACACTGACTTGAAGGCACAAATAATAAATATACATGTAGTTCTCAACTCACAACCATTCATGTAGTGACTGTTTTGAAATTACAATGGCACTGAAAAAAGTTTTCACACTTATGACTGGCACAGCACTCCAGGGTCACATGTTCAAAATTTGGGTGCTTGGCAACCAGCATGTATTTACAATGGTTGCAACATCCTGGGTCATGTAATCACTATTTGTGACCTTTCCAGCTGGTTTCTAACAAACAAAGTCAATGGGGGAAGCCTGCTGTGCTTAACAATATGATTCACTTAACAGCTGCAGTGATTGGCTTAATAACTGTGGCAAAAAAGTTGTAAAATTGGGTATGACTCACTTAATAATGGCATTGCTTGGCATGAGAAATTCTGGCCCCAATTGTAACTTGAGGATTACCTGAATAGAGAAAATATAAAGAAACATATAACTTAAATGTGTTAATGTACTGTTCCTTTTTCTTTTTCTAACCACCAATATTATTCTGAACTGTTAGTGTGAGACAAAAGGTTTTGTCATGTTCAGTTATTACCTAATGTTTTAGTTTTATTCAGGTTCCTGCTTTAATTCTGTATGTTACATACAAGTTTATAGCTTGTATGAGAAATTGGAAAATGTTAAAAGAAAAACAAATTAAAGGTCATGTTTTTATGTTTTTACCTTCATGGTTATGTTCTACTATAGAAGTATTCATTGTGACATTCCTGCTACTGTATATTCCTTATTAGTAAGTGACATATACTCGATCAACTATTAATTATAATCTTTATACTAAAATTAATAGTAGTTTGAAAGTGTGATAAACCATTCAATTTCTTCCTTGCTCCCTTCATACACACATATCTGGGCTGACTTGACTTTGACTTTGACTTTATTGGGATTTGTATGCCGCCCACGCCCTAGGGACTCAGGGCGGCTTACAGATAAACGGGGAAAGGGGACATATAAAAATTAAAAAGAACAAACATTAAAATTGTACAACATTCATACATGGGGCTGGATAAAAATCAACAGCCCCAGGCCTGCCGGAACAGCCAGGTCCTAATCGCTTTGTGGAAGGCCGGAAGAGTAGTAAGGGTCCGGATCTCCACGGGGAGATTGTTCCATAGCTACAGAGAAGGCCCTCCACCCGGGGGGTCACCAGCCGACATTGATCGGCAGATGGAATCTGGAGGAGGCTAATCTGTGCGATCGTATTGATCTCTGGGAGGTAAATGGCAGGAGGCGGTCTCTCAAGTAACCAGGTCCAATGTTCCCTCTAATTTTTTTTCAGTGTGAGCGGAAAAGTATAGTGTTTGAGCGGCACATTTTCATGCCTGAGCACCTGAATTTTTTTCACAGATGTTACCTAAGACAACAATGAAATCAGTATTATTTGAAACTCAAAGTTATGTTTATTCAAGGTACCCGCTTAATTAAAAGTGTTATATAATATCAGTATCACTTAACAACGCTCCTGCTTAGCAACCAAAATGTTGGCTCAGGAACTCTGGCATTGAAGTGCGCAAGTCTTAAAGCTGTCAGGTTACAAGATCCTTGCACCTCTAACCCTTTAGGAAAAAAAAAAACAGGTGTTCAAACTTGACAGCTTTAAGACTTGTGTGCTCTATTGTCTTTTGCTCCACTTTTTCATTCTCTATTTTTAGTTGTTGTTGCTCTAAGCTTAAAGTAGAACCCAAAGAAGAAGCAATTGTGATTTCATATTGATGCAGTTCCCATGTTAGTTGGGTAACCTCAAGCCTCATTTCTTCCAATTCTCTGCTATGACTTTGCTCTTTGTGGGATAGCTCTTCTTTCAGCTGGGCAAATTTGCAAATCAACATTTTTTTTGGTAATAAATTATGGAGCATATTAATACCAATCTCTCTGTAACATAATTTCCTCCTGTTACCTTCTAAGGAATCCCATACTGTAGCAGTGTTTCAGAAACCCATTGCCTTATGTTACAGTTAAAACAGTCCTGTCTGAAGTTGGAGTATTAATCATGAATCCTTGTATTCAACCAAATAACATCTAATTGATGATTTCCTGTATTTTCTTTGAAACCAGCCAACAACAATGTACAAATATGATCAAGTAAGGCTGCTTTTAGAAAATAGTTTGAATTGCTAAAGATCTGCAGGTTAGGGTACAAATTCCACAAAACAAGAACAACCTCCTAAAGCCATTCATAATAAACACCAGCATCTCTTACAAAGTTGGAATGATGGGTCTAATCATCAAGTAGAAACCTGTCAACCCTAAAAATCCCAATATAGATCAAACAAAGGATGGCATCTTAAGATAATACTCTCAACTCCTCCAGATTTTATACATTATTCCTAGAGGACCATCATCCATCTTGGATGGGGATAAATATTTGATATGGGCTGTAAGAGAATGTAAGACACTATGCTTAGATTGCCACATGCAACTTTAAATGGATAACTTCAGTTCAATTTACATGAAACAGTCACTTTAGCAAGCCACTCTGCTGGAACATGAACAAGCTTAAACACTACTGGCATTTCATTGTATAGAGTTATGTTCAGTTTTTCCTTTCAATCAAGGCTGGATGACTTTCTCTGCAATTCCTTGCACTCAACTACTCTTCTGGCATTTTGGAAATTATAATAATAATGATAGGAGACATAAGGGAAGCTCTTGTCATTTTTTTAGGAATATTCTGCAATAAGACCTTAGACAGCCCAAAATATAAACAGATATTAGTCTGTACTTTCTATAGCTACCTAACTTTACTTACATAACCTGAAATGGATACTGGGCTTTTTTCCATAAATAATTTACTTTTAAAATGGAAAGGTCATCTTTCAGGCATGAAGATAATAATGGAAGCAATGAGTATTGCTCATTGCAACAACTAGAATAACTGCTGCCATCTCCTCCTCCTCCAACAGCACCACATTTGCTGCCCAGCGCTGCGGCTGAGGTGAAGCTGCAAAAGCTCCCGCGGCTCCCCCTCTGCTCGGAGCACCTGAGCTCCACGTTACCCTGCCCCCTCCTCCACCGCCGTGCTTTTGAGGAGCCATCAGGGCTTTTTTTCCTGCTCCCGCCCCCCCGCTGCCTTCCTACTGGCTGGCTCCCGTAGCCTCAAGGCTCCTCAAAGCCGCAGTGCCGGGCAGCAAATCCGGCGGTGCTGTTAGAGGAGGAGAAGGCAGCAGCAGTTAGTCCGGTGGTGGTGGGGGCTTTGGGGCTTCACAATTACCATCAGTCACCCCGTGGTCATCAAAACAAGTCCAGGGCCAGTTGGCCAGCGCCTGCAAAGGACCTCCTCCCCAGCTCCGGAGCCTGTGGAAATCACTGCACGGGACTTAAAAAGTCCTGCACGGTCTTTTCTTTTCATGTGCGCGGCCGCGCAGGCGCGCACCTGTTGGAATTCATTCTGGATGTTTGCGTGCAGGACAGCTTCGGCTGTCTGAAACACACATACACAGGGATGCAAAAACATTGCCTAACGGTCATAACTCACTATGCAGCCTTTTGTAACAAGAACTGTGTGAGCCTACTCCCACACATGCCCTTCCTCCCCCCCTATGCTGTGCTATAGCTTTCTGTTTCCTCTCTCCCCCTCCCAATGCCATGCAGCTTGAAATCTTCTGTTCCCCCTTTTGCCCCCCTTTGCCCACCCTTTGCCATGATGTGACTTTCTATTGGTTTATTTCTGGAATGCTGTGAACTTTTCATTAGCTTACTTGTGCCATGTGTGATTATGACGCTGTAACTAACTTTTTCTAATAAAAGAGCCCTTCGAGGATCCTTCGAGGCTTTTGCTCATCCCAAGGAATTTCGTCTGGTGTTTTCCTTTTGATTAGGCAAGGACACATGAGCAGCCCACCAGTGTGGCGAACAACGCCGCAACTGGTGACCCCCGACGTGATCTTGCTGATCAAGCACGTCGTCTCATTTGGCACCCCCATTGCTTACCGGCGAAGGAACGCCCCTTGCATACCAGGACCGGCCGTCGCAGACGGAGCATCCTCCCAATCGTGAGTTATGGGGGCAGAATTCTCTAAGCCTCAGGTTGCGCACCTCCAAGAACTTAGAGAATTGGCCAAAACCTCAATATTAATCTTAAAAAACAATGGGAACTTTCTCCCCATCCCTTCGAAAAAAGACCTTACTGACCTTCTCAGGTATATTTATCAAAATTGTCCCACATATCCTGATAAGGGCTCAATTCGAATAGCCACTTGGGAAAAATTAGGGAAGTATTTCCATGACCCTCCAAGGGCACCAGGGAAAATACTTTCCACTTGGCGGATCGTCATGGAATGTTTAAAAGTTCATGAACAAGCCGTGATGGGGGGACCAGACACCCCCCCGCCATATTTGGAAACCTCTTCACTAAATTCACACTCTGAATCCAAAGCTTCTTCCTCCCTTGTGTGCCCACCCTCAGCCCCTGAAGCTCCTCAGCATTCAGAAACACCACTGGCTTCTTCTGTGACATCCTTTTGTGAGGGTGCCATAGCTGCAGCTGTAAGGGAAGGTTTTCAAAAAGGGGACATCCCTTTAGAGGACGCTTCTGCCTGTTTCCCAATTGAAATGATTCCGGACCCAAACAATCCGGGCCAAAATATTCCAAATTATGTCCCCATCCCTTACAAGGTTCTCAGAGACCTTAAGTCTGCTGTCTCCTCGTATGGGATCACCTCTCCGTATGCACAAGGGATGTTTGAAACCACAGCTAATACTTACACTATGACTTTAGAAGACTGGAAACTGTTGTGTGGTATGTTGATGACCCCTTCCCAACTTTCTATTTGGTCGTCTCAATATGCTCATGAAATTCAAAAAGCCATTCACAGGGGTTTACCTGCTCTTGTGACCGATGCCCATTTGTATGGCACAGGTGCCTTTCTCACGGCTCAACAGCAGGTTACCTCTCCAGCGGCTGCTTTTACCATAATTTCTCAAGCAGCCGTGGCAGCCCTGAAAAAGGTGGATGAGGCATCATCCGCCCCCCTTAAATCTTTTTCAAAAATTATACAGGGCTCAAATCAGGCATACTCTGACTTTGTCGATGACCTGCAAAAGGCATTGGCACGTCAAATTGAAAATGTTGATGCTAAAAATGAATTGCTCATGAAATTGGCTTATGAACATGCTAATTCGGATTGTCAAAAAGTTCTGCACCCTCTTGTGAGCAAACCTGATGCCACCATTGCCGACTACCTGAAGGCTTGTCGGGTGGTTGGCACTAACGCCCATAACATGGAAATTTGGGGCATGGTCATTCAGGGAGCTTCCCGAAATAATCCAAAATCAGGCAACTGTTTCAATTGTGGGAAGCCTGGCCATTTTCGCTCTCAGTGCCGTGCACCCGGGGGTGGGGCCGCTGTTGCAGGCTCTCGCCCACCGAAGCCAAAAACTGTCTGTCCTCGTTGCAAAAGGGGACTTCATTGGGCAAATCAATGTCGCACAAACCCCATGCCTAAACCTGACTCACAGTCGGGAAACTAATCCTGGGGCATTCAGCCAGCCCCACACAAAAGGCTGCTTCTTATCTTCCTTCTTATTTCAATCTCTTGGCAAGTGAATCTATAGATGCTCCAATGCTTGGCTCTTCCTATTTTCTTCCAGTGATCCCGGCTACCTCTCTTTCATTACCCCCTATGATGCCTCTTTTAGTCTTTCCTCATCGTGATTTCATGTCTCAAGGAGTTATTGCTACTCCCTTTCTTACTGACTCTTCTGATTTCTCTTCTGTTGCTTTGATTTTTATTCCTAATGTCCCAATGCATGTTCCCGAGGGATCCCTGGTGGCTACGGCCATTCCGGTACCCCTCGAGACAAACTCAAATGATTACCATGACAGCCATGAAGCCATGGCTATAGAACAAACAATGAAACATGCCCGCCCCTCAGCTAAATTTCAGATTAAGGGCCACTCCTTTCTTGGTATTTTAGATACCGGAGCGGACGTTTCGATCATCCGTGAGGAGGAGTGGCCACCTGATTGGCCTACTGAAGCGTCTCCCGCAGTCCGCGGCGTAGGCGGCATCCAAACGGCAAAAATCAGTAAGCATTGGCTATCAGTTGTTTCTACTGATTCTTCTGTAGTAGCCCATATCAAACCTGTCATTTTGCCCCTTCATATTAATTTGTGGGGCCGTGATCTTATGCACCAATTTAATGCCAAACTAATCTTGCAGTAACTGCTTTCTATTTTGTTTGTCATGTCTTCTTCTGCCTTGCTCTCTGATCCTTTGCGACTAACTTTAAAAACTGAAACCCCTGTCTGGGTTGATCAGTGGCCATTAACTCAGGAAAAGCTCAAGGCTTTAACAGAATTAGTGCAGGAACAGTTACAAAAAGGACACATTGAGCCCTCCCTGAGTCCCTATAACACTCCTGTGTTTGTTATAAAAAAGAAATCTGGTAAATGGCGTTTTTTGCATGATTTGAGGGCTGTTAATAAAATTCTCCAGCCCATGGGAGCGCTGCAGTGCGGCCTTCCCAATCCAAATTTGATTCCCCAAGAATGCGATCTCATGATCATTGATTTAAAAGATGCCTTTTTTTCTATACCACTCCATGAAAATGATCGCAAACTGTTTGCTTTTACTGTTCCAGAATTTAACAATTCCAAACCTGCTTCTCGCTTTCAATGGACAGTCCTGCCTCAGGGAATGCTCAACAGCCCCACCATGTGTCAATATTTTATAGATAAAACTTTGCAGCCGTATCGGAAGGCACATCCTCACTTTTTAATTTACCACTATATGGATGATATCTTGGTAGCGGCATGTGGGCCCCCAGGTACAGTTTTGGCAACATTACCTTTTTTGACTAACCTTCTCCATAAAAATGGCCTACACATAGCTCCAGAAAAGGTTCAAACAGCACAACCTTTTTCGTACCTGGGTCACAAGCTTTTGGCTTCTCATGCTGCACCTGCAATGCCAAAATTGGACTTGCCACACACTCCCACATTAGTACAGTTACAGCAATATTTGGGCTCCATTAACTGGGCACGCCCATATATGGGGCTCACAACCCCTCAATTGGCTCCATTGTTTTCTGCATTAACAATGGGCAAAAACCCTGCAGATGTTATTAAATTAGATGAAACACATCAGCAAGTTTTAAAAGAGGTAAATGAGGCACTTGCTCAAATTTGGGTGGATCGTCTTCAGGATAACACCCCCTTAGCTTTCATCATATGTAACACTCTTGGGCTCCCAACAGGAGCCGTGGTGCAAAAAAACTTCAAAATTATTAATTATTGAATGGGTACACTTGTCTCACACCCCAAAATCCACTATTTCTCAGAAACCTGCACTTTTTGCAGCTCTAATTACAAAAGCCCGTGTCAGAACAAAGCTGTTGGCTGGAATTGAACCTTCCACGATTTTTGTCCCTTGTTCTTTATCAACTTGGGAGACTTTGCTTGCTAACTCGGAAAACCTTCAATTCGCACTTGCTGACTGGCCAGGTGAGATTTCTTGCCATGCACCCCCCGACCCCAGATTGGCTCTTTTGAAAACTGTTCCCCTGCAATGGCACACTCCATATTCCCCTCTCCCACTTCCTCAGGCCATGACTATTTTTGCTGACGGAAGCAAAACCTATGGTGCTTGTGCTTGGCAGGAGAATGGTCGGTGGTGTACAAAAATTACTCCCCCGCAGACTTCCGCTCAGCGTGCGGAGCTTGCTGCCTCTATTTTGGCTTTTTCCACTTTTCCAAATAAACCCTTTAACTTGATTTTGGATAGCCTCTATGTAACTCAGATTGTGAAATCAATCTATGAGGCCTATCTTTCTCCCTCATTGGAACCACAATTACTCTCACTCTTTTTATCTTTGCAAAAGTTAATTTCTGCTCGCACCCATTTTTTCCATGTTTCCCACATTCGAAGCCATCAGCCCTTCCCTGGGCCTCTCCAGGAGGGCAATGATGCTGCTGATGCTGCAGCATCAGCCCCCCCACCCCATGTCAATGTTTGTTCTGCTATCACACCATGGGAAAGCCATTCTTACTTTCATCAGAACAAAAAAGCGCTCATAAAACAATTTGGCCTTACGTCAGCGGGGGCATCTGCAATCATTCAACAATGCCCAAATTGTAGTCGGCAATCTCATTCCCTCCCTATGGGAGTTAATCCCAGAGGGACAGAATGTTGCCAAATTTGGCAAATGGATGTAACTCAATATGCATCCTTTGCTCCTTGGAAGTATCTACATGTAATCATAGATACATTCTCTGGCTTCTTGTTTGCTACCCCACAAAGGGGAGAAGCCACAAAACATGTTATCAACCACTGCATTCGAACCTTCGCATCGCTGGGACGCCCAAAAGAGATAAAAACAGACAATGGGCCCGCTTATACTAGTGCAGCATTTGCTGCTTTTTGCAGCAATGGGACATTGTGCACAAATTCGGCATTCCATATAACAGCCAAGGACAGGCAATGGTTGAGCGCGCTAATCAGACTCTTAAGCATGCCCTTGATCGCTACATTGAAACACAGGGGAAAGCACCCCCTAGCCTCCCAGCTTTGCAAAACATTCTTAATCTTTGTCTCTATACATTAAACATTTTAAATCTCACCGGTCAGCCGCCTTCCTCAGCAGCAACTCGTCATTTCGCAGCTCCACCTTCTGCTGACACTCTTCGACCACCTGTCTACTATCGCTGCTTGCCTGACCTGACGTGGCGAGGACCTGCTGACCTGATTACCTGGGGAAGGGGCTATGCTGCCATCCAACTGAAAGACAAGGTTCTTTGGATCCCAGGACGGCACGTAAGACCATATTTGCCAAAACCACCTACACAACCACCTACACAAACACAGAAGCCGCCTGACCATGACCAACCAGCAGGAACCACAGCTTGAGGCTGTCTCTGTCTCTGACCTGGAGAACAGGGCAGAGCACCCTCCACCTTCCACTCCCCCGGAGGAAGTTTCCAAGCCTTTGGACTGCAGACCATTTTCACATCACATGATTATCTTTGCTTTATTGATGGTCATTTTGTTTTTGCTTATCTGGGTTGGGGAATGTCAGGCAGTTCCTGCTGGGGCAAAGGATGTCTCCACCCCACATCATCGGCCCAAACGCACAATGGATTGGCATGTAAATGAGTTTCATCTTCTTATACATAACCTTACCCGTATTAACAATCTGTCTGATTCCTGGGTTTGTACGCATGGCCCTGCCTCTAACATGCAGGGCTGGCCCATTCTAGCCTCTGGAACTTTAAACCTCACAGGCTGGAATGTTACTGTACTATATTCCACAAAAAGTAATCGTGCACATACTATCTACGATTCTGCCCAGTATATTTTGACACATCGGGTTTTACCCCCTCTTGCCCCCATCTGCATTACATGGTGGAATGTCTCGCATGAAGGTTATGAAGCAGTAACTATTGGTGGTATCACCAAGCAAATCCCTTTGCCCCGCTTTTCTGTTGGGGATTATCCCCACTGCAATGCTACTTTCAAAATTACAGAAACTGGCTACGATTGTTCACACTTATCATTACCTGAGCATTTTAAGTGTAGAAAAGAAGATAGTATAGTCATAGATTTATTCTCTAACAGGAGAGGGATGGTTGCCTTTAACAGAGTACAGGAACAAATCTGGGGCCATCATGGGTATTATTTGTATGGGTTACCACCTGGCCTGTACTGGCTTTGTGGTCATTGGGCTGGGAAGGTGTTGCCCCCTGTATGGAATGGTACTTGCACTATTGGAACTCTGGCACCTGCCGGAATCTCAGCACATCCCATGTCTCAACCCGATAGTGCCTGGGAGAAACAATTTGGGTGGGCCAGACAAAAGAAAGCAATCAATCCAGCTTTAGGTTATGATCCTGACAATACCTATCTGACAGAAGGTGAAAGATTTATTGCTATAGCCCTACCACTCTTGGGTGTCGCATGGAACATTAAACAACTGCGTATCTTATCTGCTCAAATGGAAACCCTAGCTAACACCACGATATTTGGGCTACAAGCCCTGCAGGCAGAAGTTGACTCTTTAGCTGGAATTTTAACTCAACATAGATTAGCTTTGGATTACTTGTTAAGCAAGGAAGGAGGCCTATGTGTTTGGTTGAATGCTACCTGTTGTCATTATTTGAACCAGTCCGGAGAAATTGAAACCAGTGTGGAAAAATTACATGATATTGTTCAAACAGTTAGACAGACATATAAGGCCTCGGACTCCTTGTGGGATTGGCTGACCTCTTGGCTACCTAATTTTAGCTGGTTGGGAAATACTGTCAAGACCATTATAACCCTTGTTGCTTTGCTGATACTGTTGTGCTGCTGTATTCAATGTGTACCCTCTTTATTTGCAATGTGCAAGAATATACTCTCTAGCTTGGCTCCACAGAAGAAAATTCACATTGTCAACCACATGGAGTTACATGAACAGGCAACCCCTTTCATGGGGAAAGATCCCTTCCGCATGCCCAGCGACGAAGAGGGAGACGCTGCTTTTTAAAACAAAAACAGAGGAGATGTTGGAATTCATTCTGGATGTTTGCGTGCAGGACAGCTTCGGCTGTCTGAAACACACATACACAGGGATGCAAAAACATTGCCTAACGGTCATAACTCACTATGCAGCCTTTTGTAACAAGAACTGTGTGAGCCTACTCCCACACATGCCCTTCCTCCCCCCCTATGCTGTGCTATAGCTTTCTGTTTCCTCTCTCCCCCTCCCAATGCCATGCAGCTTGAAATCTTCTGTTCCCCCTTTTGCCCCCCTTTGCCCACCCTTTGCCATGATGTGACTTTCTATTGGTTTATTTCTGGAATGCTGTGAACTTTTCATTAGCTTACTTGTGCCATGTGTGATTATGACGCTGTAACTAACTTTTTCTAATAAAAGAGCCCTTCGAGGATCCTTCGAGGCTTTTGCTCATCCCAAGGAATTTCGTCTGGTGTTTTCCTTTTGATTAGGCAAGGACACATGAGCAGCCCACCAGTGTGGTGAACAACGCCGCACGCACCTTAGAAGGAACAGTGACCAGGTCCTAAACTATGTAGGGCTTTAAAAGTAACGACTAGCACTTTGAAATGTGTCTGGAGACCAATGGGAAGCTAGTGCAGCTCGCGGAGGATAGGTGTAACGTGGGTGTACCTAGGTACCCCCACTATCGCTCACGTGGCTGCATTCTGGACCAGCTGCAGTCTTCGAACACTCTTCAAGGGCAGCCCCATGTAGAGCGCATTACAGTAATCCAGTCTTGAGGTGACAAGGGCGTGAGTGACCATCCGAAGGGCCTCCCGGTCCAGATAGGGTCGCAACTGGTGCACCAGGCGAACCTGGGCAAAGGCCCCCCTGGTCACAGCTGACAAATAATGTTCTAATGTCAGCTGCGGATCCAGGAGGACTCCCAAATTGCGAACCCGCTCTGAGGGGCATATAGTTTCGCCCCCCAGGTTAAGAGATGGAATAGCTGGACCATCCTTGGGAGGGAGCATCAATAGCCACTCGGTCTTGTCGGGATTGAGTGCAAGCTTGTTCGCTCCCATCCAGACCCTGACAGCCTCCAGGCACTGGCACATCACTTCTACTGCTTCGCTGAGTTGGCACGGGGCGGACAGATACAATTGTGTATCATCCGCGTATTGGTGGTATTTTATCCTGTGCCGGCGTATGATCTCACCCAGTGGCTTCATGTAGATGTTAAATAGGAGGGGGGACAGGACCGAACCCTGCGGCACCCCGTAATTGATTGGCACCGACTGCGACCTGTCCGAGAGGTAGGAGGAGAACCACCGCAGGACGGTGCCTCCCACTCCCACCTCTCGCAACCGTTGCAGAAGGATACCATGGTCGATGGTATGGAAGGCTGCTGAGAGGTCAAGAAGCACTAGGATAGAGGAGTGACCCCTATCCCTGGCTCACCAGAGATCATCGATCAGCGTGACCAAAGCAGTTTCCGTGCTGTAACCAGGCCTGAAACCCGACTGAAAGGGATCCAGATAATCAGCTTCATCCAAGGTCCATCGGAGTTGAAAGGCCGCCACCTTCTCAACAACCTTCCCTATGAAAGGGAGGTTGGAGACTGGACGATAGTTATTCAGAATGGCTGGGTCCAGAGAAGGTTTCTTCAGGAGGGGTCTCACCACTGCATCCTCTCCCGGAGAGATGTGTTAACAATCATCTAGAGCCAGCCACGTGTCACCTTCCTGCTGGCCGAGACCAGCCAGGAGGGGCATGGGCCCAGAATACAGGTGGAGGCACTCACCACTCCCATGGCCTTGTCCACTTCCTCAGGGGTGACAAGTTGAAATTCGCTCCATAAAATCCGCTCAAGACCTTCCCCCGGTACCTCGGCTGGTACCGTACAATTGGAGTCCAGGTCCGTCCGAATCCGAGTGACTTTATCCAACAAAAACTGGACAAATTCCTCAGCTCTATCCTGTAAATGGTCGTCCGCATCCCTCCCTTTCAAGAGGGAGCAGGCTATTCTAAACAAGGCGGCTGGGCGGGATTCTGCGGATGCAATAAGAGCGGAAAAATGCGCACATTTTGCCGCCCGTATCGCCATGAGATAGGTCCTGATATAGGCTCTCATCAGTGCTTGGTCAGATTCAGAGTTACTAGCCATCCAGCGGCGCTCTAGGCGTCTCTTTTGGCGGTTCATCTCCCGGAGTTCCTCGGTGAACCAAGGAGCCCTCCTGGATCCACTACCTCGGAGAGGTCGTAAAGGCGCAAGATATCTAGATATCTGGAGGCATCATATTTTGTATTGATGAGTTTTGCATCTGAGGGTCAGCAAGTGACAGGTCTAATATTAAATAAATTCATTCAGATGGACAACATTTCAAACTGGGGATTTAAGGCCACATTTTCCTTCTACTTGCTCCCTGATTTTAAAAAAATTGCATCTCAAGTTTTGACTGCCCATTAATGCAATTTAGGAAAATCTGTTAGCAGCTATATCAACTGTGATACATTAATAAGTATATTTGCATGTGTGTGTACTGTTCACTATTTACATTTTATTGTTGATGTGCCAATATGTATTCTTATGCAGATGAATGAGAAAAATACATAAGAATTTGTATCTGTGTCAGCCTCTGTTTTGCTGCTTGCTTTCGGCTGCCATTGAAACAGGGAGGGGGGGCATGGTATTTGGGTGGGGAAGTGTTCGGTGCAGGAGTGACTGTAAGAAGGGAGTTGTTCTCACCATCTACTGTGCATGTTGCAGATAGAGGATTTGCTGCCAAGGCCAACTGTCCGGCATACCAGCCTGATGATGCTTTTTGAAGATGTCTCCCACATGACACCTGTGGGGTGTACCGATTGGGCTATGGGATGGGGTTACCAAGGGGAAGGGGTTGGGTCACATATTGATATCTATGATTCCGCGCGCTTTTGCCTCAGATCTTGCTTTGTCTAGCTGCTATCTACTTATGACTAGTAAAAGTACTCTTAATTCTGCAAAATGGAGTTGAGTGGTTTCTTTCTTGGTTACTGAGGGAGGCCGCCGTGACATTCTGTTTCAGGAAAATTGTAGTTGCTTATAATATTTTTCTTTTATTTTTAGATAAATAAGTCTTATACATACACATTGGATAAATTTTGTGAGGAACAATATCAACAAAGTCAACATTCTTTATCTCAAATCCAAGCTTTTAAAGATAAAGTAATTAAAGTAATTAAAACCTGCTTTTTAAAGGTAATTAATGTATTTGTATATTTTCTTTGCATTTTTATCTTGAATATGTTCATACTTGAATATATTTCCAATATACTTTAATATTTTTCTTATGTTATATTGTTAAGACTTTTAACTCTCAGTAAGTATAACAATTATTTTTTCTAATCTGATGGAGGAAGTAATGATGAACAATATATTTTACTATCTGATCATAATTATCTTACTCTCCTTTTAACATTCTTAGCAGACTAATGCATGATTTTGAAATTAGATGCTTACATATACTATTTTCTCTCTTGAGGATACAAGATATTTCTGATGAATTAGTTCTAGTTTTGGTTCGGAAGTAACTAAAAACCATATTTTCTGGAGTTAAAAGGACCACAGAAATCTCTGCATTTGAAAGGACCATAAACATCATCTTATTCATTTATCTTCTTAGTGCATTGAATAGTGTAGTAATCTAACACTTCAGCAACAATGACCAATGCATCTCTCTATATCTCTCGTTGATAAAATTAAAATCAGGCATAGAGTATACGTATAAAAAAGTACGTAAAAATATAACTGAATAACAGAGTTGGAAGGGGCCTTGGAAGTCTTCTAGTCCAGCCAGCTGCTCAAGCAGAAAAATGTTTCCCATTTCAGAGAAATGGTGGTTCAATCGCTTCTTAAAAACCTCCAGTGTTGGAACACCTACAACTTCTAGAGGCAAGTCTCTTGGCTCAAGAATCCAGCCTGTATAATCATATATTTTTCATATACACTGGAACTTTTTATCACTGATTAATTGTTCTAACTGTATACATATAACTACAACTAACTACATATACAAATGTATATAAAATAAATTTAAAATACAAAAGGACTTGATGGTGGTCGATATCACCAGCACTTAGCACACCAGTGTGGATGTTCTTTACCACCATTACTTTCTGAAAGAATATAACCTTTTAGTCATGCTGGAAAAACTTCAGGTTTTCCATGACATGACCTATGGATGATTCTGTTGCATTAGAGGTCCTCTCTTAATATCAGATCTTTGCTTCCCTTACATAGTCTTCAACAATAAGATCAGGATCATCTAACAAGATGTTCCAAACTATGATCATTCTGATCATGACTTAATAAGTTTTCACCATTTCCATATCGCTTGCATATATGATGTCTATTTCACAGACACTGCTTTCCATCAGAGCATAATTGCTTATATTTTTGAAGAAACTGCAGTTGACTCACCTTTACTCAGGGTACATATTTCCCTATCATTTAATGGCTCAAGAATCCAGCCTGTATAATCATATATTTTTCATATACACTGGAACTTTTTATCCTTTATTATTCTTATGTTAATTTGAATAACTCATGTTCTATGATTAACATATTCTAATTGTGTCAGTTATGATTAGGTCCTAGCTATAGTTGTCAAATAAAATGTGTCCACTATTTGCATACTATAGTATTTCTCTTTCCCATTCCAGTACTTTCCGTGGAGCAGCCACAGCAAAACCTACTAGCTCTTTGAAGGCCTTCAATTTGGAAAGTTTATTTTCATATTTCATCCCTCCCATTGTTGATTCATAGGATTTATAGAAAATTGATATGAATTCTCAATCTTATCATCAATCTCTTTATTTTTAAACATCTGGGTATTTCATCTTCAATTGATATGAATTTCCCAATATTTTGATCTCTGTGCTGTAATTACACGAGGAGTTCTAAAATGTGATAGATAATTTTTCTCTCCAACTTGTTAATTTCATATACAAGCAACTGCAATGCTGCCAATTTTCTATATCAATGGATTGTGGAGTATAATTTCTACCATAATATTCTTTATTGGACTGTCTTGTTATGTTAGAAGTTCATTAGAAATTCCTGATTCTTAGAGGTTCTGGACTCCTTTTCAAAGTAAGGTTGGTTTTCAGTCCAGTCCTATTTGTCTTCTATAAGAGTTTCATAGATATCTGATATTGTGGTCAAACTTAGTCAATTTTCAATAGTCAAGGCTGTGGTTGCAGTTGTTATTCACTACTACCACCACCCTTTTTGCTATACGGCAATTCTGATAAGAAATTCTTATATATGAAATGTCTTCAAACTTTGTTTTCCTTGTTGAAAAAAGTGAGATAAAAAGTAAATAATACAAAATGTCTAAATGATGAAAAAATACTGTATATATTTATTACTTGTGCAAATTTATTATTTCATAATGCTGTAGGTGGCAAAAATGAAGGGAGCAGAAACACTTTTTCAGCATCCACTGCATGATTTCAAAGAGAAACCAAAATACTTTGAGATAGCTGAATGGCGGCATATTATGGAACGCTTTTCTAAGTTTGTTAAGCTTGTAGATAGAATCTTTCAAGAATTCCTTCGCAGATTGGTAAACAATGCCTTAAATACTCTTTGGGAGATATTTAAAGGTTCCAGTAATATGACAATTTCAAAAAGGAAGACAAATGAAAGCCTTATGAGGTTAGTTTTGCCTATTTCATGATTAAAACACTTCCTCTTATTTAATAATATTGTTTATAAAATTCTGTTTTAGATTCCTTATTATTATTTAGTATTATTGTTACTGTTATATTTCCTTTATTTTTAAACTTGGGTTACTTATTATAAAAATTATAAAACAATTCTTGGAGTAAACGCTTATAGAACATAAGTAAAGCACCAAGTATTTATATTTTAAATAAAAATGGATATAGTGTATAATTAAGTAAATGAATAATAATTTATTGCTCCTTTTTGTCTCTTGAGTTACATGTGCTAGCTTTATTCTGGTAAAAAGAAAATATCTATAACTAAGCTATAATATCTCTCACATGTGTGCATGGTTCAAGATGGTTCACCTCCTCTGCCTTCATTATTTGTGAGCCCCTTCTGACTGGAGAATTCTGGGAGTTGTCTATTCTATCTCCTAGTACTGCTACATCCCTACTATTTCCTAGTACTGCCACAGCATCTTGATGTATACTTTGCGGTATTGTCAGTTATTAAAATGAATTATGCTATTTAAAATATAAATTAGGATTTTCCCCTATTTTTTCACATATGCAGAGCATATAAAGATACAATTGATAAAGCACTTGGGTTATTGACTGAAAATAGATGCCAGTGGGTATATGAAAATGAGCATTTTGAAGATACTCGGAAATTATTGCACCGTTCAAAGAAATCAGAAGCACAACGTGAAATTGTTACTGTCAGTGATATAGATAAGGTGAATTGATTTCTAAATGAAGGTATCTTACAACACAGATTATCCAATATTTCATATTTATCTTAAAATTCAATATAATAATGATTAAATTTAATTTTTAAAATTTAAGTTTAAATACATGCTGAAAGCTATTTATTGTTATACCTTTAAAGACAAAATCTTGCCTTTAAATACAAAATCATTTCATGGTTCCTTATGAAAAAAACTTATGAAGATTAATTACATTTTCCATATTTCTCAAACATCTTTTTATGCTTTACAACAGATTCAAAAGCACATTATCATAATATAGTCTTCTCTATTGATTAGTATCAAGTCAAAAATAATGCTGTTTTCTTCTGCCTTTATTTGTTCCTTGTTTTAGATTGAAAATCTTTTGTTTTTAATACTCTCTAGTTCCATTTGCATGATTTAAAAAAAAGAATATTCAATTTTTGTTATATTTTCATATGACTTTAGATCCTAGAAGAAGTGAAAAGGGAACTAAAAGGAGAAGAGGAATATTCCCCAATATTTGAAATAAATATTTGTCTGAGAATTCCCTATGAAAAGGAGTATCATAGAAAATATTACCAAAATGATGACGATTATATTGCAGAATCTTCTGCAGAATCTTTGAAGGAAACACTAGACTTTGATGAAATTTTGAACAGCTCATTTGAAGATGATAGCAAACTTGAAGAAAAATCAGAAAGTACTACAGAAGATTTGGGTACATTCAGGAATGAAGAAGAAATAAAGCCATTGAGTAAGATTAATAAGGTTCTTTGAAAATAAGGAGGAATTTTACACTACAAAAGCACAGAGCCATAGCTCAGCTCATGGATTAATTAGATGTGCCATTATTCTATCTGTTCTTGCCATGCTACCGTAGTTTTTTGGAGTATAAGACATACTTTTTTTCCTCAAAAAAGAGGCTGAAAATCTGGGTGCGTCTTATACACTGAATACAGCATTTTTTGCTTCCAAAGCCCTGCCCCTTCACCAAAATGGCCAAAGATATCCTTATGGAGGCTTTCAGAGAGATGGGGGCTGGGGAGGGCAGAAATGAGCAAAAAACCAGCCATTTCTCTCCCCCCTGCCCCCAGCAGCACTCTATAAGTCTCCATAAGGTTATGCATGGAATTTTTTGACAAAAAATAGGCCTATTTTTGCAAAAAACAGGCTTTTTTGCTCATTTTTGCCCCCCCTCCCCCAAGAGTACCCTGCAAGTCTCCCTCCCCCAAGGCTATCCATGCCTTTTTTTTAAAAAAAATGGCCTGTTTATGTGAAAAACGGGCTATTTTTGGGAGGTTTGCAGAGTGCAAAACCTTTTTTTTTCCTTTTGGAAAGCTCCTTAACTGATTGATGAGAATTACATTGATCAAGTGCTGTGCTAGCAGAAACAAGTCTTAGATGCTTCAGATTGTCAGTGATTTCCTTCTCCATCACATGGATAAATACACCTGGAAACATCTACCTACCTACCTACTCTATCTCCCTCCCTCCCTCCCTACTGTATTTCTCTCTCTCTCTCTCCCTCCCTCTACCTACCTATCTATTTCTATTTCTATTTATTGAATTTATAGGCTGCCCAATCCCGGAGGACTCCGGGCAGCTTACAGAAATAAGAATATTAAGAAAGATTAAAAGCAAGTAAAACACAACAGATTAAAAGAAACACAACATGCACCCAGTCTAAGTGGGGCTGCACCTCAGTCAAGAGGTCAACAGCCCCAGGCCTGCCGGAATAGCCAGGTTTTGATAGCTTTTCGGAAGGCCATGAGAGTGGGTAGGGTCTGGATCTCTGGGGGTAGCTCATTCCATAGGGCCGGAGCGGCAACAGAGAAGAGTATCTACCTACTCTCTCTGTCTCCCTACCTATTGTATTTCTCTCTTCCCCCCCCTCTATCTACCTATGTACCTACCTACTCTCTCTCTCCCTACCTATCAACTGTATTTCTCTTTCTCTCTATTTCTCTCTATCCCTCTACCTACCAACCTACCTACTGTATTTCTTTCTCTCTCTATTTCTCTCTCTATCCCTTTATCTACCTACCTACCTACCTACCCTCTCTCTCTCCCTACCTACTGTATTTCTCTCTCTTTCTCTCCCTCTCTATCCCTCTATCTACCTACCTACTTTTTTTAAAATTTGCTTCTTCAAAACCTTAAGAAGCTTAAGAATCCATAAAGCTGGCAAAATAATCACAAACAAGCCACCTGGAACTCCAACCTGCTAAAGATCTGTTTTTACCAAACACATTCTTTTCCCTCGCTTGGATCTGTCAGAAGCTCATGTATTGAGTCACCACCATTCTACAGGGGTGAATAAAGACCACCTCCTCTCTTTTAAAGTTTCGTTTTCGGAAAGAAGTTAATTTCTGGGGTAAATTCCTCAACAGGACTTGGAAATTAAGAATAGTTCACTCAGATCACACACGCTGTTTTTGGCTCATCTCCTTTATTGCTCTTTCATCAGAGCTGTAACAGCCTCGGTCCAGTCAGTTTAATGGCCATCTAGTCCCCCCATCCCGCATCAGGATGAGAAGTTTTTCAGGATCAGACAGTGAGTTTGCAGGCTCCCTGTGATTGATGAAACTTCCCCCTTTGCCTGCACCACCTCTCCAAGGCGGCTTGGATCCAATTGAGTCCAATTGGACCTCATGTCAGGAAGAATACGGTGGCTTAACACAGAGCCCTGTGAAAGCTCACCATTCTTGCCAAGACGTCCGCTCTGCTTCTCTGCAATATTCTTTCAAAAGATCTTAAACTACAACTCTCTTATTATTATCCTCAAAAGATATTATTTTATTTTATTTCTGTATGCTAGCATTCCTTATATTTTTTTTCTTTGTATGAACATGTAATTCCTTAATTCGGGGTTGTGTCAGGTCAACTAGATGAAGCTGAGCATTTACTGGCTAGATGCCCTTCCTGGTGCCTATGTGGAGTTCACAAGTTATTCTCCAACGTTGGTGGAGACAGCGGTCATGCATGGGTTAACTCAGTCAGTAAACAATAGAACTGAGTCTACCAAAGTGATGTCATTGCCCCAGAGGAGTGTCCTCCCACATTTTCAGACTCAGTTCGATCCAAACTGGCTGTGCTAACTGCTTTCTCCTCAACTTTAATAATTATTTAAATTATATTTAATTGGATATTATTCTAATTTCATCTAAATTACACCAAATTGGAAGGAATCAGGGGATAGCTCCTCAGAACTAAATCTCTCAACTAGCCCCGGGGCTTTTCAGAGAGACCCACCAGGGCTCCTTTGAGGCTTCTGCCTCTTGAGCTTGCCAGTAAGAGGTGCGCCTGCAAGCAGCGCCTCTTTGCAATGGCTGTTGGAGGCCCCGTCTGCGCTGCTACCTCTGCTGGGCTCCAGACCTCTCCCTCGTTCCGCAGCCACTCCAAGCGCTGCCAAAGACCACCAACAACCTCCAGCAGCCCAGAACAGCCGCCAGCAGCTGCCACCATCACCGGGAAGCACCGCCACCACTGCTGCACACCGGTATGGCTCCTCAGCGTTCCCGCCCATCGCAACGCCGCCGCTGCTCCTCTCAACCTCCGCAGCCTCGCAGGACCTTCGACACCCTCACTTACCTTGCGGCCTCGGCTACCTCGTGGCACCTGCCCATAGGCTCTGTAGCCTCAGCGGCCATTTTGTTTTGGCATGAAGATCTCTGGTGGCCATTTTGAAAGTGTTCAACGAGTCGTGAGTACAGTCCATGGCCTCTTCTCCTGCCCCTGAGCCACAAATGCCTCTATCCTCCAATGAGACCCCTTCTGCTGGGACCCGCAAATGCAAACCAGCCCCAGAAGCATCCCCCATGAAGCCCTCTCCCAAAGCCCCCAGGAAGTCACAGAGGGGTATTACCAAGCCACAGGCCAGGGACAGTGCCACCTAGACTCCTCCATGCAAGGCCAAGGCCAAGACTAATCACACTGAACCCCATCTATTTCAGGCCCAAAGGCCTTTTCAGACCAGTCCCCCTCCTGACTTATCCTCTGAGTCAGAGGATGATCTCTCTCCTGTTGCATCCATCATTCAGCCTGAGGAGGCCAGGGGCCCAGGCGACTTCGCCTGCAGTGGGGATGAATCTGAGAGTGGCAGGAGCATCACTCCGGATGAGGAGCCCCTCTATCAGGAGGAAGATTCTCCTCCCCCCCCCGCCGCTCTTACTCACCTGATATGGCAGACACAATTTCTGAGGCCATTGAAAGTGGCATAGCAGTGGCCCTTAAACATAGGTCTTCTAATCACTCTACCCCACACAGGTCTGCTTCTTCCTCTGGTTCCAGATGCAGGGATGGTGATCTCTCGGCTTCGTTGTCACATGAGCTCCCTGGCACTTCCAACCATCCTTCGGTTTTTGGCGAAGAAGAACATGCGGCAAGAGATTCAGATCTCTCGGAAGATGGAGGGCTTCCCCCTGACCCACCTGCATTTGTCGGTTTGTTCAAACCTGCTGTCTTTTGTTTTCTCCTCTTTAAGGCCAAGAGAATCGCTGGCATACCTTCTCCTAAAGCACCTCAAGGGACAGAAGCGGACAAGACGGACACTACCGATCCCCTCTTCATCCAGCCTAAGGTTGAAAAGGAGGTGATTCCGTCTCCCAGACTCTTCATAGACTTGGTCCAGAACCAATGGGCCTCACCAGGTACAGATCCTCTCCCCAATACCTTGGACAAGCGCCTGTATAACGTGGGACCAGAACTCACCAAGGCCTTAGAGGTACCTTCTATCGATTTACCTATATTGGCCTTTCTTCCCCCAATGCAGCCTCAGCTGCTCCTGAGGAGGCTCTTCGCCCCGAATACAAGAGAATAGAACAAACGGTAGTCAAGAGTCACCAGGTCTCAGCTTGGGCCGTTAGGGCGGGTACCTCTGCCTCTTTCTTTAGTCGCTTTGCTCTTTTATGGCTGAGGCAACTGCAGGCTAGGCTTCCAGCCAGGAATTCCAAGGCTCGCAGGGACATTAACAAAATCAAAGTGGCCCTAGAATACACAGCAGATGCTTCCTTGGATGCGCCCGGTTTGTGTCCAAAGCCATAGCATCCTCCATTTCTACCTGTTGTCTGCTTTGGCTAAAGCAGTAGCAGGCGGAAGCCCAGGCCAAGTGGCGGCTTGCCTCCTCTCCCTATTCTCCATCCCTTCTCTTTGGAGCCCCATTGGACCCCCTATTGGTGGAGTCCAAGGATAAGCGGAAAGTCTTGCAGCTGGCCACTAAGAAACGAGGGCCGCGGTCAATCCTTTTATCGCAGACAGCCCTTTTGGGGTCAGGACAGGGTTTCCTCCAACTCCCATCTGCAACATCAGGCTCCGCCCAGGCAGGGCCCCTCCTTTACTAACAGATTGGGCAGAAACAGCCAGTGATTCCAGCTCAGAAAGTCATTCAGGTCTCGACTTGGGCTGTTAGGGCGGGTACCTCTGCCTCTTTTTTTAGTCGCTCTGCTCTCTTATGGCTGAGGCAACTCCAGGCTAGGCTTCTGGCCAGGGATTTCAAGGCTCCCAGGGATATTAACAAAATCAAAGTGGCCCTGGAATACAGAGCAGATGCTTCCTTGGACACGCCCGGTTTGTGTCCAAAGTCATAGCATCCTCCATTTCCATTTGTCGTCTGCTTTGGCTAAAGCAGTGGCAGGCAGAAGCCCGGCCAACCTATCCTACAAGAGGCAGAAGTGACTGCCTGGAGGATCTCACCATAGAGGGACATCTGTCATCAATGACGTGTGGGTCACGTCCACGATCAGATTCGGCCTTCACTTGGATTTGCGCTCCAGCCCTCTGAACCACTTTGTCCCGTCCCCCATTTCCAGGGATCCTCAAAAGAGACTCCTAGTGGAGCAGGCCATCCATCATCTGCTCCTCATACTGGCCATACAACCTAAGCCTCCAGGCCAGGTGGGACGGGGGTTCTACTCTTGTCTCTTTGTCGTGCTGAAGTCTTTGGGGCGCTGGAGAGCGATCCTCGATCTCACATTCTTAAATCGATTCATCAGGTACTGGAGATTAAAAATGCACTCTCTCCTGTCAATTCTAGAGAGTGTGCGCAGACACGACCTTCTAACATCAGTGGACCTCACGGAGGTATACCTCCATGTACCCATTCACAAACAACACAGACGGTTTCTCCGATTCATCTATGCGGGCCGTCACTTCCAGTATTGAGCCTTTCCCTTCGGACTATCATCAGCCCCAAGGGTCTTCACCAAGATCCTGTCAGTTGTAGCAGCTCACCTTCGTGCCAGACCCATTCGGATCTTTTGTTACCTGGACAACATCTTCCTGTTGTCCAGGTCACGCACCCAGGCCCTGCGGGATCTGCAAGATACCTTGCAGGTACTTCAGGAGATGGGGTTCTCCATCAATTAGGATAATAAAAGTCACCTTGCCCCCACCTCTCATCTAGTACACTTGGGGGCTCATCAACTCTGCCCAAGGGAAGGTCTTCCTGTCTTGGGAGCGACAGATCAACCTCAGGGAATTAGCCTTAGAGGTACGGAGGAAGCAGCAGGCACTTCTTCTCCAGCTGTCTCAACTGCTGGGGCAGATGGTCTCTTGCTTCTCCATTGTTCCTTGGGTGCGGCTTCACAGCCGCTGCCTCCAGTGGTTTCTTCTGCCATTCCAAAAGACCAACAGCAGCTGTTCTCCAGCGACAGTCAGGTTGACTCCAGAGGTCCTTCTCTCTCTGGATTGGTGGATCTCCCTGGCCATCTCTCAGAGAACATTCTCGCCTCATAATTAAAACGGACACGAGTTTGATGGGTTGGGGCGCTCATCTGGAGGATCAGATAGCTCAGGGTCTCTGGTCCGACTCCGACCTTTCCCACAGTATGAATTGGCTAGAATTGAGGGCCATTCATCTAGCTTTCCTTCAGTTCCAATCTTCGGTTCGCAATACACATGTGCTCATTCGGACAGACAACATGACAGCCAAGGCACATGTCAACCGCCAGGGGGGGACTAGAGCTGTTTCTCTCATGGAGTTCGCCTTTCACCGGGATCTGGTCGGAAGCCCACCTTCTCTCTCTCCACGCCGAACACATCTCGTGCTCCAACAACTCCAGGGTGGACTGGTTGAACCGTACAACAATCGACCCTGCGGAGTGGACCCTCAACCGTCACATCTTCAAACAGGTGTTGACCAGGTACAGGACCACGGTCCTAGATCTCTTCGCAACGGCATCCAACAAGCAGCTGCCCTGGTACCTGTCTCGCTACACGACACCAGGTGCGGGAGGGCCGGCGCCTTGAGGTGCAGGTGGCTCCACAGTCTCCTGTACATCTACCCTCCCTTCCCCCTGATACAGAGGGTCATTCAGAAAATGATAGAGGAAGAGGCCGAGCTTATCCTACTCACCCCCATTGGCCACGCCATCCGTGGTTTGTGGACCTAGTCAACCTCTCAGTGGGCCTCGAGTGGGGACTTCCCCTGATACCATCCCCCCTTCATCAGGGCTCCATCCACCATCCTGACCTATCTTGGCTCCGCCTAACTGCATGGAGGCTGAGCGGGAGTCTTGAGGGCAGTTAACCTTTCTGAGACTGTAATCCAAACAATTCAGTCTTCCCGATGCCCGGCCACTAATAGAATCTATGAATCAACGTGGCAGTCTTTCAGCACGTGGTGCCTCTCTAAAAAGGTCTCCCCCCTGGAGGCTTCGGTTCTCCAGGTTTTGGAGTGCAACAAGGATTAGACAAAGAACTTATGCCTAACACCTTGTGGAGGCAGGTTTTGGCTCTCTCTTCGGTTCTCTCTCTTCACCGAAATGAGCCTCTCTCCTTGCACCCTCATGTGCGCCACTTCATTAAGGGCGCGCCTAACCTCTGACCTCCTGTCATCCACTGCTTCCTCTTGTGGGATCTCACCAAGCTCCTTGACTCTCTCACTGGACCACCCTTCGAGCCTCTCAGGTTGGCTTCCCTGCATCACCTCACATTGAAGACAATCTTTCTGGTGGCTATCACGTCAGCATAACGCGTCTCAGAATTGGCAGCTCTTTCCATCCGTTCAGATCTGTGTACCTTTCACTCAGACCGTGTGGTCCTTCGGCTTGATCCCACCTTTGTCCCAAAGGTCAATTTGGCCTTTCATTGGTCCCTGGACCTCACCCTACAGAACTTTTGCCCTAATCCCTCTCACAGTCTCAAACACAAATGGCACAAGTTAGACGTCAGAAGGGCTCTTAAGATCTATATTGCCACGACGGCTGTCTTCAGATGCACTGAGGCGCACTTTGTCTCTTTCTATCCCACAAACAAGGGTCTAAAGGCTTCGCCATCTATTGTTGGGCACTGGATCCAGTCAACCATACCTAGAACTTACGTGGCAAACCACTTCTCTCCTCCATCCAACATCATGGTGTATTCCACACGCAGCGTGGCTACATCTGCAGCGTGGACAAGGCAGGCCTCGGTGGAAGAGATCTGCAAGGCGGCCACCTGGGCGACCCCCAATTCCTTTATCCTCCATTAGAAAATGGTCAGATACACGTCGGTGGATGTGGCATTCGGATGGCGAGTCCTCCAACAAGTTCTCCCTTCTTCAAACTCCTAGCCCAGTATCATTCCCACCCGGGGACATGCCCAGCTCTGGTATGTCCCATGCATGACCGCTCTCTCCACCAATATTGAAGAATGGGGCATTGGTTCTTACCTGATACGCCTCTTCTCGAGGCAGGTGGAGACAGCGGTCATCCCCACCCTTGGTTCCTGGCCTAGTGGCGGTGGGGATTATGGAGCTAGGTTGAGTTTCGGAGGATTGAAAGCAATCAACTAATGCACAGCAGTCTACTTATCTCCTTCGTCACAAAAGTGGGAGGACACTCCTCTGAGGTAATGAAATCACTTTGGTAGACTCAGTTCTATTGGTTACTGACTGAGTTAACCCATGCATGACCACTGTCTCCACCTGCCTCGAGAAGGGGCATATCAGGTAAGAACCAATGGCCCATTTTCCCTTTGAACCATGAGAGAGAAACATCTACTACTACCAGGGGTGGGTTTCAGCTAGTACGCACCGGTACAACTGTAGCCATTTGCCAAACTTAGTGTGTCTTCCCATACCTGTTCTTCTGGAGGTTGCATACTGGAATGCTCCCTCCCATGGCCTGCCCCCTTGCACGCTCCGTCCACCCACCCAGTCGCCACTCGCTCATCCTGCCTGTCCCCACCAGGCTTGCCCCGCCAACAGCCGCCTCGTTTCCAATTGGGGGTGGGAAATGCATGCAGAGAGAGGAAATCCCATGGATTCCCCACCCCCTCCATTGGAAACGAGGTGGCTGTCAGAAGAGGGCAGCGCATGTCACATGGGCTTGTCCAAGAGCCGAAGAAGGAACAGGAGGCAAGGATTCAGCTACTGCACAAGCCCACGGACGTGCACTGCTCTCTTCTCTGACAGCCACCTCATTTCCAATGGGGTGGGTGGGAAATCCATGTGATTTCCTCCCTCTGCATGCATTTCCCACCCACCCCCATTGAAAATGAGGCGGTTGTCAGAGGAGAGAGGAGCACACACCTATGAGCTTGTCCAATGAATTCTTCCTGTTCTTTCTTCAGCTGTTGGACAAGCCCACATGGCATGCACTGCCCTCTTCTCTTTGACAGCCGCCTGGTTAAAAAGCCATCCCTGCTTAAAAGTACCTGGCAGTGGCGTTTCTCCCCAGGGGGCTCCACAGAACATCCCAAGACTGATGCCACCACATCTGCCCTCTTCAGGGACAGGTCCTCTTCAGAAGGACAAGGCCCCCTCCTAGTCCCCCTCATGTTCCTCATATTCCCGCCCCCGTGGATGGGCTCTGGAGTCATTGCTGGTCGCACAGAGCACTTCCTGAAAGGTAGCCTCTAGTGGCCCAAAAGATGGCCATGGCCCCACCCCGTGGAAAACATAGGTGCACGCACACCCCACACAATTATAGCCCCAGAGATTCTCAGAGGGAAGCCTCTGTACAAGCCTGGGCGAGTGAGAACAAGTTCCTGCTGTTACGAAGGCTCCGGGATAAGGTACAGAATCTTTGCCGTGGGACAGTAAAGCCCCGTCTGCCAGAGGAAGCAGGACCAAAGCCCCTCTCCCAACTGGCGCTTCCTCCTTCTGGGGGCGAGGGACTGGGCTGCCTCGCTGCCTCTGGCAGACGGGGCTTTATTGTCCCACAGCAAAGATTCCGTCCCTCATCCTGGAGCTTTTGTAACGGTGGGAACTTGTTCCCACTTGCCCAGGCTTGTGCAGAGACTTCCCTCTGAGAGTCTCCGGGGCTATAATTGTGTGGGGTATGCGTGCACCTATGTTTTCTACGGCATGGCGCCATGGCCATCTTTTGAGCCAGTAGTGGCTACCTTTAAGGAAGCACTCTGCACAGCCAGCAATGACTCCAGAGCCCATCTGCGGGGGCGGGAAGAGAGGAATGCAAGGGGGACTATGAGGGCCTCGTCCTTCTGAAGAGGACCTGCTGAAGAGGGCCTGTTCCTGAAGAGGGCAGATGTGGTGGCATTGCTCTTGGGATGTTCTGCAGAGCCCCTCAGGGAAAAACGCCGCTGCAAGGTACTTTTAACCATATATTTTGGTCCTGTGACTGCAGAATGCTGCAAAAAACCATAAATGCAGGCCAGTTGTTGAGTGTTTCAAATATGATTGGAACACTCAACAAGGTGACTACAGTGTGTGTGTCTGTTTCTGAGTGTGTATGTGAGTGAGAGAGACAGCGATAGACAAGCAGACAGAGGCACAAAGAGAGGGAGGGAGGGAATCAGAGAGACAGACAGACAGACACAGAGAAAGAGACAGAGACAGAGAGAGTGATTAAGTGAGTGAGTGAGAGACAGACAGACACACACACACAGTGACAGAGAGGAAGGGAGGGGAGAGACAGAGAGGGAGAGAGACACAGAGAGAGAGTGAGAGACAGACAGACACACACACACAGAGTGACAGATGGGGGAGGGAGGAGAGGGAGACAGATACAGAAAGAGAGACAGACACACAGGGAGAAAGACAGAGAGATACAGGGAGGGAGAGAGAGCCAAAGAGCCACACAGAGACAGAGACAGACACACAGAGAGATGGAAAGAAAGAGAGAAAGAGAAAGTATGACAACAATTGAGCCCAAAATTTTGGTTGCTAAGCAAGAGCATTGTTAAGTGAGTTTCACCACATTTTCCAAGTTGGCCATGCCCACCCAGTCATATGACCACCAAGCCACTCCCACAAAACAAACCACACCTACAGAACAGGTTTTCCCCACAGGCAATTATAAAAATTAAACCATACTGAATGAGAGTACACTCAATACGGTTTATTTTTTATAATTTTCTATAATTTTAACATAAACAGTAAGTCTTTTCTGTCTTTTCTGTTCTTAACAATGGCCAAATAATTGCATAAGGAAGCCCACTTGTCTTCCAGCAGATGGCCTTCAAAGGTAGTCACACTTCAATCAAATCTCATAGCCATTGATCTTAATTTTCTTCTTCTTTGCATGTTGCAATAAAAGGTAATGTTAAAATTGGATTGCCATACTGCAATATTCCTTTTTATCTTCTTCATGTATTTTCTCTGACTGTATAGATCTCATATTATAGAGATAAGATTGTACTCATCCTTCTTACTGAACCAACAGCTGTGCTCATGTTTTACAGTTGTCTCTCGGTTTCACAATCTTGGTCATGAGGCCAGCCCTATTACAACTTAGAATGAAGCAGCAACTTTGGGTAGTTAGATTTGAAAGTGACTACTATACCCTTTTGATCATTGCTTGGAACTTTGTCTCATTACAATTTAGAAATAGGATTTTCAGAGCAGTATTGTCACACTGAATATTAACTTGGTGTGCATTTCTCTGAGAGGTTTTAATTGCAGTGCATTGTGCAGTTGGTGTAATATGTCATGTTTATAGACTAACAAGCCAGCAAGCTGATCAGAGAGTGAGTGGTAATTGTTCTGATGCCAAGGAGAGGATCAGAGAAAGAGCATGCAATACCAAATTTGAGAAAAAGCATGACAAATTAATAATATGAGAAAGAAAAATATACTTTTCTGTCAGATTTTTCTTTTTTATCAGTCAAGACTATACAATATTTGTAGCAGGTTAATATTAAGATTACCAGATTTTTATAGCTGGAACCAGAGTTTATAAATTCAGCTGAAATTGTATTTAAGGTAATTGGCTATTTTTCCTCATATAAGAGTTATCAGCTTTAAAAAGGAAAATGATATGAAGTTTAAATAAGGATTTTGATATCCCTTTCTGTAATATCAAGACCATATTCTTTTTTGTTCTGTTTTTTTAGGGACAATTTTAAAACAGGCAAGTTTCTGAAATCTTATGCTTTGCCAAGAGCAGCAGCTTATTAAACTTCTCTTTTGTTGCTGTTGCCACAGGCAAGCAGAATCCTTCTCCATAACAGCTGCTTGGCAGTGTTATTTTTTCTTTCCTGCAGAACTGTTCAAACAAGATACTTCATCTCAATATTACTGAGATGAAACTGCTAACATTTTAAAAACAAAAAAGCTGCTATAGTGCTATTCCAAGTTTCTGGAAATGTAAAGGGAATTGCAAATTAGACTCGAAGAGAAATTAGTTACAGTACTTTACTATCTTTGTGCTAATCATGAGAAAGACTCTGTTTATTATCTTTGAATTATTAATGTTTAAGGATTGCTTTTGTTTTTTTCTTTCTTTTCAACGAAAAGGAAAAGAGGCCATCTCTGATTCAAATAAACAACTAATCAAATATGAGAGGTAGGAATAATTTAAAATACATTTTGATTTCAACAATATAAAAGAAATATATATTTATTTTAATGGCTTATTGTGCTTTATATATGTGGCAAGAGTATTTAAAGTGCAAAAACAATATGCTTTCACTCTTAGAAATGATGTGATTTCTAGACCACGAGAAACCTGGAATAGTATTTCCTTCAATTTTTTCTTCTTTGCTCACAGTTTATTTCTTTTACTCCTTCAATCACCTTTGCCATACTCTCCAAGAAAAACAACTAATCCATCTGAGATAAACTAACTTAAATGAAATTCTTCTGATAAGATATCTCTTTCACTGTCCTGAAAACACATGCAACACACACCTCTTCCAAGTTTAAGAAACAGTACAAAAACAAAAGAAGTGACAATTTATTTCTGAACTACTTCAACTTAGGATATATATCTGATTTTGCATTACGTTTTTCCCCCAACTGTCATCTGGCCCATTGCAGGTTATTCAAGAAATCACTCAATCTTCCAAAGAGACATTTTTGAGTTTGGGAAAGAAGGAAAATAAGAACTTCTCATGAACTGTCTTATATTTATTTTAATATTCAAATTTTGATCCTTAGATGTCATAGTTTTATTTGATGCCCTTTGACAATATAAATGCAATTCATTATTTTCTAGATCTCTACAGTTCTCTGCAGATGTATTACTGATTCCTAACAGAAAAACATTTACAATACAGTTACAAGGGATTGTAGATGGATTAGAAAACATCATTGGTAAGTAATGTATGGACATAGTGGATGCTATTGATGCCCACTGGAAAAATATTGATATAATATAGATTATTTACTAGCCATCCAACACAGCAAAATAAAGATCTAACTGCCAGATCTAGTTTCACTAAAACAATTTCAGCTGGGTTGAAGCAATTTAGAAGGTTAAAAATGTCTGTGAAACCAATTTGTTATATATTAGTACTAGTCTCACATTAGATTCACACCACTTTATGATATTTCCTCCACTCAGAATTGATCTCAAGATTTTCCAGACTTGCTTTATATATTTTGTTTAAGTAGCTTCCTTGACTTGGTTGTGCAACTGGTCAGAAGCTTCCAAAACTCCTAAGTACTTGTCTTCTCCTTGCCCTTGTCCTTGTCCTCCTTCTCTTCCTCCTCCTGTTCCTCCTTCTCCTCCTGTTCCTCCTTCTCCTCCTCCTCCCCCACCTTTTCCTTTCTTCTTACTGTGCTTCTTACTGGAGACAAATTCCTTGTGTGCCTAATCACACTTGGCCAAATAAAGAATTCAGTTCAGTTAAGTTCAATTCAATTAACATGTTGCAAATAGTGGCTACTTGATAGTGCAGCAGCTGCTACCCCAAAGACCAGTTGTAAGTACTACTCATTTAGTATCATTGCAAGATTGAACAATCAGAAGCATCATGTACTGGGACTAACACTCTGCAAAACTAGCATCAGGCTTCTCTTACTTTAAAATATCATGTAAAATATTCTTCAAACATTAGTGCAACTCCCACATGTATGTATTACTTAGTGGGTTAATAGTATTTGTTTTCATTTGAGCCATAATATTCACTCGGTTAGCAAAGATAAACTTAAATATGAATTCTATCTTGGAACAAGCAAAAGTAGTATTTTAAAATAAGTTTAAATTTACCAATTCTGGAACATAACTATATGCATATCATTGTGTTCAGTTGAGTTTTATTTAAATAAATGTGCAGATGATTGCTTTCTTAATTTAAAATACTATGCATGGGACAGTGCTTCTGTTTGGTAATATAGTTCATAGTCTTTAATGAAAAAAGGATAGTTTTCAAAAATCTGTCTAAAACATGAGTGTCAAACTCTCTGCGTCACGTTGATGTCAAGTGACGTATTGTGACATTTTTTGCCTTTTTAAACCTGGGGTGGGCATGACCTGCACATGACACATCCAGCCTACGGGCCACCAGTTTGATACCCTTAGTCTAAATTGTTTATTTAAAAATATCTGTTCTAAAAACATCCTGGTCAGTATTAAAAATACTTTTAGTTTTAGTGTTCCAGATCTTCTAAAGCCTACATAAAGTATAATCACTTACAGAAATTTGTCAAGTTCCACTCCAATTTAATCATTAAACAAAAAAGCACATGCCTAGGACACTAAGAAAAAGGTCCTTGTATATTCCAGTGAGTTACTAATTCTCCTAAGTTGGTGGAGACAGCGGTCATGCATGGACTAACTCAGTCAGTAACCAATAGAACTGAGTCTACCAAAGTGATGTTATCGGCTCTGAGGAGCATGCTCCTGCTTTTTCAGACTCAGTTCGATTGGAACTGGCTGTAATTCGCTTTCTCCTAGTTATAATTGATTAGTTAGTTAGATTTAATTGGATAGTCTCTAAATTTAATTGGAAATTGTTCTTATTGATGATCTCCTGCCTGGGCTCCTTCAGACTCTCAATAGCCTCTAGGAGCTAGAGAGTTCTTGCCGCGCCTCGTGGAGGCTGGCCTCTAAAAGCCTTCGGGGTTCTGCCGTCTCGGATTTCAGCAGAGGGAAGCCCTAATCTTCACAGCAGGGGAATCCCCGGGCTGCTGCCTTGCCATCTTCGCTGCTAATCGACGCTGCCACCTACAAGAGCCTCCGGACACAGCGGGGAGCCCAATTAGGGCTGAAAAAAAATTACTAGCTACTAGAAAACACCGCTGGAGCCCCCGCGCCTCACAGATCATCGCGCTGAAGATTGCTGCACTCCGCGGTGGCGTCCCTGGCTCCTCTACCTTGCCACAGGGCCTAACCCACCCACGCTCACCGTGAGGCCTTCTGCTGCCTCATGTCTCCAGCCCATAGGCTCTGCAGCCTCAGTGGCCGTTAAAAATTGGGGTGAAAACTTTTGGCAGCCAGTTTGGAATCATCTAACTGTGAGTACTGGCCAAGACCTCCTCTCCCCCTCCAGATCCTCTGCCTATGGCCTCTGCCCCTAATAATGAGCCTCCTGCTCCTAGGGATCGCAGGCGTAGGGCTGCTCCTGCTGAAAACGTTGAGCCTTCTTCCAAGGACTCAAGGCCTGATCAAGGAGAAGTGCAGGAACCAGCCCCTAGGGAGGAAGACATGGCCCCTCAGGCCCCAGTTAAGAAGGCCAGGTCCAAGACCAAGCACGCTGAACCTCACATATTCCAGGCCCAGAGGCCTATTCATTCCAGCCCTCCCCCTGAATTTTCTTCTGATTCAGAGGATGATCTCTCTCCTGCTGCATCCATCTTGCAAACCGAGGGGGCTAGGGGAACTATTACATTGGCCAACAGTGGGGATGATTTGGATTGTGACAGGAGCGTCACTCCTGATGAGGATCCCCTCTACCAGGAAAACATTTCTCACACTTCACGCTGACGCCGTTCTTATTCGCCAAGCATGGCTGACATGATATCTGAGGCCATAGAGCGTGGTATTGCAGCAGGCCTTAAACACAGGTCTTCTAACCATTCTGCTTCTCGCAGGTCTTCTTCTTCCTCTGGTTCCAGGCGCCAGAGATGGTGATCTCTCGGCTTCTTGGTCACACGAACTACCCTGCACTTCCAATCAACAGTCGGTCTTTGGGGAAGAGGAACGCCCTGCAAGAGACTCAGACCTTTCGGAGGATGAGGGTCTTCCACCTGACACCCCGTCCTTTTGTTAGTTTGTTTAAACCTGCTGTATTTCGTTTTCTCCTGTTTAAGGCAAAGAAAATTGCAGGCATCCCAGCCCCAAAAGCATCTCAGAGTGCAGAAGCAGACAAGACTGACACCACCGACCCACTCTTCATCCAACCTATGGTGGAGAAGGAGGTGATCCCATCACCACGGTTCTTCGTCGACGTTGTCCAGAATCAATGGGCATCTCCAGGCAACCCTTCCCAATGCCTCGAACAAGCGTCTGTACAATGTCGCTCCTGACCTCACAAAGGCTTTGGAGGTACCTTCTATTGATTTGCCAGTAATTGCCCTCTCCTCTCCCAACACAGCCTCAGCAGCTCCGGAGGAAGCCCTATGTCCAGAGGGCAAGAGGATAGAGCAAACTCTGGTCAAGGTCACCAGGCCTCAGCTTGGGTTGTTAGGGCAGGTATCTCAGCTTCATTCTTTAGTCAATTCACTCTTCTGTGGCTGAGGCAGCTTCAGGCTCACCTTCCAGCCAGGGATTCTAGGACTTGTAGGGACCTCAACAAAATTAAGGCGGCCCTAGAATACATTGCAGATGCCTCCTTGGACGCGGCCTCCAAGGCCATTGCCTCCTCCATTTCTACCCGCCGGCTTATCTGGCTGAAGCAGTGGCAAGCGGAAGCGCGGGCCAAGTGGAGGCTTGCATCCTCTCCCTACTCTGCATCCCTTCTCTTTGGTCCTCCATTAGAACCCCTTCTGGTAGAATCCAAAGATAAGAGGAAGGTTCTGCAACCAGCCACTAAAAAGCAGGAAGGTCGGAACCAGTCCTTTTACCACAGGCAGCCCTTTCGTGGACAGGAAGGTAGTTCTTCCAATTGCCGTCCCCAGCGACAGGCCCCTTCTTACTCCTATAGATCAGGCAGGAACAATCAGAGATTCCAGCCCAGAAAGCCCTTCAAGGACAATTCCAACCGTTCCTTTAAGAGGCAGAAGTGACTGCCTGGAGGATCTCCCAATAGGGGGGGCATATAGTGACCTTCACAGATCGTTGGGACGACATCACCAATGACACGTGGGTCAGATCCACAATCAGATTCGGCCTTCTCCTGGACTTGTGCTCCAGCCCTCTGAACCACTTTGTCCTGTGCCCGATCTCCAGGGACCCTCAAAAAAGGCTCCTGGTAGAACAGGTCGTTCATCACCTTCTCCAGATTCGGGCCGTTCAACCTGTGCCTCCAGGCCAGGAGGGACGGGGGTTCTACTCTCATCTTTTTATCATGCCAAAGTCTTTGGGGGGCTGGAGGGCAATTCTCAATCTAAAATTTTTAAATCAATTCATCAGATACAGGAGATTCGAGATTCACTCTGTCCTATCAATTCTGGAGAGTGTTTGCAGACACGATCTCACATCAGTGGACCTTACGGAGGCTTACCTCCACGTGCCCATCCACAAACAGCACAGGAGGTTTTTCCGCATTGTCCGTGCAGACCTCCATTACCAATATCGGGCCCTTCCCTTCGGGCTGTCCTCAGCCCCAAGGGTTTTCACGAAACTTCTGTCTGTCGTAGCCGCACATCTGCGGGCCAGGCCCATCCGGATCTTCCGCTACCTGGACGACATCCTTTTGTTGTCTAGGTCACACACCCAGGCCCTCAGGGATCTCCAGGACACCCTTCAGGTTTTAGATGATGTGGGGTTCTCCATCAATCAGGAGAAGACTCACTTCGTCCCCACTCCTCGCGTGGTGCACCTGGGAGCCCTCATAGATTCATCCCAGGGTAAAGTCTTACTATCCCTGGACCGCCAGAACAGTCTCAGGGAGTTAGCTAAAGAGGTACAAAGGAGGCAGCGGATCCCTCTTCTTCAACTGTCTCAGCTGCTGGGAAAGATGGTCTCCTGCTTCTCCATCATCCCTTGGGCACGGCTTCACAGCTGCTGTCTCCAGTGGTTTCTTCTGCCATTCCAGAAGTCCAACAGCAGCTGTTCCTCAGTGAAGGTCCCCCTGTCCCTGGAAGTTCTGTTATCCCTGGACTGGTGGATCTCCCTGGCCATTGCTCAGGGCTCTCTTTTCAGGGACCCTCCACATCTTGTAGTAACAACAGACGCGAGCCTCACGGGCTGGGGAGCTCACTTGGAGAAACAAGTAGCGCAGGGGCTTTGATCCAATTCAGACCTATCACACAGTATGAATTGGCTAGAGTTGAGGGCCATCCATCTAGCTCTCCTTCACTTCCAGCCCTTTCTCCAAAACTCACATGTGTTGATCCGGACGGACAACACCATGGTCAACGCGCATGTCAACCGCGGGGGGGGGGGGGGACAAGAGCTGTCTCTCTCATGGAATCTGCCTTTCAACTAGGAACTAGGGCGGAGGCTGAGCATATCTTGGGGTTGGACAACACCGCAGGAGACTGGATGAGCTGCACAACAATCGACCCAGCGGACTGGAGCTTGAATCGCCGCATATTTCATCAGCTGTCGACCAGGTACGGGACTCCAGTCTTGGCCCTCTTCGCAACATCTGCCAATAACCAGCTGCCCAGGTACCTGTCTCAATACACGACACCAGGCATGGAAGGGACGGACGCTCTCAGGTGCAGGTGGCCTCACGGTCTCCTGTACGCCTTCCCTCCTTTCCCCCTGATACAGAGGGTGATTCGCAAAATGCTGAAGGAAAAGGCCGAGCTCATCCTGGTCACCCCCAATTTGCCTCACCGACCATGGTACGCGGACCTGATCAATCTTTCAGTGGAACCTCAATGGCTCCTGCCAATGATTCCGTCTCTCCTCCATCAGAGCTCCATTCACCACCCAGATCTACGCTGGCTACGCCTAACCGCTTGGAGGCTGAGCGGGCGGTCCTGAGGGCAGATAACCTTTCCAAGACTGTGATCCATACGATCCAAGCCTCACGCCACCCAGCTACCAATAGGATATACGAATCTACATGGCAGACCTTCGTTAACGGGGTGCCTGGGCGAGGGGAGGACCCATTGAAAGCTGCAATACCCCAGCTTCTTGAATTCTTGCAGCAGGGCCTTGATAGAGGACTTTCTCCGAATACCTTGCGGCGGCAGGTGGCAGCTCTCTCCTCAGTTCTCTCTCTCCACCGAGATGAACCCCTCTCCTTGCACCCTCATGTCCTCAAAGGGGCATCCAATATCTGTCCTCCTGTCATACACCGATTCCCCTCCTGGTATCTGACCAAGGCCCTTGACTTCCTTACAGAACTGCCCTTTGAACCCCTCAGGGCGGCAACTCTGCACCACCTCACTCTCAAGACTGCCTTTCTGGTGGCCATAACATCAGCACGGAGGGTGTCGGAGTTGGTGGCCCTCTCCATCCAGGCTGACCTGTGTGTCTTCCACCCAGACCGGGTGGTACTTCGCATCGACCCCATCTTTGTTCCGAAGGTGAATTCAGCATTCCATCGTTCCCTGGATCTCACCCTTCTGTCCGGCTCCTTTTCACAGTCTGGAGCATAAATGGCACAAGCTAGACATCAGGCATGCTCTTAAAACTTACATTATGAATACAGATACGAGCGTTTGCGGACGATCTGGTTGTAACTTTAACCCAATCCGGGAAATCAACTATGGCTTTAATGAACATAATTAATCAATATGGTCAGGTATCCGGGTTTAAAATAAATCTAGGGAAAACAAAGATGATAGTTAAAAATATGAACACAAATCAAAGAGAAGAATTAGAAAGAATAACAGGATGTGAGATAGTAAAAACGGTTAAATATTTAGGAGTTTATATTACAACTTTGAATGGGAAATTATATAAGTATAATTATGAACCATTATGGCATAGAATACAGGTAGAGATGAAGAAATGGGAAAAACTACAACTGTCTTTGTTGGGAAGGATAGCGGCAGTAAAAATGAATGTTTTGCTTAAGTTCTTGTTTCTGTTTCAAATGATACTGATACTCAAAAAAGATGTAAATTTGGAAGAATGGGAGAAGGGTATTAATAAATTTGTTTGGGCAGGGAAGAAACCGAGAATAAAACTTAAAATGCAAGATGTACGTGAGAGAGGAGGTTTGAAAATGCCAAACTTAAAATTATATTATGAGGCAGTAGTTTTATCAATAATTAGTGATTGGATCAACTCAACAGAGGATAAAATACTGAATATTGAAGGGTATGATTTAGTATATGGTTGGCATGCCTATTTAATATATGATAAGGTGGATAAGATTTTTAAAAGTCATATTTTAAGGAATGCTCTATTGCGTGTCTGGAAAAAATATCAACATAAACTAAATGATAAGATACCTATATGGGCAATTCCAGACACGCAATAAAGAATATAAGTATAGAACAAAAACAGGACGTAACCATATACAGACAATTCTTATCGTAGAAAGAGGTGTATTACAGCTCAAACTTTGAATGTACTAAAAGAGGAAAGGGTAATCCAAACCTGGTTTCAGTATGGAGAACTACAGGCCAGATGGAAAAAAAAAAAACAGAAAATTGGTATTACACAAAATGAGCACAATCTAGTAAAACAAATTAGGGGTCAAAGTCAAATGCACATAAAAGCTATATAATATATGATAGAAATAGATTCTGAACAGAATTAGTTAAAGACTGCATGATAAAGTGGGCACAAAATTTTGAAGAACCAATAATGATGGAAACATGGAAAAGATATGGGTAAGAAACGTAAAATTTACGCAAGCCCAAAATCTGAGAGAGAATTTCTACAGATGTTTTATAGATGGCATTTAGATCCTAAAAAATTAGCTTGTATGTATCTGAATTTACAACCTAAACGCTGGAGATGTGATTGTGCTGATGCTACGTATTATCATATATGGTGGACTTGTAAAAAGGTCAAAGATTTTGGATAAAAATATGGTGGATTATTCAAAATATTTTTAAAAAGAGGATAAGGTTTACTCCTCAGTTATTCTTGTTAGGTATAATTACAGACTGTACAGTTATAGAGACTACTTTGATTCTGAATTTAACAACGGCAGCAAGACAGTTGGTGGCGCAGTACTGGAAGAAGGAAGAATTGCCTACTATTCAAGAATGGACTTTAAAAGTAACAAACTTAGCAGAGATGGCTAAAATATCAGCAAATCTTAAGGACCACTCAGAAGAGAAATACAAGCTGGAGTGGAGAAGATGAATTGACTACACTCAAAATAAATATGGGACTAAGAAATTTCAGTTAGCTTATGAATGATTGAACAAGGAATGTTACAACTTATCTAAAGTTAGCTTTACAAAAGAGGAGTTAAAGTACAAGTGAGGGATGATGCTAAAGTTAGTTAGTTTATTTTAGCATATGGTTGTTAAATGTTTATATCCTGTATTTGCTCTGGGAGGTTATGGGGGGAGGGTGGGAGGGGATTTGGGGTTGGGGGGGAGGGAAGGTAGATATTTGTAAAACTCCTTAAAATTTTCAATTAAAAAAAAACAACTTACATCGCCAAGACGGCTGCCTTCAAACGCAGCAAAGCCCTCTTTGTCTTGTTTCACCCGACCAACAAGGGCCTAAAAGCCTCTCCGTCCATGATTGGACGTTGGATCAGATCTGCCATTGCTCAGACTTACATCTCGCATCATCTCCCTCCTCCACCCAAGATTACGGCTCATGTCACGCGCAGCGCAGCCACGTCAGCGGCATGGGCACGGCAGACCTCGGTGGAGGAGATCTGTAAGGCGGAGACCTGGGCTATCCCTAATTCTTTTATCAGACATTACAAAGTAGATAGGTATGCATCAGCTAATGTGGCTTTCAGAAGGCGAGTGTTCCAGCAGGTCCTTCTGTCCTCCAGCTCCTTGGCCAGTCTCATGCCCTCCCGGGGACATGCCAGCTTTGGTACATCCCATGCATGACTGCTGTCTCCACCAACTTAGGAGAATGGGGTGTTGGTTCTTACCTGATAGGCCCCTGCTCTGGGCAGGTGGACACAGCAGTCATTCCCATCCTGGAATTCTGGCCTAACTTACAGGGGTGTGCGGGGAGCATATTGTGTTGAGTCTGGAGAGAAAGCGATTGTTCACACACAGCAGTCTACTAATCTCCTTCGTCAAGAAAAGTGGGAGCATGCTCCTCAGAGCCGATGACATCACTTTGGTAGACTCAGTTCTATTGGTTACTGACTGAGTTAACCCACGCATGACCGCTGTCTCCACCTGCCCAGAGAAGGGCTGTATCAGGTAAGAACCAACACCCCAATCTAGATCTTCAAATATACGTATGAGGAATTATTGGGGAAAAAACTGAATTGATATTTCTGTTATATTTACATTTCAGTTAAAATAGTTAAACGTTCTGAGAGTATTTACCCATCCTGGTACTCAGCCAGCAATTTTATTTTTTTAAAAAATGTTTCATAATAGTCCTGATTTTGAAAATATTTTTAAATTACCATATTTTCCATTAGATCAAGTTACACCATTTTCTCAGGATTCTCGCCTTTCAATCTTCATTGATCAGTCATTACATAAAATAATGCAGCAATGTGAAGATTACACAGATTTTGAACCACGAGATTATCAATCAACATGGCCAAACTGTGATCTCATTCTTGGGACAGATCCAGATTACCAAAACAAAGTATGTTTCAGAAGCTGTACTATAAAAGGGTAACAGTTTGGTGCCAAATACATTTCTGAATATTTTTTCTTGATTCAAACATGGACATGTAATCTTTCAAATCCTTTTGTTGTGGCCTTCTAAAACTGAAGATACCAAAATTTGGCTGAACAAAATTTCTAAGTTTTGGCAGAAAATGTGAAAAAAATGCATACATCTCAGTGTAAGAAATTGATAAGTAGTCATTTCTAAAACAATTAACAAATACAGCCTGCCCTTTATAAAAATTTTAGGCTTCATTCTCTTTATATTGAAATGGCACAAGAAATATTATTTCTCCTATATGTAGATGCATCAGTTGATTAATATTACATTTTGTATTAATACTTCAATCTCTTATAAATCTTAATTATCAGAATACTAAGTGATCTTTTTTGTAATCTACTGCTTCCATTAAATTATTTTCCAAACTCCAATTCCTTCAAATTCACACCCCCAAAAAATTATTCCAGAAATCCTGTGTCATACCATTTGTGTTACATGTGGTATTAGTACATTTCCTTCTGTGTCCCTTACTTTCAAAAATAAGAAAAAAGGAAATGAAATTAAAGAAAAGAAAATCTGAGAACATGTGGTCCATGTTTACTAAGTGGCTCTTCTTTAGCCAAGCCTTTTCAGTATGCCTTACATTTAGAGCTTAACTTTTATGAGGTTTAAAAAAAAACATCATCATGTTTATGAAAATAAATGCAGGTTTATTTTCCACTGTTCTGGGTTTTAAAAATGTTATCATATCACATGATGTTTCTGTTTTGGTTTGAAGCCAATGTAAGCCCTTGACTTTTATGTTTATTTAGTGCTTGATTCTAATGCTCTTGTTTAAACATACAAATGGTATTGATTAGGGGGAATAATTAATAGTATTTCAGCAGGAGTATACAGGAATTTAATTGTTTTCTTTGCTGTAGACCTGAAGAAAATGTATTCTTCTATAATGCTGTTTGTATTGAAAGGAAATTAAATATACTTGTGGCAACTTGTAGGACCATGACAAGAACAAACATTAAAATAGCACCCACCCCAATAACTGAGACCTAGCTATTCCTATTTATTCCTGAGGATCAAGTTAGCAGGAAATGCTATTGGTACAATTTGATTACATAGGGTTAAAGTTGATAAGGTATGTCTGCTTATAGTTCCTAAAAGCTAATCAGAGGAAATCCCCACCATAATATGAATGCTATCAGTGCCATTTAATAACAATTTTGAAAGATTGTAGGATTACACCTATACAATATGTCTTTGATTTTAAATTTTTTCTATCTTAATTTTTTAGATTCTGGATCTTCTCTCTCTTCAGAGTTCTTCACTGGCCCGAGTAGAATCTTACAGCAGTAACTTTATGGATTATTGCAGTATGATAGATAAAGCAAAATATACAAATGACAAAATAGTAGCATTGCAAAGAGAGATGACTACAAACGAGTTTAGAAATATTCTAGAAAATTATACAGTTGATGTAAAGGAGATTGTATGTATGCTTATTGAAAAACGCATCTCTCTGTTTAGAGTAAATAGTTTGAACTTTCAGACAGACTGCCTGCCATATTTTGAGTGTCTGCTTAAGACTATTTATTTGAAATTTTATATAGCAATTGATACAAAGAATGTACATCTTGTTGAAGTAAGTATATAATTTTTATCTAATTAATTTCTTAAATTTCTATTCCAACTATTTCACTGCACATATTTAGGTCAAAGTGCATTATATGGAAGACATCATTAGCTGTAGTTGTAGATTTTTGTTTAGTTATATTGCAGTTGAAATGAGATAACCAATAGAGAGATTGTTGCATTTTGGTAAATTATTGCAAAGTGAAATGTAGACAGAGGGAAGGGTAATGGGTAGTCAGGCTGATTCAAATGTTGAGCTAAACTAAGATAGGCAGGGAATGTTATATCAACTTCACTGGATCACAAATAATTTTCAATCCTAATTCAAGGTGTCCCATGGTACTTGAAAAAAATGTTTCTTGTAAGTTCCTATTTGGAGCATTTCTCCAGATACTCCTCCATGTTAAGATATGGTTGGTAGCAATTCAGGAGTAGACATTTCAGTGCCAGTTTGTAGTCTTTGGAATGCTATCCCCGTGATCTATGAAAAATACCAACTTTTTCATCATTTCACTATCACGGCCAAGAAAAGATTTGTTGTTGTTGTTCTTCTAGGCCAGAGGTCCCAACTTGTGGGTCATGGCCTAATAGTGGGCCGTGAGGGGATTGCAACCAGGCTGCGGAAAGTTGCATGTGTGTGTGTGAGCACTAGCCAGCCGCTTACAGAACCATCCTCTGTTCCCCACCCACCCCCGCCAGTCCACAAAACCAGAAATGTTGGGGAACTCTGCTCTAGACATTTAAATCAAAATTTGGTTTTCTGGATCTTGTTGTTCACCATTCTGAACAGTGCTTATTGCCTCTGAGATTACAAGAAGCAGTTTTGTGATTTAAATGTTTTTAGATATAAGTAAGCATTGTAGTTTTGAAATAGTTTTAGCAGAGCTAATAGTATGTATAAATTGGAAACTAAGAAAATAAAGAGAGACGGAAAAAAACTGAGTACAGACCCTTGAGGACAGAAAAATCAGGGTTTGTACAATAGAACTCTTTAAACAGCTGAAGGCATAGCCAGAGAAGGAGACCAAAATGTGACCTCTTTTGTTTCCAGAGTACAGACTCTTGCAAGTCTTAAGTATAAGTTCCTGGTGCCACTTTAACTGTTTGATCCACTAGACCAGGTCCTTCCTAAATTTCTTTCTCTGACCTTCAAGCCACTGGAGGTTTGTCTGATTGTTTCCTAGGCAGCATCTCTTCCCCTCATTCTCCAAGGTCAGTCCCAACATTTCATCACAAAATAATGCATAAGTTCAGGGAAGATGGACTCTGATTGACAGAAATAAAATTCCTAATTGCAAGTGTGGATTGCCAGTGCACTCATTATTTAAGAGAAGTGCAGGCTCCTCGATTAGATATACTCAAGATGAGACTAGTTAGTTGACTGTTCAGACTGCTTGAATTTGGGATTCTGTCAATGAACTATGGCTGAATTTGAGGGCATAATGCACTCTTCCAACTGCACAACTCTATGAAATAATGACAAAGAAATTGTACTGCAACCTATGAACTCTTACAATCTGCGTACATTCAAATTTTATTTGATGGCACTTGTAGTACAAGAGGAATCAGTTGTAGAAAGACTGATTAATGTAAGGAGTACTTCATTATGAATGAAACAACTAAAATATAATTAGAAAGTATGCAATAATATTAACTGAATTATTCTATGAAATTAGAATTCATGGGATAATGAGAGCTGCATATGAAAGCCTAGTGAACTGTAGTGATGGGAAAAGGAAATGATTTAGAGTGAAATTTTGTAATATTTTGAATGAATACAATCTCAGGGAAAGGTTGTCAGCTGACATGAATGGATGAGGAAAGGAGAATAAGTTCAGAGAAAGTTATTGGATCATTCATAAACCAAAGAATAAATGAGACAGCCTGTGCCTCATTGGGCATCATTTTAGAGATATTCTTTACCCAAACACCTGATACAGAGAGATCAAGGGTGGTCAAAGGTCACAATAATGACAGTTTCAGAAGTATGCAGGTAGTTTTCTCTTTTTTGTATAAACAAAAAAATTAGTTCATAGTTGGATTTATGATTATTAGGATAAAAAAGTCTTTCTATTTTGGGTTTTTATAAGTTAGAACAAAGAGTCAACAAAGTTGTCTGATATGATTAGCTACCAATGGTCCATGGTGCTCTCTGTGATTGGTTGTATTTTTGCAGGATTTTTATTATCAAACTAGGTACATTATCAATAGGGAGTGGGGCTTGCTCTCATTTACATATTAGTGGCTGCCCTATCAGTGTTGGTGGGAGTGATCTTAGTGGTTCTTTGATTGGGACTGTTGTTTACTAGCACTTGTTTGTATGCATTGGAAATCCTTGATTGGGGTATTATTTGGTTCTTGATTGTTGGTCTAATGTTAATCTTGTATTAATCTCTGCACATCTGGGTATTGATTGTTGGTGAAGATGTATTTTGGTCTTTTAGTTTCCTTTTTTATTGTATCTTTTGAATGGTATGTAGATGTTTGTATCTCTATGTGTCTGGTTGATTTGTCTGAGTATTAGGCTTCCGAAATACTTTAGTGTTTTGGATTTGTTTGGTCTAGGATGCTCACATTTCCCAATTGAAACTATGGTTAGACCTGTTCATGTATTGTGAAATTAAGAAGTTTTCAATCATGTCTTATCACTGCTAGTTGATATTCATAGATGTGTTCTCTAGTATTCTGCTTGTTTGTCCTTCATAATAGATGTTGCAGTCATTATACTGCATGTTGTACGTGACTCCTGTTTTTCCTTCTGGGTTTGCTGGTCTCTTGGTTTGGTTGGGAGGGCTTTAATTGGTTTTATGTGCTGTGGTGATGCCTTGTGGTTGTCATAATCTGTTGATGGTTTCTGAGATGTTTTTGATGTATGACAGTGTTATCATTTTCCCAGCTTGTATTGATTGTGCTATACTGAGTTGAGTGATCAAGCACTTTTTGATGAAGTTGCATGGATGGGTATTCATTTTATTGGAAGATGTTGTATAGATGATCTAGTTCATCTTTCTGGTCAGGGTTGCTGCAGTGTGTTTGAAACACAAATAGATTTGTGTTTCTAATTTGCAATCACTACTTCTGCTGATAATGATATCCAGAAAAAGTAGCATGCTATTGCTTTCTTTTCCCTAAAGAATTCTATTCATTTGAGAATGTTGTTGATGGTTTCATATGTGGCCTGTGGTTGGTTCCTTTTTATTATGACGAAGTTGCCATCTACTTGCCGGCTATCAATTAGCTATCAATTTAGTATTGTATTGCAGTGCTATACTTCTGATGCTGATAAGAAAGCTTTTCTGTATACTGCAAATTCTTCCTTTCTGAAGAAAATCTGTTTCCTAAAGTGTAATTATAGTATAGGTACAATCATATTCTATATCATAATTGATGTCATTGTTTATTTTATTATTTAAAAAAATTTTTTTGTTATACTTCTAACAATATATAACAGTTTGAGTAATTAGTAAACAAAGTAATAAACTGTATCTCAATTGTGATCAAAAGCTTCAGGAGGTTTTCCAAACGTTAGAATACTACTGTAACAATAATAAATAGATATCTTTAGATATGTACTTTAATACATCTTTGGATATATCTTTAAATATTTACTATTTCATTACTTTTAGGTCACCCAGTCAGCGGTAACAAAGTTGAACAAAGAACTAGTAACAGTGGATGGATTTGTTGAACATTTGCTATATCTTCAGGAAATTTCCTTACAACTACCAAATATAAAGGTTGACTATCATTATCTTTCTCAGCTCCACTTCATTGCAAATGATTATAACATCTTTATTCCACATCAGCAGCTTGCTCTCTATCAAACTGTTGTGCGAACACTCCAGAATCTTCAATCAACTATCCTTATCTGTGAAAAAATGAAGGATGATTATGTTATAAAGTTTAATGAAACTTTGGGAGAATTTATGGATAATTTACAGATTGAAATGAAAGAATACAAAAGCAAGGTAATAGGGTAATAACAAATATATTTGCATCTGCTTCATAGAAGCAAGGTAAAAATCCCAAAGCAAATATATACAATTGCTATTACTTTATTTATTAGATTATTTGCTGCCCATCTTGATGTGGGGCTACTCTAGACAGTTTACAACAATAAAATGGAAAAAATGATTTTAAAAAATGTAAAAATAACAATAGTAAAGGAATCAAATGATAAAAATAAATAGCGGAAGTAGAATAATATGGCATGAAAAGAAGGGAGAGCAGGAAGTGCACGAGCGAGGTGGGGTCAGTAAGTGTAGCAGCCACCTCCAGTAATGTACTCCCTATTGGATCCCCAGGCCAACTGACAGAGGCCAGGTCTTCAGGTCCTTGCAGAAGAATAAGAGTGTGGAGGCAAATTTCACCCTAGGGGGCAGGATGTTCCAAAGGTCTAGCACTATAGCAGAGAAGGCTGTTCTTCTGGATTCCGTTAATCAGAGTTCCTCGACCAATGGGATCCTCAGTAGGCCTTTCTGTCAGCATGAGTAAGGCAGGTTTGTTTTAATGGGACAAGATGGACTTGTTCATTCCACAGGCCCCAAAGACTGCTAGTACTGCCACCTTGTACCAATTGAAGTTCTGAATGCAATTCAAGGATACCCCATGTAAAGGTGCATTACAGTATTCCAGATGAAAGTTCCTAAAGCTTGAGTAAATAGTACATGGAATCCTGATTCAAGAAAGGCCACAGCTGATGTACTAACCAAAGCTGTGCAAAAACTCTCCTAGCCATCACTGCAACCTGATCTTGAGCAGAAATCGTGAGTCCAAGAGAACCCCTAAGTTGCAACTGGTTCTGAACATGATAAAGATGTCGAAGTCATGCATCTGAACTCCATGCACCCAGTCACTCGTTCTTGCCAGAGTTCTGTCATAGTCCACTGCCCTCCATCCAGGCTCTTACAGTCTCTACCAGTAGATATCTGAGAGGGGTGTGGCAGCATAGAAGGGATTTATCTTCTAATCCCCAGCATTAGTCAGAACTGAGAAGCTTCTGTATGAGAAGTGAAACTTTTCAAGAGGAAAAAAAAAATCAGATAGTTTGTTTCCTTTTAAAAAGCACCTTGGGGCAAACCATGTCCTGGATGACTGAGAATATCCATAGACATTCAATATATTGATGATATTTTGACCCATGGTGACGGATGATCGTACCCAGTAGCTTCATGTATATTTAAACAGGAGGTGGAAAGAGGTATCAAACCCTGTGGTACACCATAAGAGAGTAGCTAGAGAATGACAATCGACACCATTGGGAACAACCTTTAGAAAGCAGCCAATTTAGCATAGTCCTGGGCACTCAGTCCTAAGTTCCATAGCTGGCCCAAAAGATACCAAGTTCAATAGTATGGAAGTTCTGAGAAGTCCAAGGAGAGTCAAGATGTTTGCACTACCTCCTACTCTTGTCAGATTTTGTTAGTGACTTCAGATTTTTTTCTATTTTTTAAAATGTCATTTAGAAATTATTTCTATTTCAGGTTTACACAGAATGAAATGCTGATGTTAACCTGAATGGAAATGCTGAGGAAAACCTGATCTAGGCTTAGAAATAACACTCATTAAGAAACAATTCAATGCAATAAGCAAAAACTGATTCATACTTTTTAACAATAATGAAAAAAGTTCCTGCTTCTTTTCTCCCATGTATGTCAATTGTTGTTCCATTATTCTTCCAATTACTCCCATCTTTTTCCTGCCTTGAGCCCTACAGCACATGCAGTAGTAATTGTGTGTGAAAGACAGAGAGTAGAATTTAATCTTCCTCTACTGTCTACTTTTGCTAATTGGGAAATTTAATGCAATCCAATTTGGGGGTGATGATTCTTTCAAATCCGTTGTCTTTATTTTAGTGTTTACAGTGGTAGTAACAGCAGCCTTTTATATGCAGTAGCACTGCATTATTATAAAATTAAAGTAGCAATCACCAAACTATGAGCTTTGCGTAATCCTGTCACACCCAATTATGCATAAAAGTATAGCCATCCTTCTCTGAAAAGAGAAAGAGAGAATGCATGGTGTACTAAAGGAGGGTATAGGCAACTTTGTTCAGTGTAATGGAACAATTTGGATTTTTTTAAAAAATATTTTCTTTAATTTTGCCTAAGTATAATTATTTCTTTGTCATTAATTGCTATTCATTTTGTTGTTTAGGTGAGAAATCCTGTCCTCCTCCTTAGTGAAACCCTGCCTAAGACAGCTAAAGAAATGATTGAAAATCTTATTGAAGAAGCAGGAATTATCAGTGAGAAAATTTTAAATTATGCAAATTACCAGCATGTGCTTGATGGTGCCATTGGAGACATGAAATCATTGTCTATGGAAAAACTGTCTCACAGAAGTCAGGCTGGAGATTCTCAGAGAGTGAATGCTGAACTCTCAGAAATTGAAGGTGAACTACAGTTGCGTAAATTGTTATGGGACTCGCATGAAGATTGGGCAAAACGTATCTTTAAGTGGAAACACACAATCTTTTGGAATCTTGATGTAGATGTAATTCAAAGTGAGGTTAACAGATTCATGCAGAGAATTCATATTCTTGAAAAAGGTAAATGTTTGAAAATTGCAATAATTATGAATTAATCAAAACAAAATATTTTATGAATTACAATTATTTTTAAATTAAGTAATGACCAATTTTGTTTTAGCCAAATGGTAAAACGTTATTACAGGAAGTCTATCTTTTTTGTTTTTAATTGTGAGATTATTTTGATTTGATGCATTGATAACCTAATCTTATTTATATAAATATCATACAAGTTACATTTTGCAAATTTTACCCCCTTTTTCATTGATTTATTGTATAAAAATACTTTTTAAATTTTGAAGAGAAAGATTTCATGTTAAAACTTTTTACATGCATATTTGGATTATAGTTATATGGAGTATTAGTAAATATTCACATGTTAACTATTAGAATTAATTATAGTTATAATTATGATCATAATTAACCATAGTGAAAATCTTTAATATAAAGCCAACAATGGATTGGTGTCACGGGGTTAGAAAAAGAAAAATTGGAGCATAGCCATATATGCACATTAAGTTTCAGGAAAACTATTTTCAATAAGTTTAGAGATGTACTAGGCAGGATCCTGTGAATAGAAATAAACAAACAGAACTCAGAAGAGTTGGAAACATCTCCAAAATTAGATACTGAAAGTACAGTTGGGCAACATGTCAATGGGAAAAATAGAGGTAGCTTACAAAACAGTTGTCGATGCATAGGAGCTTTTGACTGGGCTATGATTTTAAAGGAAAATGAATGAGAAATGGAGGTTATGTGTAATCATCAAAGAAACATGTTGCTAATATATGCAGAAAGAAGTCAAAAAGGCTAAACCATGTGCACAGCATGAAAAGCTTAGGCTTACAAAGGAAGCCAAAGACATAAAAAGAGTTTTAACTATATCAGTTATAAATGGGGAAAAATGAAGGAAAGGCCCCACTGGTTGAAAAATAAAAGGATAATAACAGGAGGGAGAGAGATATTGAGATGGGGGAAGGAATAGAACGTTTCTATTTTTGCTGTGCTTCAGTCTTCTTCCAAGAGAGAATTTTGTTCAAATGGCTCAAAGATAAGTAAAGGGAATATGAAGGAGTGTCTGGCTATCATACAGTATGAATTTAAGACACCAGGACCAAATCAAGAATCTTACAAGATATAATTTTATTTTATGGACTTAATCTTGGAGTCCTTTACTGTGATCTTCCAGAAATTCTGGATTACAGGGATATGACAAAGGATTAAATAACAAGTGTTCTGATCTTCAAAAAGGGTAAAAAAGAGAAAGGTAAGTTCAGGGGTGGGTTTCAATTTTTTTTACTACCAATTCAGTGGGCGTGATTAGATGGAGGACATGTGACTGAGTGGGTGGGACCAACTTGCCATCACTCATGCACACTCAGTCACATGACCACCACCCCAAGCCATGGTCACCAAAACAGTGGCAAAAAGTGTTTTTTGGAATGCGCCAGGCCAGGACTCTTTGCTGTCTTTTTTAGGGGGGAAGGATCTCCAGAGCGCCTTTATTTTGTTTCGTGGGCTCCCTCACAGGCAGCTTCTCTTTCTGGCCCACAAACAGGGAACAAGGTTGATACCTGACCCCCCTTCCCTCAATCTCTGCATGGCAGCCTGCCACCAACTCAACTCTGCGCAGCTCCAGAGGAGCTGTGGCAGAGGGGCTGTGGAGGGTGTCATAAGCCAGGTTGATCAGGGCGGCGTGCTGCTCCAAGAAGCCACGGTTGGCCAGCTCCCACCTGCGGTAGGCGACTGAAGCAGTCTGGTGCAGAGAGCGTTGCAGGGCCAGGAAGCGCTTCCGGAGCTGGACAGGTCCAGGGAGAAGCCGCGCAGGCAGCCCAGCACCCCGAAAAGGTTCGCATGGGGCTCCAGTGGTTGCAAAGCACAGCACAAGGGGCAGAAGCCCCCAAACCCAGCAAGGCAATGCAGCTCCAGCAGGAGCAGCATCTGGCTACCTGGGATCAAGTCCGCTGTGTGGCCCTCGCAGACAATGCCTGCCGCTATATCTGCTCCATCAGCTGGGCGCCCAGTCCCAACCCCTCTCTGCACAGCAGGAGCTCTTTGCTGTCCTGCTCGGGAGACAGAGCCTGGGGAGGAAGAAAACGGCAGTTCAGGCAGTGCCACTCCACATCCCTACCACACAGAGAGCATCCCAGGAGCCCTTTGGAGGCAACGGACTCAAATGTGTGTGCTCCGGATCTTGCGGCTTTTTTGGGGGGGGTCTTTAAAAAATGCTTCTCCAGACGAGCTTGAAAACTTCCGAGGTTGCTTCTGGAGGGGGAAGATGGGCTGCATTCCCCACTGGTCTCCGGGCACCTGCAGCCTTGGAGCCTGCAGCAACTCCCGGCCTCTGCACAGTAAAAAAAAAACTTCTCATGAGAAGTTTTTCTTTACTGTGCAAGGACCGGGAGTTGTTCCAAAGCTGCAGGCTCCAAGGCTGTAGGCACCAGGGAGGGTGGGGAAATGCTACCCATCTGCCCCCTCCCAAAGCAACCTTTGGAGGTTTTCAAGCTCATTTGGAGAGACTGAAAACCCAGAAAAAGTCATGAGATCTGGAGCTGCCAATCTTCGGTAAGATGCGTATCTCGTGGCCCACCCTGCCCCATCCCCCGCCCCACCTGCTACCTCCAAATTGCACCCCACTCCGAGCCATTGAGTGCAGGGAAAACCCTTGCACAGTAAAGAAAATATTCTCTTGAGTGCGAGTAACAACTTCTCGCATTCTTGGGAAGTTTTTCTTTACTATGCAAGGTTTTTCCCTGCATACAACAGCTAAGAGATGCTCACAGTGGGGCTCAATTTGGGCCCACCCACCTCCACCCCCCCCCCCTCAACCAGCTCTACCAAATATCCTTTTTGAGTCGGTCTGCTTTGCTGTCCGGGGAACAACCGAGCCAAATTGCTCCTGCACAGCAGTGCCCCCCCCAACTCCCCACAGCTGACCATTAAGCCAACTGATGGTGCGCAACCAATGTGCAAAGCTGGGGTGGCCACGCACCTCTGAGGTGCTCATGCTCACTCAGAGACCTCCTACCCACCCACCCAGCCCCTCCAACATCCCCCCATCTGAGCGCAGCCACTCACAGTCCACTGGAAAGTGAGATTGCCCACCCTCCAGCTTGCTCAGTGACCCCTTACTCACCTATCCCTTCCTCCCTCCCACTCCAACTCCACTGGCTGGGATCAGGCACTCACCTGCTCTTTCTTCTTCTGTTTCTAAACTGAGCCCTGGTTGGTTGGTTAAGCTGTGGGTTGGATCCTAATGTTTCATCACTGGAAGCTTTTAAAAGGGAGAACTTTTCGGTGGCCGGTTGGCAAAGAAAGGTCTCAGCCGTGCCAGCTGGGCAGGCAAAGGAAGCGAGCAGTGGCGGCCTTGGTCTTGTATTAGCTGTAGGCCTGGTCTGGGGAGGTGGGGAGCAGTTTGCCTGGATGGCTGCTGTGACAGCCACAGGAGGACTGCCCCTTCTTGCCTCTTGCAATCTGGAGTCAGAAGGCCAGATCGCCTGAATCCTAGAACCAGGAATCCATAACTGGAAGCTCTGCCTAGAAGAATATACAGCAAGGAATGTTTTTAGTATGAAGTAAAGGCAGGCAGATACTGAGGTGATTGTAATCAGATACAAATACAAGAACCAGTGAGTTCTGGGTTGAAGAGAGAACCAGAGAACAGCCATGCACTATAAAAAAATGAGAATAGTACGGAAGGCTCAGAACAGCCTGAACAATGCTTTTCTCGTCTAGGATCATGGGATCAAGATAGAAATAGGGAACATTTGCTAAAAGACTATTCCAGTAATCCAGATGTGAAACAACAAAGACATATACTAATGAAGCTGCTGTATCATCTGTTTTAAATTCAAAGATCCTATAAAATTTCATCAAATGAAAATTAGGGCTATTGCTATATTAATAATTGGCCAAAGAATCAGATGATCATCTATCAAAATCTCAGGCTGGAACAAAGGAAATAGGGGCAAGCTAGGTCTGGAAGATAATTAGAGATATACTACAAGGATGGGAAGAATGAGCAAGCCAAAATAATTATCGCAGTCATATTCATTTGTAACTTTAGGCGATGGGAGAACCCTCCAGACAAAATACTAATTAAATTTTCATTTATTTGAACACACAATGTCACAAAGGGCTACAAATGATTTATAGACTTGGAATAATAATGACACCCAAACTCTGAATCAGAACATTCAAGGGAAGGGTATAAAAAATACTCAGACTGCTTTTTGAGGCTATTATAAAGAGAAATTTGTGTAAGGAATAGTAATATATTAATATTTAGTATTAAAAAATAATAGGAATACAAAAAAAATTGAATCAGTCAAATACACAGTGAATTTTGTGTGTGTTATGGGTGGGGAGAGGGAACAGACTCACCTAGATAGCAATATCAAGAGTGGTTTCAATTGTTAAATATATTTAGCTGGGAGAAAATGAGGCTAAAAAGAGACACTATGCCTTTCTTCAAAGGGATGCCTTGTAGAAAATTGGCAGAATTGATAAGAATTGTTCTAGAAAACTGATCAAGAAATAATTGGTTTAAATTAGAAGTAGATTTTATTGCACAGCAGGACCATCTCATAAGACGGTGGCTTTTCAGTTTTTGGAAATGCACAAACAGAGTCTGAATGGTGTTGGTGGCACTAATGGATTCCTGCACTGAACAAGGACTTAAACAGAGTGGTTGATTTCCAAAGTTTCTGCCAAATCTGACATTCTGTGAGTCTATAATTTCAAGAAGTCTGTCAAAAATTCAAAACAATCTTATGTAAAGAAAGATCAACAAAACCTCAGATTTCAAACATTTTATGAAAAGTGTTCTGATGTAACTTTTTCATATTTGAAGGCTTGCCAGAAAATACTATTTTACCCACTATGAAGAAATCATTGTTGGATTTTAAGGAATCCTTGCCTATAATCATATCTTTAAGAAATCCTAGTCTTCAACGAAGGCATTGGGAAACAATACAGAATATTGTTGGAGAGTCAATTTCATGGGATAAAAGACTTACTCTGGAGAAGATCCTGGAACTCAATGTAATTTTATTATTTATAATTTAGAAATACCTCTTTTAAAAGTGTGTGTGTGGGTATGTGTGTGTGTGTGTGTAATTTGTTATTTGGCACACATAGTATTTTTGTAATCTGAACTTAACATTTTCTTAGATTTTCCATTTAATGTACAGCATTTTCTCCATGTTTTATTAATTTCATCAATTTGAGTTTTGGGTGAATTCTGGGCATTTTTGAAGGAAGTAATAGTGCATGATGATCTTGTACATGGGGAATATGTAAGGTGACCAGACGTCCCGATTATGGCGGGACAGTCATGATTTCGCACAATTTGTCCCGCGTCCCGGGGCGTTCTTAAAAAGTCCCGATTTTTGTGACCGGACCCAGAAGTAAGCCATCCCCGCCCCCAGCCCTGTATACCCATCCCGGCCGGATGGTATTTTGTCCCTTCTGTCTCCCCGTTGCTCAGAAAAGCAACTTTGGGAAGGTCCTTTGCTAGCAGGCAGGTTCTAGGACGCCTGCCGCCTCCAAAGGACCTTCCTGGAGTTGCTTTTCTGAGCAACAGGGAGACAGAAGGGACAAAGTACCGTGTGTTTTCCCCGTGCCACAAGGGCAGCAGGAAGAGTAGGACAGGGATCTCCTCTTGGCTCCAGCCTGGGAGAGAAGCAGCAGAGAAAGGTAAACCAGCATTTTATATTTTATTTGCTTTAGTTGCTTTTGGCCCGAGCGGGGCGGGGAAAACACCTTGCCAGAGGCTGCTGGAGAACTCTTTCCGAAGAGAGGGTTTGGGAACTGGGTGGGTGAGATTGGAACAGGTAGGTGGGGAGCGCACTTGCTCCCCTTTCCCATGGCCCGCCTTTCCCCACGGAGCCTGTGGATGTGGCTGCTGGTTGTGCAGGTGGCCTGGAGGGAAGCCCCAAACCTCCTGTTGTGGACCAGGCATTGGAGATCCGTGTTTCCAAAGCATAGCATTATTTCACTCCTCTCCTGTTTTCTGGGGGGGGGGGGCTACGAGAAGCAGATGGTGGCCACTTGGGGAATATTTGTGTCCCCGGGAGATCTGCTCTTCCCCGCCCCTTACCTCCGAAGGGGAGGCCAGGCATGGGAGAGAATGCTAATGATAATGACTGATTCCCTCCTGTTTCTGCGGGTTTGGGGGGGGAGAGAAGGTAATTGCAGAGCCTGGACTGAAGTTAGGAGGCTGACTTGCTACAATAAGCAGCGATCATTATTTGGAGGAAGAAAAAGCGTAGCCGTGCGACGGAGATTCGCTCTTTCAGAACCTGCATCATCTTTTTTTCAGATTTAAAAAAAGCCTTTTAAACATTCTTATTCCTAAAGGCAAAAAACCCCATGAGGCTTGTTGGAGAACGGAGCGGAGGTAATGTGCGAGGGGGAGACGGGGTGCCGTGGGGGGGGAGAAATAATTCAATCTGTCAGGAACTCGGAGGTGGGGGGGAGGTCAGTGGGAAGCCTTTGCTGGCCCGATGCCAGCCGTAGCTCTGAAGTTGCTTTCCTTTCTAACTGAAGCAACGAATGTTTCCCTTGCTTAACATCTTAGGGTTTTTTGCATCGGGGCGGGCTGCAAGAGGGAGTGAGTGAAGACCTTTTCTTGATTGCTGGTGGTGGAGGTGCCCCCGCTCAGCAAAGCAAGTCCTTTGTGCTGGCTAGAAAAGGTCTTCACTCACTCCCTCTTGCAGCACGCCCCGATGCAAAAAACGCTGAGATCGGCGCACTTGGGGCTGCTGCTGCTGCAACGTCCAGGGAGGCTCCGCTGGTCTGGAACCCATCCGCGGGGGGAGGGATCGCCCTTGTGTTACTCATCTTCCCGGATGGGCTGGTAAGGGGATAGAAAAGGGTTTTCTCCAGTCCCAGGTTTCAGCTTCTTGGCTTCATTATCTCTTTCCAGCTTCTTTTGTTGAGCCTGTAATTAAGGCTCTTTTTTATGTCTTAGGAAAGATCACCTGGTTAAAAAGAAGGAAGAGGCTCCGCTGGTCCAGAGCCCATCTGCAGGTTGGGAGGGAGGGAGGGAGAGACAACAGAAAGACAGACAGATAGAGACACAGAGAGAGGCATACACACAGAGTGAGTGAGTGAGTGAGTGAGTGAGAGAGAGACAGACACACACATACACACAGAGTGACAGAGAGAGAGGAAGGGAGGGGAGAGAAATAGAGAGAGGGAGAGAGACAGAGAGACAGAGAGAAACACACATTGAGTGATTAAGTGAGTGAGTGAGAGACAGACAGACAGACACACATACATACACACAGAGTGACAGAGAGAGAGGAAGGGAGGGGAGAGCCATAGAGAGGGAGGGAGAGAGCTTTCGATTTGTAGGGATGTAACCTGGCTGTTTTTGTCTGCTCTCAAAAAGATGAGCAGGGTTGAACCTGGCTAATAATTGGAGGGGAACCCACCTGGGAATCTCAGTACTGTATATTTAATAGGAAAATATTAAAAATTGTCCAAAAGCAACAACGACAATTTCCATACTACTGCTAAGAAAACTACAACACATCAATAAAATTATAGGAGCTGAGTTTAACTCAAGAGAAACTTTTCTAAAGATAAGACAGTTATATAACAATTCCACAATTCTGAAAGAACAAGCTTGTTCTATATGAAATTTAATGCTACAGCTGAATGAAGTAACATTGAAGATAAGTGCAGGTAGTCCTCAATGCATGACCACAATTGAGCCCAAAATTTATGTTGTTAAGTGAGAAATTTATTGAGTTTTGCCCCATTTTACAATTTTTCTTGCCATATTTGTTAAGTGAAAAAAAAAATCAATCACCCCCCCCTCCCCGGTCAATGGTATCCCTCTTTACCAATGTTAAAATCTGATCACTTTAGGAATATGTGTTTCTTAAATTAGGCTTTTATACATTTTTGAATACTGTGCATAATCTCAAATAGGTCTTAAGGGATTTCCAGGTTCCTTTTTCCATATTTTCAGAGTATTGTTCATCCCCTGACCCTATAAAAGAGTTTAAGATTTATGGCATTTAAGAAAAACTGCTTTCATTTTTTTAATATACAGATATCTGCTCCTGGAGAAGAAGTAAGATAGCAAACTTCCTCCAGTTCTTTTGTCCATGATGTGATACAATTGTTTTTGATAAAATTTATAAATATGCTACCACTGAAATATGTGGCCCTTAATCTTTTGCATCTCTGTAAAAAAAATATCTGCATGACTTGCAGTGCACAATGCCTTAGATCTGAAGGCAAAAAGTGTGTTGGATTGCACAGGATCTAAATATAGCATGCAGCTCCCCTCGTCCGGGACCTAATATTAGACGAGGGGGCAGACCTGGCATGTATTACTGAAATGTGGCTGGGCCAGGAGGGAGGAGTCCCCCTCACTGAAATCTGCCCAGAAGGGTTTCAGGTGCTCCATCAGCTGAGACCCCAGAGAAGGGGTGGGGGAGTGGCTGTCATCATCCGAAGGTCATTAGTTCCTCGTAGGATCCCTGCTCCGGAGCTTGTCGGGTGTGAGTCCTTGTTGGTGAAGTTGGACCTTGAGGGTCAAGTGGGCTTGCTGTTAACGTACCTTCCTCCCAACAGTGTTGCAACAGCCCTCCCCTCGCTCCTCGAGTCAGTAGCCGAGCTAGCGGTAGAGTTCCCCAGGCTTATGGTGCTGGGGGATTTCAACCTGCCTTCGCTCGGTGAATGCTCTGATGGGGCACAGGAGTTCATGGCTTCCATGACAGCCATGGACTTGTCCCAAGTAATCCGGGGTTCGACTCACTTAGCAGGTCACACACTTGACCTCGTATTCCTCTCGGAGCAGTGGAGACGTGATCTAGATTTGAGGGGCATTAAGATCTTGCCCTTGTCATGGTCTGATCACTTCCTACTGAGGCTTGACTTTCGTAAACCAATCCCCCACTGTAGGGAGGAGGAACCGATTAGGTGGTTCCGCCCCAGGCGCCTGATGGACCCTATGGGATTTCAGACGGCGCTTGGAGAAATACCTGATGCTCTCGTCCACAGTCCAGTAGAGTCCTTAGTCGCTGCTTGGAATACAGCGGCGGCGGGGGCTCTAAACCAGATTGCGCCTTTACAGCCTCTCCGAGGTAGTGGATCCAGGAGGGCTCCTTGGTTCATCGAGGAACTCCGGGACATGAAGCGCCAAAAGAGACGCCTAGAGTGCCGCTGGAGGGCCAGTAACTCTGAGTCAGACCGAGCACTGATGAGAGCCTATATCAGGACCTATCTCGTGGCAATACGGGCAGCGAAATGTGCGCATTTTGCCGCCCTTATTGCATCCGCTGAATCGCGCCCAGCCGCCTTGTTTAGAATAGCCCGCTCCCTCTTGAAAGGGAGGGATGCGGAAGACCCTTTACAGGATAGAGCTGAGGAATTTGTTCAGTTTCTAACGGATAAAGTCGTTCGGATTCGGACAGATCTGGACTCCAATTGCAGCCGAGGAACCGGGGGAAGGTCTTGAGCGGATTTTATGGAGCGAGTTTCAACTTGTCGCTCCTGAGGAAGTGGACAAGGCCATGGGATCGGTGAGAGCCTCCACCTGTATACTTCTCCCGTGTCCCTCCTGGCTGGTCTCAACCAGCAGGGAGGTGACACGTGGCTGGATCCAGACGATAGTTAACACCTCTCTTTGGGAGGGATCTTTCCCGCACCTCCTAAAGGATGCGGTGGTGAGACCCCTCCTGAAGAAACCTTCTCTGGATCCAGCCATTTTGAGTAACTATTGTCCAGTCTCCAACCTCCCCTTTGTAGGGAAGGTTGTTGAGAAAGTGGTGGCCTTTCAACTCCGGCGGTCCTTGGATGAAACCGATTATCTGGATTCCTTTCAGTCTGGTTTCAGACCTGGTTACAGCACAGAAACTGCTTTGGTCGCGCTGATCGATGATCTCTCGCGAGCCAGGGATAGGGGTCACTCCTCTATCCTAGTGCTTCTTGACCTCTCAGCGGCCTTCGATACCATCGACCATGGTTGCGAGAGGTGGGAGTGGGAGGCACCGTTCTTTGGTGGTTCTCCTCCTACCTCTCGGACAGGTCACAGTCGGTGTTGGTCGGAGGGCAGAGATCGACCCCTAGGCCCCTGAATTATGGGGTGCCGCAGGGTTCGGTGCTGTCCCCCCTCCTATTTAACATCTACATGAAGCCGCTGGGTGAGATCATACACCTCATCAATATGCGGACGATACTCAACTGTATCTGCCCACCCCGTGCCAACTCAGTGAAGCAGTAGAAGTGATGTGCCAGTGCCTGGAGGCTGTCAGGGTCTGGATGGGAACGAACAAGCTTGCACTCAATCCCGACAAGACCGAGTGGCTATTGATGCTCCCTCCCAAGGATGGTCCAGCTATTCCATCTCTTAGCCTGGGGGTGAAATTATACGCCCCTCGGAGAGGGTTCCAAATTTGGGAGTCCTCCTGGATGCGCAGCTGACATTAGAACATCGCTTGTCGGCTGTGACCAGGCGGGCCTTCGCCCAGGTTCTCCTGGTGCACCAATTGTGACCCTATCTGGACCGGGCGGCCCTTCGGATGGTCACTCACGCTCTTGTCACCTCAAGACTGGATTACTGTAATGCGCTCTACATGGGGCTGCCCTTGAAGAGTGTTCGAAGACTCCAGTTAGTCCAGAACGCAGCCGCGCGAGCGATAGTGGGTGTACCTAGGTATACCCACGTCACACCTATCCTCCGCGAGCTGCACTGGCTTCCCATTGGTCTCCGGACAAGCTTCAAAGTGCTAGTCGTTACTTTTAAAGCCCTACATGGTATCGGACCTGGCTACTTGAGAGACCACCTCCTGCCAATTACCTCCCTGAGGCCTATAAGATCACACAGACTAGACCTCCTCCGGATTCCATCTGCCGGTCAATATCGGCTGGCGACTCCCCGGGGGGGGGCTTCTCTGTTGCTCCTCCGGCCCTATGGAACGATCTCCCCGTGGAGATCCGGACCCTTACTACCCTTCCGGCCTTCCGCAAAGCGACCAAGACCTGGCTGTTCTGGCAGGCCTGGGGCTGTTGACCTTGTCCAGCCCCATCCTAAGTTGTGAATGTTGTGGATCTTTTAATGTTGTCTTGTTTTTGTATGTCCTTTCCTTTACCTTTTTTACTTGTAAGCCGCCCTGAGTCTCTTTGAGAGTGGGCGGCATACAAATTAAATAAATAAATAAATAAATAAATAAATAAATAAATCTATTACTGAAAACATATTTTTCTGGGATCAAATGGCAAATCTGGAGGGTTAGTTACATGACCCTGGGAAAAGGGATTGCTGCACTGAATTGCAGATTGTGTCTGTGTGTGTGTTTTCGTAGATTTTCATGGGTGTAGGTATGCCGGTCTTGTTGTATTCGGGGCTTTTCCCGTGTAAGATTGAGATTGTCTTGGCAACGTTTCGGCAAGATCTCACTCGCCATCTTCAGGCTGGGTTTTGGGCTTAAAGCACACAGTGTGTGTGTGTGTGTGTGTGTGTGTATGTATGTATAAAATTTATATGCTGCCCATCTGTCTAACGACTCTTGTTATTATGTTCATATCTCCACGCATTACAAAGCATCTTTTTGCCTATGAATTAAGAGTATGCACGGTTCCTCTAGAGAGCATGACAATGACAAAGTAAGCAGTGATCATGTGCTTATTTTCTACAAGACATGATTAATGTATATAATGGATGGTTCTGCATTTTTACATTTTTCTGAAAATTCTCATTTGCTTAATGTGCATCTTAATTATTTATATAATTTGTTTTCTTTACCAGCATACATTAGTAAATCTCCTATTTTTTTCTTTAGATGTTTCAGTATAGAAAAGATATTAATGAAATATCCATAAGAGCTTCCAAAGAAACAAATCTTGAAGTAATGTTGAAAAAAATCATTGGCCTTTGGAAGAATACTGATTTCCATTTATGTCCCTATAACACTGAAACATCTAATATTTTTATAATTTCATCCGTGGAAGATATAACTACTCTGTTAGAAGAGTCTCTGATGACAATCTCAACCATTAAAAGTTCTTGTTATGTTGAGTCGATTAAGGTAATCTTTCTTTCAGGATGTTTTGAAATAGTTTGAATATTGAGATGCTCAATTATTACAAATAGTTGGTTTCCATTTGGAATGTCTGAGAAAAATCAGAAATATTTTTTTAAAAAAAATCAATATAGTTTAAAATTTCATGCTTTGCCTACGATGGGGGCTAGTAAATATTTTAAATTATCAAATTTAAATTATCAAATTAAAAAATGTGTCCCACTTCCCCTTTTCTAGTTAAAGATCAGATAGTTTGCCTGCCTCAGATGATATTTATTCTGCTTTTTTTAAATGGTAGAATCTTGTTCATGCTTGGGATCATAAGTTAAACCTCATTTCCTGTACTCTGGAGGAATGGTTAATTTGTCAGAGACACTGGATTTATCTAGAACCAATCTTTCAGGCTTCAGAAATAAAAAGGTATGCTTAAGTACTTTGGTAATTAAAATTTAATATTATAACCCAAATAAAATGCAAATTGAATAAATATTAAAGTATTAAACATTAGCTGTAGATCAGCAGTTTTCATTTCTGTGCTGTGAAAAGTCTACATATGTGTTGCATCACTGAGTCACAAATAAATGACAGGAAATGTTGCACAGCCACACAGCCAGAACTCTTCTTCAATGACATCACCAGGGATGAACTGCCTCTTCTTCTTCTGAGTCCAATAACCTATGATATTATCTAACTTCCCCATGGGACATCATGGGAGTTCCGGAAATCCCTATGAGTTATGTGACAGCTCAAGTAAGCATTTTCTCAGTATGCTGTGAGATAAAAAAACTTAAAAGCCATTGCTGCATATTGTTGTGCTGAGGGCAATGCTTTGGAATGCAATAAATTACATTACAAGTATTCCCTCGTTTAATATAATTTATATAGTTGTTCATTCTTGATGATGTATAAAGATTAAAATAAAAGCAATAATAATATAATTTATAAAACAATATAACAAAACATTCCTGAGGAGATATAAACTAATCTGCATTTTTGTTAAATGTTGTTTTCTAATATGTGTCATTAGTAGTCATGTAAAATAATTTCATGAAAATAAGTTAAACCTATCACACTGTGTTAGTGACAGATGAAAAGATGTTTACTATACTAACAATGTGCAGATCATTTTGAATTCAAAGCAGTTCTTTTCAAAATAGACTATTTTGACTTTATTAGAATAGTGTAAAATTTAGTAATCTTCAGGTGAAGCTGGGATATCCCATTTTGACCTTGAACAGCTGCTTTGAGTTCAAAATAGTTTGCACACTGTTAATATGTATCAGTATACATTTCTGTAATAATGATTCTGCATTTTGAAAAGGCATTTAAACAATACATAAATGAACAGTGTTGTTATACATAAACTACCTCTAGGAGCAACTATTTCTTATATCTTTAACTTGGACAATAATCAATGTTTTTTTGGAGAAATTAGGGATTTACTTTAAACATTAAAATAATTTAAATATAAAAATAATATACGGGATCTCAAATGGCGGTCATGGATATTTTTGTGGAAGAGGGATCATGCTCACTCTTGCTTTTGCTGAACTACCTGTACCTGACCAAACCACCATAGAATCCAGGTAATGAGTCCCTCCTTAAATGCCCTTTGAGCATACAGCAATAAGTTCTTGCAAAATCCACTTTTGAGTACCATCCAAGGCAAATCAGAAAGGATCAAAGGACTCTTACCAAATATGACTTTCCCTTTTTTCCGAAACAGCTTTTCCTAAGGAATATCCCATTTGGTCCTGCTGCTCAGGATCTATGCCTGAGCATTATGCTACAGCTACTTCTTGCAGGAGGAGGAGTATGCATGTGCACATGTTTCTGCATATATGAAAAAGTGTTTTCCACAAAACACAGATACTTGTTTATCATTTAGCTTTATTTCTAGATCAGGAATGCCAGGATATTTTTAAATGACAGGTTCTATGGACTGAAAAGTTTGAAAATTCTGTTCTAATTTAATTACCCATGCTAGATATTGTTTGATTACTTTTACAAATAATTTTGTATTTTTTAAATTTCATATGTGATATTGCATGCATGTTACTATTGCTGGTTTTTATCTTTCTTTCTAAGTTACTTTTAGCTATGAAAAGATAGCATAAAATTTTGCTTCTTTATCTAAGCATATGGTTTAACATTAAGATTTTTTTCCCTAAATCTAAATTTGGGGGATTATATATATATATATATATATTGTGTGTTTATGTATGTATCACATACATATTCATACAAATATGATTTAATAACAGACAACTTCCAGGAGAAGCCAGTCTCTTCTCTGTAGTTGATAACAAATGGAAAGAAATCATGGCATTTGCAGCAGAGACTCCAAATGTTGTTAAGGCAACTACAACAAGTGGAATTTTTGAAATACTGCAGAGCAACAATGCATCACTAGAAAAAATACAGAAGGCTCTTGAGGTAAGTCAAAGAATCTCTAATGTCTGGCAAGGAATCATGAACCACAATGAATAACATTTTGTAAACAGGAAAAGGCAGGAAGCATAGACTAGCTTCAGCACCCTACACGTAGCATTCTGTTGTTGTAGGAACTATAGTTTAATTCCTCTTGCAAAGAGGAATGGTAGGAACTGGGATGCACTTTTAATATTGTGGCCTCTTTTTCTTAGGACATGCCCATAGACAAATGTATTATACACACATACAAACCTGTTAGTCTGCCTGTCTCTTTAGGATTGGCAATTGCTTTCAGAGTAAAATACAAAAAAAAAAAAATACAAATAAGAGCACAATACTGTAAATAATGCAATGATATAATTGTTAACATATTAAATATTAAATGTCTGCCAGAAGAATTAACTAGTTTAACTTAAATTAGCTTCTGATTATATTTTATCTTGAAATCACTAATTGCAAATTGCATTTCAGTACTTTTTAGAAAGAAGAATACTATTATAAAATTCAGACATCTGTGAAATTCAAATTCAACATTAGACTTTAATTTACACATTCATAAAAATGATATGGGTCAGGGTATTCTGGATTTTATAAATTTTAGATTTCTAACGTACTTCAATGTTTCCAAATTAAATAATGATCCATTTAATTTTTTTATATTGCTATAAAAAAGTTAAGAACTAGTAGATGAATAACAATTCAATAACAATATGAAAAGTTCTAGCTTATTGTGTCAACCAAAGAATTGTTAGTGGGTAAAGATGACATGTACTGCAGATACATGTTTTATATTGATATTGTATTTAAAAAAAACTATGTATCTTCAATATGAGCATTGGTGTGCTGGAACTGGCTCATAATAGCTTATAAGAGCTGATTGTTAAAATTCACACAGGCATTTTGTGAGCTGTCTGAGAGTATAGTTATACAGTTAGTTGAACTATAATGGCTGACATGATGACTAGCTGTTTGATGACTTGTGATATGGTGTGACTGTCTGCAATGGACCTGGACAGCTTGTTGTTAAATATTTGCCAGCACCTTGTCTACAAAAATTACATAGAACAAGAACTAGAACATAGCCGTACTGTCTGTTTTGAACTAGAAACTGCACTTAAGTGGTTCTGATAAAACTGAAGCCAGTGAAAAACAAGTTCATTATAGAACGTATAATTTTATTTCATTTTACTATTTTTAATTTTTTAAAATCTACTTTCCAATTTTTTGTCAGGAGTATCTTGAAGTTAAACGTATGATTTTCCCAAGATTTTATTTTCTCAGCAATGCGGAACTCCTTGAAATAGTAGCTGAAAGTAAAAGTCCTGATGTTGTACAGGTAATGTTCAATATCAATATATAAACTGAGTTTAGCCATTTTAATGCAATCATGTCTTTTTTAATTATGTTAATTACTATTAGATTTTATTGTCTTTCTAATATTTTAACTTGTGAACAAATAATCTTTATCATTACTTTCTAATTCATCCATCAAATAAATAATATTTGCTTCATATCTGTGATACAGCCTCATCTTATGAAATGTTTTTCAAATGTGAGGAAGTTATATATACGGCCACAACATCAGACACCTCCAGTGGTTTTAATGATTAGATCTGCTGAAGGAGAGATTCTTCTAATACCAAAGTACAGTATGCTATTATTTTAAATTAATCAAATATAAGTTAAATGCAGAAAGGAAATGTTTTCACAGACATGCAAGCATTTTTTCAATTTTACAGTTTATTTTTGATTTCAAGAAAAACAATTAATAAAATGCCAGTGTTATAATAACATGTAAAGAAGAGTATAGTATACAATACTAAATTTGTTATAAATGAGTGATATGGATAGAAACTATTTAAGATCATTCAATTAAATAACAAACTTCTGTCTATGTATTGTAAACCACTTAATGACTTGTAGATGTTCTTGAGAATAACTCAGTGCATGTGAAGGCTAATAGCTAAAGAACCAACAACAAGTGATTTCACATTGTTGTGAACAGATAATAACAGTAAATGTAATTTATATACCACCCAACTCCCTGCAACTCTGGGCAATTTACAATTGTTAAAATATTTAAAAACAAAGAACTATAGAAAAGCACAAGATGAAAGAATAATGATGGCCAAAAAAAAAAAAAAAGACCTGACTGAACAGCCAGATTTTTAAGGCACTTTCAGATCTTCAAGGGCCTTTGAAATACCAATAGGGTGGAAGCTCTTCAAATTTTGTGGGAGAATCTCATTCCAAAGGGCCAATAACTTTTAAAAAATGAAGTAGGTAGAAAAGGATACTATGTAAAGGAAGGGGCAGGGAATCTTGCATACAGAAGAATCTCACATGCTTCCATCATAATTAATTCTCATGCACAGTGCCACACTCAAAACTCACTCCTTCCTTCCTTCCGCCATTTCCCTTAAGATAAATTTGCATTTATCTTCCTGCTCAGAACACAGAGATGAGGGAAAGAGTGCTTGCTTTTACATGCTGTATGTGCTAACCGTTGTGGGTTAATCTCCAACCATGCAGATAGTGTTCTCCAGTGCACTGCTCGGAGAGTCCAATGCTGGGTTAACACAGCCTATCTGCCCTTGGACTGAGTGATGTTTTTAGTTGACCACGCCTCCCTTTGCCTCTGCATGCTCAGTTCGAAAACTCAGTCCGCCCGTTAGGACTGTTTTGGGAGAGCTCCAGTCTAAGTTCAGATAGGCTGGAAAGTTTCCCACTTTGGACCACGTTTGGATTCTCATATTAGAGAAAATTATATCTGTTGCAAGAACTGTCAAAGATTTGAGGTTTGTGTCGCTTTAAGAGGGCACCCGGGCTTCCCTGCAGCTGCTGGTCGCAAGCGCTCCAGGGGACTGTAATCCCTCGCCCAGCGGAGGCTGGCGAGCGGCAGGAGCGGTGGCAGACCTTCCCCAGTTGAGCCCCAGAGAAAAATTCCCTCAAACAGAGGTTTGGGAGCCTGCAGGCCTTCTAACTAGGGGCCATTCAGCTGCTCAATTCTGCCCAGCAACAGCAGCGACGGTTGGAACCTTTGTGCGCTTTTCGGGCTGTCAGGCTAAAAAGAGCAGGAGGAGGCTGCGCGCGCAGCCGCCACCATTTTGAATCGCTTCGGAGCGCGTTGAGGAGAAAGAGAACACGCGGCTTGTGTGGAGAGCTGATTCCTCCAGCCTTGCCTTCGGAGAAAGCAGAGAAGCGGAGAGCCCAGGCAGCCCAAGCGAAGCCACAGCCAGCCCTCAGCGACCGCAGAACGCGGCAAGGAGGCGGGGGACTAGCCTGGGGAGCCAGCTAGTCTCTCCCTCCTGAGAGGAAGATAAGTCTCGGGGAACCGAGGGCAGTGGGAGGAAGGAATCCGACCCCCAGGCGGCCCTTCCCTCCTGAAGATTCTGCGAGCGCATTTGAGCCTCAACGGCCAGCGCATGCCCATCCCAGCTCCAGCTATCTTCCAGGCCTCGTGGGGACCTGAAATGGCAGAGGAATGCAGGGAGGCCTTAGGGGAACAGGCAGGGCCCTCCAGCAAACGCAGCAAGCTGGATCCCTCTGTGAAAAAAGGCAAAGGGCACAAGGGCTCAATTGAAAGGTTTTCACCAAGAGCCACAGTGGATCCCAGGGAGGTTTCTAGCCCCCATCAGCCAGAACCTAGCCCAGACCATCGCAGCAGGGAGTCAGCTTCCCCTGATCGTGAGGCCCAATCCCCTGGGGACAGTGAATTCTTGTCTGGGGATGACTATAGGTCCAGGGATCCGTCTCCAGAAGCTTCTTGGGGGTACCCCGACTCCCCTAGCTCCTCCATTGGAGAGGAACGAGATTCTATCCAGGATTCCCAGTATGGGAAGGGTGAATCCAGCTCAGGCAGGCCTAGCCATCGCAGGCCCAGTAAGCAGAAACTGAAGAGGGGTAAAGGCCCTGCTCTTTCTGGTGAAATGAGGGAGGTAATTTCCTTAGCCATTTCCCAAGGGATAGCTGAAGGCATTAAGCACAGGAGCTCTCGCAAGGGCAAGGCCCCAAAGGAAAAGCGCAAGCCTAAGGCCTCCACTTCCAAGGAGCCTGTATCCTCCTCTCCATCTTCCAGCCCATCTCACTCTGGGCTTTCAAGTTCTGAGCAGGAAGAAGGGGAAATTTTCGTGCTTTCTGAAGACGAAAACCCTACCACTGACAAACCAGCATTCACTGGCCTGTGGCTACCGCCAGGCACGCTAACCAACCCCAGTGGGGAGGACAGAGCATTGTATGCCCTGGAGGGGAAAATGGAGGATATCCTGAAATTCCCTGAAGTAGATGCCCCAGTTGTGTCTCTAACTTCCAACTCAAACCTGCCAGCTGAGCTCCTAGAGGGACTAAAGGCAGAAGATAAGAGGTCAGAAAAGGCATGTCAGAAAACACACATGGCATCTGCCTGGGCCATTAAGGCATCCACCTCTGCCTCTTTCTTTATCAGGGCCACCTTATTCTGGCTGCGCCAACTCAGGTCTAGGCCACCACCCAGGAAATCTAGATGGCGCCATGAGCTAACCAAAATTATTACCGCTGTCGAGTATTCGGCGGATGCCACCTTGACAGCAGCCAAATTCTCATCCAGGGCTCTCACTTCCAATATCACTTCACGCCGCCTCTTATGGCTTAGGCATTGGCAAGCCGAAATGAAAGCCAAGTGGAAGCTGGCATCAGCCCCATTTAAGGGAGGCCTTCTGTTTGGAGAGGCCCTGGACAAGTTTGTCACTGAAACCAAAGACAAACGCAAGATACTTCCTGCAACCCTTAAGAGGGGTGACCGGAAAGGAGCGGGGTCTTTTCGTAAGAGACCTTACAGGAGTCAGGAAACAGGGCAATCCTCTCACCCTTCCTCCTACCGGAGACCCTTTCAGGCAGGGGGGGATAGGCACCAAGACAGACCCTTCGGTGCTCGTGCCAACCAATCCCAGTCTTCCTTTCGGAGAACATTCCGAGGAGGAGGAAACAACAGTGGTAGCTCCCGTCCTTTTCGTAAAGGAAAGTGACGGTCGCAGGGATCCTCCCATCGGGGGTCGGCTGCGGCTGTACGCCGACAGGTGGGAGGAGATAACATCGGACAAGTGGGTCCTCAACACCATTCGAAGGGGCCTTGTCCTGGACTTTCTAACCTTTCCTCAGAGAAAGTTTCTCCGCTGTCCTACCCCCAGGAACCCAGAGAAGAGGGAGCGCATGAGAGCAGAAATCCGCCATCTCCTAGAGATAGAGGCGATAGAGCCAGTTCCCAGGGATCAGCAGAGGAGGGGCTTCTATTCTATCCTCTTCCTTGTGCCCAAGAGTTCAGGGGGGTGGAGAGCCATCTTGGACCTCAAAAGTCTAAATCAGCATCTGGCTTACAAGAGGTTCAAGATGCAGTCACTCCACTCCATCCTGGACTGTGTGAGGGAGGTGGACCTATTGACATCAATAGATCTCAAAGAGGCCTACCTGCATGTCCCCATCCATGTGGCCCACAGGCGGCTCCTGAGGTTCTGTTCGGAAGGGAAGCATTTCCAATTCAGGGCACTTACCTTCGGGCTATCATCTGCGCCCAGAACATTCACCAAAATTCTGGCAGTGCTAGCGGCTCATCTCCGCAGTCATCCGGTTCGTCTGGAATGTTATTTGGACGATATAATTATTCATTCTCTCACCACCAAGCAGGCACACCGCGATGTTTCTCTAACTGTGCAGACCCTGCAGCACCATGGCTTCTCTGTCAACATGGAGAAGAGCCAGTTCCGGCCATTCACCTGTATACAGCACCTGGGTGCAGTCATCAGCTCCACCTCCTGCCAGGTATTCCTTTCTCCAGATCGGCTGTCCAACCTGAGACGCAGAGTGAAACACTGCAGCCTTGCCAGGTCGGTACCAATTATCCAGCTGTCCCAGCTCCTGGGGATAATGATATCGTGCCTGAGGGTGGTTCCCTGGGCTCGTCTCCATGCCAGGGAGCTGCAGTGGTTCCTGTTACCCATGCAGAGGACCAAGGTCAGCAACTCACACAGGCGTGTTCGGCTCCCGCGAAAGGTGATCCGATTTCTGGCATGGTGGAGGTCCAAGGCAGTCAAGAAGGGCTGCTTGTTCAAGGAGCCGGAAAGACTAGTTGTCACCACGGATGCCAGTCTCCTGGGGTGGGGCGCCCACTGTCAGGGTCACCTAGCCCAAGGCCAGTGGACTCAGAGGGAGGCAGCCCACAGCATCAATTGGCTGGAACTGAGGGCAGCTCGCCTCGCACTGAGAAGGTTCTCCGCTCTAGTCCAAGGGGCTCATGTACTGTTAATGACAGACAATGTGGCGACAAAAGCGCATATAAACCGACAAGGGGGCATTCATTCAAAGGCCCTCATGCTCGAGGCGGAAGCTCTGGGCAGGTGGGTGGAGCGTCATCTGGCTTCTCTCAGTGCAGATCATATCTCTGGCGTAAGCAACCGGGAAGCAGACTGGCTGAGTCACCAACGCATCGACCACTCGGAGTGGCGCCTGCACCCGGACCTGTTCCAGCAGATCGTGAGGAGATTCGGCAAGCCACGGGTAGACCTGTTTGCCACACACAACAACACACATCTCCCACGCTTCTTCAGTCGCTACCACTCGCCCCAGGCGGAGGGAACAAACGCACTGAGGTCAGTGTGGCCTCAGGGACTTCTGTATGCCTTCCCTCCACTTCCGCTCATTCCTCAGGTGGTGAACAAGCTCCTGGCCGAAAAGGCAGACCTCATCCTGGTGGCTCCCTTCTGGCCCAGAAGGCCCTGGTACGCAGACCTGGTCAGTCTCTCAGTTCAGAGACCGTGGAGAATCCCTCGGGACCAAATTTCCCTCAGCCAAGGGGCCATCACCAATCCGGAGCCCCAGTGGCTACAGCTAGCCGTTTGGCACTTGAGGGGGAGCTCCTGAGAAAGCAGAAGTTCTCTGACCAGGTCATTCGAACAATCCAAGCGTTCTACTACTAGAATCTATGATGCCACCTGGGCCGCATTCTCACAGTGGTGCAAGACTAGAGACATAGAGGCCTCATCAGCCTGGATCCCTCAGACCCTAGACTTTTTGCAGGAGGGTCTGGATAAGGGTCTTGCGGTCAGCACCCTTAGACGTCAGGTTGCAGCGCTGTCTACTATCCTGGCTAGGGGCTCCTCTCGCTCTCTGAGTCAACATCCTCAGATCAAGAGCTTTCTCAAGGGAGCTGCGAACATCAGCCCTCCAGCTGTTCACCGGTGTCCATCATGGGACCTTCCATTTGTGCTTAAGGCTCTGACAAAAGCCCCATTTGAGCCTTTGAGAAAGACCAGTCTGCGCCACCTTACCATCAAAACTGCCTTCCTGGTGGCTATTACATCCGCTCGCAGGGTATCCGAGCTGGCAGCTCTTTCTGTCAGGGAGGATCTGTGCGTAGTTCACCCGGACAGAGTAATTCTGTGGCTTGATCCGTCCTTTACTCCGAAAATTAACTCTCTGTTTCACAGGACTCAAGAGCTTATTTTGCCCAGTTTCTGTCCCCATCCTTCTCACCCTAAGGAGCGTGAGTGGCACAAGTTGGACGTGAGACGAGCCGTGCGCACGTATGTAAAGAGGACAAAAGACTTCCGCCGTTCATAGGCGTTCTTTGTCTCCTTCCTCCCTGCGTCCCTTGGCCACAAGGTCTCCTCTCATACAGTGGGACGTTGGCTACGCGCTTGCATCAAGCTGGCATATGAACACCAGGGCAAAACAGTTCCGAGACGGGTCACCGCACACTCCACTAGGAGCGCAGCAGCGTCTGCAGCCTGGGCAACCCAGGCTTCTATTCTAGACATTTGTAGAGCATCCCCCACGGCCTTTATCAAAAACTATAAGATTGACACCTTTGCCTCAGCTGAAGCCTCTTTTGGCAGAAGAGTTTTACAAAGAGTGGCTGAATTGCCAGAGGCTACGGCGCTTCCCCACCCTGGGACTCAATAGCTTGGGCATATCCCAGCATTGGACTCTCGGAGCAGTGCACTGGAGAAAGACCGTTGGCTTACCTGAACGGTCATTCTCGGGGCACTGCGAGGAGAGTCCAAACCCGCCCGGGGTGTTTATTCTATTGAACGATGTGACTGTATTGACTGTAACTGATTACAGGACGGTTTCCTTCGTTTTCGAACTGAGCATGCAGAGGCAAAGGGAGGCGTGGTCAACTAAAAACATCACTCAGTCCAAGGGCAGGTAGGCTGTGTTAACCCAGCATTGGACTCTCCTCGCAGTGCCCCGAGAACGACCGTTCAGGTAAGCCAACGGTCTTTCCTCACAAAGCTAGGGAAAATAATCTCCTGGTGAAATTTATATAGCCATCCATCTCAACTACATGATACAACACTAAAAATACTAAATATTAAAATAAAACAACAAATACATAGCAGCCAGATAACATATAAAGCCCTCAACATAGCTTTAAAAAATGACTCTGGCCCCCAGGCTTGGACACAAATCTGTAAATTGTTACCGTATTTATCGGCGTATAACACGCAGTTTTAAAACTAAAATTGCACGCTTAAACCCTGCCTGCGTGTTATACGCCGATACTCCGGGTGGCAGAAGCCCGGGACCCAGTCAAATTCGCTGCGCAAGGTGAAACGGCCGGCAGCAGCCCTGCTCTCCTGCTGCGGCTTCTGTTTCAATAGGGAAGAAAACTTCCTTTCGCTTCCCGGGCTTCTGCCGCCCGGCAGAAGCCCCGGGACCCAGTCAAATTCGGGAAGCGAAAGGAAGTTTTCTTCCCTACTGAAACAGAAGCCGCAGCAGGAGAGCGAGGCCAGCGTCCGTTTCAGTCGCTTCCCTTCTCCGTCTTGATTGCTGGAAGCAGTAACAAACGGCGCGTCCGCTCCGCATCGCCCTGACAACCACCCCAGCCTCCGGCTACCGGGCCTCGCTGGAGTCAATTGCAAAGCTGCGTTCAGCGCTTTGAGGACCTGAGGCATCTTGGGAAATGTAGTTCCCTATCAGAAAGAATGGAGTAGCTGCGAATTTGTAACAACATAATATAACTTGGTGCTTCGCAGGTTACGAAAATCTCGTTTGATTTGCACACTGTTTTTTAAAAGTTAGATAAAGAAATTATGCTGTGAAAGCGACTAGATAGCCCCCCTCCCCTTCCTGTGTGTGAGAAAGGGAAGGAGAGGAAGGAAGGAGGGAGGGGGGAGGAAAAGAAGAAGGGAGGGGGGGAGAAGATGGAAGGAGAAAAGATGGATGGAAGGAGAAAGAATGGAAGGAGAAGGAGGAAGATGGAAGAAGAAAGGAAGAAAAAGAAGAAGGGAGGGAGAAGGAAGGAGGTAGGAAGAAAAGGGGAAGAGAGGGAAAGAGCAGAAAGACAAAGAGGATGAAGTTGATAGGCAAGAGGAAGGGGGAAGGAAGGGAAAAAAGAGGGAGAGAGTGAAGATGAGGAAGAGGTTTTTGGTTTTCCAAAAAGCAGTGATTCTGATTAAGTTTTTTTGCTCAAAGAGGTGTTTTTTCATTTCATATTTGCCTTTTAAGAGGAGTTAATGTTATAATTCATGTTCTAATGTTATAAATTTTAATCCAACATTAAGTTCCGAGCTTCCAAGTCATTTATTTTTAATGAAAAAAATTTTTACTCAAATTTTTGTGTTAAAATGGGGGGTGCGTGTTATACGCCGGTGCGTGTTATACGCCGATAAATACGGTATTTGTTCTTGAAAAATTGGTTTAGTTTCAGGACAAAATAAGATTATATTCCCAAAATATATTTTTGTTTTCAAATGGTTGATACTGGCCATTGGAAGGTGTATTTTTATTAATGTATAGAACTATGAAACATTAAAATGTGTTTTTATTCCTGAAACTGAATTTTAAAATTCTGTTTCATAGAGGTGTCCGTATTAGAGGTTCTGTCGAACAATGGCTTAAAAATGTTGAGAATACCATGTGCAATATGGTAAGAAAGTAAGTATATGTTAATCATATGGAAAGCTACCAATATAACTATTACAAAAAAATCATCACTTTTTTTTTTAATTGATATGCAGTTTGTTCAAAACAAACTCATCGTTAAAACATTTATCGGCAATTGAGAGCAATCATGATCATTTCAGTGAAGAACCAAATTGAAGGGCTGAATAATTTTACAGGTCCCCACCCTGGGACCGGAATATATTAAGGAGATCAGAGTGCTCTTCATTTTGTGCTATTGGTTGCAATTCGTTGTCATCAGTATACTATAGCATATAGGATGCTAAATATTAATGTTATAAGGGAATTACATATTCTGAGCAATATATCCCTGTTTCTTGAAAAATATATGTAATTTTATTATCAATAATCTTCCTTTAAATAATCTGGAGATGATTTAGTAATTTGTAAGAAGTAATTTTTTTCAAAGATTTCATGTTTTTTCTGACTATATAATATACTTTAAGGTTTATAGAAGTTGGAATTACAGAGTGGAATCAAATGGAATTTAAAGAATGGTTTTTTACCCACCCAGGACAGGTGATATTGATTGTGGTAAGCAAAATAGAGTACTATTTAACTATATTAACTATACATTTACTTGGTTGGAAAATGTGTAGCTCTATAAATGTTTTAAATTAATAAATAAAATTAAAGCTAGACAACTTTAGCAAAAGTCTAGAGGCTTGCCAGGATCTAGCCCACAGCATCTGAATCTACTCCCATCTACTCTTGCTGATTTTCTGCCTGGTCACCCTTAAATGATTGATTGTGTGCTGTTTGTGGGCTGACAACTTGATGAACTAAGGTCCTCAGGTTGGAGTCAGATAAAGCCATATCAATGTTCCAGAAAAATTGGAAGAAAAGTGAGTTATAACATCTGTAAGATTGTTTTAAAAAATAAGACTGTAAGTATAGATAATGTAACTGGAGAAATAATAATATATGCATGTGGATTGCTTGGGAGTGACTGTATAACATGTAAGTAAAAACTGTCTCTGTCCTAAGGAAAGAATGCTGGTATTACTTTCCTATACAGAGGGAGAGTGCAAGAATGAATGCAAAAAATATTAAAGATTTAATTTGTTATGTGTGCTTGGAAGGATGACAATAAACAATATTTCAGAAATGTAATGTGATTTTATCCTGGTAAATGTGTGCAGAGCAGATTTTTGTTCTTTAGCAGATTATTGAGAATTGTATGAATATGAAAAAGATTATTCTCATTTGTTGATTTAAAGAAAGTACACATTACAACATAGATATGAGCCACTGTAATTTGCATCAATTCAAGTTTCTGAGTAGCCTAGGAAACTCATGTAAAGTATATTGCCAGGTGGAATTCCAAGTGTCCGATATATGAATGATTGCTAATAGGACCACCGATTTTAAAGAGCCTTGTAATTAATGTACCAACCACAACTTCAGGTTGTGGACTTGCTGTTTCAGGAGGAGTTTAACCCTACCCAAAGTAAGTACAGGAGTTAACAAACAACCAGATGTAGTTGTCTGGGGAGCAACTAGTTCTTCTGCCTTATAAGGATTCAACTTGTTTCTTCCTATCCTATGTTCCTCCACATTTGAAATTTTTTTTTTGTTCCTTCTATTCTTAGGACTTAATTGATTTATTTTCCTTTCCTCAAGTTTGGTTTAGGGAATAAGGGAAATACATTTTAATGTGACTTCCTTGCCATAGTCTAATGTGGATACTCTGAAGGATGTTTAAATACTCTCCTGTCTCAAGAATTACATTATTTACAAGTAAATACAAGTAATAAGTTATTATCGTTACTAATATAGTATTTCTCTTTTAGAGTCACATAAAGTTTTCTCAGGAATGTGAAGCAGCTATGTTGAGTTCTAATTCAAAAAAGGAGATGATAGAAGACCTGGATGATCTGATCAACGTTCTAGAGCAGCTTACAGAAATAGCATCAGATATTCTTCCCTACCACAAGCAAAGCACTTTAGAAGCTTTGATTTCTTTGTCCATCCATAATAGAGATATATTACATTTATTGATAGATCAAGATATTGGCATTAAAGATTTTGAATGGACAAGGTATAATTTTTCTTAAATGCTAAGATATATTTAAGAATAATTATTTTAAATAAACCAAAACGTAAATGTAATATGCAAAGCAGATATTTAATTTCAGATTCAATATTATTTCATTCCCTTTTATTTGTGTTCATAAATTGACTTCATGCATTTTACCCAGGGGATCCGAGTAGATATACAGAATTCACTGCCTTAGTCACCTTTAGCTGAATTACTATAACATACTCTATGTATGCCTGTTCTTGAAAACCACTTGGGAGTTACGACTGTGTGATACTTCTATTTATGTTCCCTAAATTTTCATGCTGGAATCTTACCCTTTAAAAGTGTAGACATTTTGTTAGCAATTTTGTTGAAGCAATGTTGGTTTCTTGTTGAGGCCGGATCTATGTTTCTTAATATGATCTCTTTAGTGACACTTTCAAATGTTGTCTCCATAACTGAGGTTAAGCTAACTAACCTTTTCTTGTTCTGTGACCTTTTAAAACAATCTAGTCACATTGCCTACTTTCCAGTCCTTGAGAACAGATGTACTTAGTATGGAACAAGTGGAAACGAAGACTTTTTTCCCTTTCTCTCTGAAAGTACTAAGAATCTCTTATTTCTTACTATTTTTAGCATAACTGTAACTTACCATAAACCATCCTGGCATTTTCCACTGGCATGAAAAAACAAAGAGCAATTCAATAGTATACAACTGCACTGCCTTTTCCAACAGATCATTTTTTTTAAAAAATCTGGCTTATGTTGACATTTGAATTTAAATGTTTCACATAAATAAGACATTTGAGGTAGTGTATTATGCATAAAAGCTTACTTTTATCTTGAGGTGAACTCATGCCAATGCAGGATATTTATACTTGAACAGAATGTTCACATCACTGAAATAAAAGCCTGATTTTAGATACTTTTACATCATTGTACTCTTTTCTTAGAGCTTGTCCTTGCTTGTTTTCCCCTGTGCTCACCTAGTTCATATGCAAAATGCATAATGTGACATGATTTCTTCTTCAGACATGATTTACAAAGTCTGATACCATTTAAGAGTGAGAGGGAATTAGTGGCCAAGATCATCCAGCTTGTTTTCATGCCTACGGAAGGCTTAGAACTTGGGATCAGAATAACAGAATAGGGAGGGGCCTTGGAGGTCTTCTAGTCCAACCTCCTCCTCAGGCAGAAAGCCAACCCTATACTATGTAAGACAAATAATTTCCCAATCTCTTCTTAAAAACTTCTAGGGTTAGAGCATTCACAATTTCTGATTAACTGTCAGGAAATTTCTCCTTAGTTCTAGATAGCTTCTCTCCTTGATTAGTTTCCATCCATTGCTTCTTGTTATGACTTCAGAGGCTTGGGAGAATAATGAAGAAGTCCCCACTCCTGATCTTGTATTTCAACCTTTATAACACACCAGTTCCCAGATACCTCATTTTCTAATCTTTTAACATAAATTTGTATTTAATGGATTTTTGGATTGCTTTTTGTATACTGAAAAATTCAATTCTTACAACACTGAATTTTTATCCCTGTACCTATACCTATAACATTTGATAATCCATATGAGTCATTAACTGCTATGTAAACATGTTTTATTTAGGCAATTGCGTTACAAATGGCATGATTGCAACCTGTGCACAGTTATTCAAGGTTATGCTTCCTTTGAATATGGTTATGAATATTTAGGCTGCTCTCCACGATTGGTTATCACGCCTCTTACTGATCAATGTTGGTTAACCATTACTGGAGCACTACAATTAAATCTAGGCTGCTGTCTTGCTGGGCCAGCTGGTACAGGAAAAACAGAGACAGTTAAAGATCTGTCAAAAGTAAGTGCTATATTCTATATCAAGATATGCTTTTTGTAAAATGTATACTGTGTTTTATAGAAAATTCGTAGCCAATATATATTTCAGGACAACACAGTTCTGCCACACCATTCAATTTCCCTTCAAACTCTTACAAACTGATATAAGTCCCACATAGTCAAACACTCTTCTTTCTGTCTCTTAGCATGTGCTCTATCTTCTCTTGCTTTAATAAGAAATCCTCAAGTGACTGTGATTGATCCACTTAATGGAACAAATTTTTCACAGCAATGGTAAAGACAGGAAATAAATTTGTTTACAGAAAACATATATGCAGCACTCAGGAAGATCCCTTTCCCTAATTTCCCTAATGTCAAGGCCCATTGGAGCCTGGGTCCGAGGAAGAGGATGAGTTGGAGATGGGGCCGACGGAGGAGGATGGGGTCGCCTCTCTGACTCCAGAGGAACAACTGGGGGAGAAGGACAAGGCAGTCCTGGGTCCCTTGGGCCTTGGAGGGATGGCTAGTAACAGAGAGAAGGAGCAGGATGACCAAGTGAGGGAGGAAGAAAGGGAAAGAGTCGACAGAGGAGCGCAGGAATGACAGAGCTCTAGGAAGGAGCGATTGCCTCCCCCACCGATCCTCAAGCTCAGAGGATGGAGATCAGCACAGGGGAATTGATGCCTCATCACAAGGCTCACCTGGGGAATAAGATTTAAAGAGATGCCATGAGGAGGGGCGCTTGTCGGGAAAAAACATTGCCTTTTTCCAGCTATGTTTGCAGTTGTTGATGTCTTGCCACTTTGTCTTACTGTGCTTAGCCTTGCTTTGCCTGGGTTCGACTTGCCTTGCTTTGCCTGGCCTGGCCGTGGGCAAGTACTCAGTGACACAGCTCTGCTTCAGGGTGTTCTGCAGCCTCTGTGCAACCAGAAGTCCCTGGAACTAAGTTTCCTGAACTGTGTTTGCTCTCAGAACTGACTGCTTCTCTAGACTCACAGCAGCCAGGAACTAGTGGAGGGGTGTGTGTGTGTGTGTGTGTGTGTGTGTGTGTGTGTGTGTTTGAGCGTTGTTCTTGGACTTACAGTGAACTGTGGGAACTTGGGAGTGGGGAGTTGGAACAATAAAAGGGAGTCAAACCTCCACTCTGACTGTGTTGCTTGTGTGCCCAGATGCAGGTCATCACACCTAGGCACTAATTATAAAGATAGCTTAGGATCAGTTAGTAAGTTAACCACAGAGTTCCATGTGTTACCACTCTTGACTGAAATAGAATATTCACTGCTCACATTTCCACTCTTATATACTATTCATTCTTCCGTTTACATATCTAATTCTTGCAATCAGAGCTGTTGAAGAGCATAAGGACTCTGCTCAGATATATTACACAGATAACTTTTGTTTCAGATCTCTTATAATATGTTGGGTGCTGAGTTTTGTGCAATACTGATTGACAAGCTGCTACCTAGATATTTATTTATTTGATTTTGTAAGGCTGTCTAACTCCCAAAAATCATCTTTAATTATAGCAATAGCATCTAGGCTTATTTACCACATCATAGTACTTTAAAGCACTCTCTGAGGACCTTTCAAGGCCATCATATTGCTTGCAACAATCTGGGTCCTCCTTTTACCAAACCTCGAAAGGTTGGAAGGCTGAGTCAAACTGCAATAGGTGAGGATCAAACTCCTGACTGTGGACAGAGTTAGCCTGCAAAACTGTGTTCTAACCACTGTGCCACCATAGCTCTATACATAAGTTCATCCAATACATAAATTTAAAAAACACGATTAAAGCAACATGATTGCCTGAATAAAAATAGCACTCTCAGCCTTCAGAAAAAAGACTGAACAGGGATTCTTCAGATACCATCATCCAGGCCTGGAAGCAGAGCCAAGTCTTTAGGAAATCCCAAAAGACTCCAGTCCTCATTTTTCTGGGGTGCACTTCTTATCTCCCCCTTTTATGATACTCAGGTATCCAATAAGATGTGGATGTATATGCCTTTTTCATTTTCAGATTATGTTTTATGCTCTCTTTTCTTATATCAGCGCTAGCTTTAACTTTTTGTCATAAAAATTCTTAGTTTTATTAGGTGCTTTAATCTGAAAATTAACATATAAAGATGAATAATAAACTTTGTAAGACATTTTAGAAAATGCTTAAGAATGAAGTAAAACTGCTTTAAATAAATAAATAATGTCCGTTTTTCATTACAGGTGACCTTGAATATAAATTTTACTGACATCTTTTGGCCAAATACAATTAACTTGTTAATCAGCTATTTGAGCAGATCAGCAATTTTACTTTGTTAGACATTCTATATATATGATAGTAGAGTTTAATTTCTTATCTTGCAATGTTAATATTCAGCTAACAGGCTAAACAGCATTCACATGTGGAAATGAAATGAAATTGCTCTCATTCCTTACTGTGCATTTTCAATGAATTGACGGTTGCTAGTGAAAGATACTTTATTTTGCTATGGAAGATTTATAAAGCTATGAAAAATAAACATGCAATTTTCATATTTAGATTAGAGGTTAGCTTGAATCCATAGTTAATATAATAGTGATGGGAGACTTCATTGTCTCACGACATGTTGTTTAAATATACTTTATCTGATCTGCAAAAAAGTTACGGTAATATTTATTTTTAATCCTGCATTTAGTATATGGTTTCTTTTGAACCTTCAAAATATGCAGAGATTTTAAATGTAGCTATATTAAACAAGTAGCTATATGTAAGTTTAGGATTGCCAAAAATATTTTTTTATATTAGCTTAAGAACCAGAGTATCAAAAATTTATAATATATTACAAAATTTACATTGTTTAACTACCAGGCATTCTGAATTAGCAGAATTTTTTTTTCTTTGCTAAGGCATTCCATATATTGTATATATTCTATGTTTTTGAGAGCCCTCTTTTTTTCAAAATTGTATTTCAGTTTTTAAATTTGAAAATGTAGATTACCTTTAGGAAAGGGGCAAAATAATGGAATGTGAGTGATAAATCTGAATCAAAGTATATAATCTTATTTGATATTTAATGCTTATTTGATTACAATTCAGTTCCATAGAACTTCTTCTATTCAATACTGTATTTTCTTACTTTTAGGCTTTGGGAAAATTCTGTCTTACATACAATTGTTCTGGAGATTTGGATGATAAGGTATGATAAACAATTTTATTTTAAGATACAGTGTAGAACATCAGTAGGCAAACCTTTGAGATATTGAGCATATTTGGAATTTGGAGAGCATGTTGTTAATATTGTCGCATTTTGTGTGCCATGGTGGACTTGGGCTATCATAAAGCATACTTTTATTCCAAAAGCAAACTAGTGAGATGGTTATCTTCCATACGCTGACTTTCAATATGTCACCTACCATACTAGCTAATCTTTATCTTTTCATTTAAGTGGAAGGAGGGAGTTCCAAAGCACAACTATATCCACTTCTTGTTTAAATTCTTTAAATTATTATTTGAATATGACTACTCATATGTGCCATGGACACTTTCCTGACATGGTCTCTGGCATAGTCCCATTTAATAACCCTATGCTTCTTTACTCTAGTAAGCTTCCCATAAAGGCAGTGAGAAATGACTTAGTGATGCTGAGAAGATGAAAACCCTGAGCATACAAGGCTGGAGCAATCAAGGCTAGTTGTAGGAGAAGAGCAGACTGAGCTGGAAAGGAGGAATAAATGTGTCATCAATTTGGAATCATTGAGTTGATTAAAGACCGAAGTCCAGCTCCCCATGAATTCCTTTGACCTTTATCTAACAGTGGTGGGTTCCGGATCCCATCACAACTAGTACGCTGCAATGGGGCCGGACATCCACTTCGGGCACACGCGCTGCGCATGCAAGCTCATGGCACCACCCTGTGACACCCTAGCTGCGTAGGCGCTGTATGCTGTGTGCTCGTGCGCAATTGTTAGTTTAGTTAGTTTAGTTTATTGATCTTGTATGCCGCCCACTCCCGAAGGACTCCAGGCGGCTTACAATAAACAAGGGAAGGGGATAAATAAACAAAACAACACTTTAAAATATACAACATTCACAGTTACCGTGGGGCTGGATATTTCACAAGCCCCCTGGCCTGCTGGAGCAGCCAGGACTTGGTGGCTTTGAGGAAGGCCGGGAGGGTAGTAAGGGTCCGGATCTCCACGGGGAGGTCTTTCCAAAGGGCTGGAGCTGCAACAGAGAAGGCTCTCCCCCGGGGAGTCGCCAGCCGACATTGGCTGGCAGATGGAATCCGGAGGAGACCTAACCTGTGAGATCTAATAGGTCTATGGGAGGTAATCGGCAGGAGGCGGTCTCTCAGGTACCCAGGTCCGATGCCATGTAGGGCTTTATAGGTGACGACCAGCACCTTGAAACGGGTCCAGAGACTAATGGGTAGCCAGTGCAGCTTGCGGAGGATAGGTGTGACGTGGGTGTCCCTGGGTGCACCCACAATCGCGCGGCTGCGTTCTGGACTAACTGAAGTCTTCGAACACTCTTCAAGGGCAGCCCCATGTAGAGAGTGTTACAGTAATCCAGTCTTGAGGTCACAAGGGCGTGAGTGACTATCTGAAGGGCCTCCCGATCCAGGTAGGGTCGCAATTTGGCTTTGACCATTACTTGACTAGATTTTTGTATAGAGGTAGCGATAATAAACTATTCTGTGCTTTGAACTCAACGAATACTCCAGGTGTTTTGTGCTTGACACTAGTTTGCAAAGGACTAAAACCATGGAGGGTGCAATATACCATTAGATGAGGACAATTATAGAACAGCTAACCAAGACAAGGTTACAAACGATGCTGGCAGAGGTCATGTCAATTTGAAGCAGAACCAAAGGCTCAGTGATGTGTGAAATGGGCCAAAAGCTATTCAGACTCTGAGTGCAATCTTAGAGACAATGCAATGAGCAATATTGGACAAAAAGCAGGCTTCTAAAAAGGACTTACTATGTATAAAACTTTTTTATAAGTACATTTATAAGTATTACAAAGGTAAATGTAGCTGTTTTACTCTTGAGCTTGGTGATAAATTGTACGAGACTTTATTCCTCACTTGTTATGCTTTATTTTTCTTTATCTGTGTAAGGTAATGGGAAAATTGTTCTTAGGGCTTGTTCAATCTGGATCATGGTGTTGTTTTGATGAATTCAATCGGATTGATATAGAAGTCCTCTCTGCAATTGCTTCACATCTTCAGGCAATTAAGGCAGCTAAAGATAGCCTCAGTGTCAGGTATTTATTTGAAATTGCTGTGAGATTTTATTAATAATAATACTTTATGTTCAAAGGTGTGTGCAGTTTTGGTCTGTGTTGTATCATTAATATAAGAAAGTTGTGAAAGAAAGATTTCATCTTTACAATTCTTGCCTAGAGCTGGATTGATGTCTTCTAATGATCTAAAAAGGCAAGAGCACAAATGACAAGTACCTTAGTTTGAAAATTTCAAACTACATAACTTTATTACTATATATTACTTACCAGATATTGCCAATCAGGTTTTATAAAAAGATATCACGCATCAGAAAACACTGGATTAGTATAAAATCAAATAAGGTGGATTTGGCAATAGATCTTGTGTTTATAATCAAAACTTTGATATTGTACAGTTTAATTTTTTAAAACGTGCCAGTTTTAAAACATGTGCCAATTATAATTTTACTTTCGTTTTTGCTTATTGTATTAAAAGGTTGTATTCTGACCTTGTTACCTGGCTATCATAATTGGAATAATTTCTTTGTTGATTAGAATGTCACATAGAACTGATCAATGTCCTATATTTCCTCCTTATAATTTGATTCAGGAATTGCTGGTCTATTTTATTAGGCAATTGAAAGAATGTGGGATATTAAGATGACCAACGTCAAACATAAATTCTTTTGTATGCTGACATTCTTTGCTTATTAATAATTCCTAATCATCTGAAGCACTTTATATTGGTACATTATATGGATGTTTGTAAAAAATGGGTCCCAACATTTTGTTTTAAAATCTTTAATAATTATTTTCAGAGAGATTTCTTTGTTGATAAAAGCCATTATTTCTAAATGTCCATGTCAAATTAATGCAAATAGACACAAATTGGTAAAAATAAGCATGAAGTTATGAGAAAAAATAGTGTTAAAACTAATGTTGCTGCAAGATTAATAAATATTCTTAAAGTTTTTATGTTGGTAAGTTATTTTAAGCAGTTTGATACATTATGGAGAACGTTCTTATGAAATGGAAACAATTTTGAGTTTCATATGAAGATTTTAACTTTGTTGATTTGTGCCATTGTACTTACTCTTTGACCTTGTGCTTCATGAAATTTAAATGATTAATTAAAAAACACTACAGACACAATTAGAATATTATTAATATCCTCTTTAATAACTTGGCCTGAACTTTCTTCACATTTTAAACGATGCAAAATATACAAGGTGTACCAAAACTCAGACCCTATAGACAATTTATTATATAAATTACATTACATGTTTAATTGGTTGTCATTTTCATCTAAATACTTCCTTAGTCTTTTGATGTACATTAAGATCAGTAACATTTTATTTGAATAAAAAATAATAAAATATATTGTGGTTGGTCTGATTTTTGGTAAACCTAATATATAGATGATGTTGGGAAGGAGCCTTAAATCTGATCCTACTTTTTACTAGAAACTGACATTATGGAATAATCATAGCTAGAAATTATAGGTAACACTTTTTTTGGAAAGTTCATAGGCAAAAGGTTCATAAGCAAAAAATGAGATTACAACTTGGATCAGTTCATTGTTCATCAACTGATGTTTTTCAAGAAGCATTTTTTTCCCTAAAAATATAGTTTCTAAATATATAGTCAGTTTTTATCTGTAACTAAAAAGCTTAGTTAAAATAGATGTGGGAATCTATAAATAAGTTTTAAAAAAAGGTTGGGTGAGTGGTGTATTCTGTTATACTAAGATCTGCCAATTAACATACCTTTATTTTATCAGAGCTTAGTCAATCTACATAAGCTGTCTTTGTATATTTTTTATTTTATTTTATTTGGTTTGTCAAACATATACAAGATAATAGGTATAAGTATAAACATGGAATGAACAAAGGAAAAGAGTAAAAATAATTGGGACAGTAGAAGCAGGGACTGTAGCACGCTTACGGCCTCTTAGGAATGGGCTAGGTCGCCGGGTAGACAGTTTGAAGTTGAAGCTGTGGGGGTTTGAGGATGTAACAACAAGTTGGGTTTCCAGAGCTTTCCAGGCGTTGACGACCTCTGTTGCTCAAGTCGTATTTTCTGCGATCGAATTTGGAGCTGTTTTATACTGAGTTTGTGTATTTATATGTGTGCCTGCATATTATTGAGTGTTGAGGTTGAAGTTGAAGTAGTTGTGACAGGGTAGGACATTGTAGCAGACAATTTTGTATACTATGCTTAGGTCAGATCATAGGCGGCATAGGTTCCAGGTTGCCAGCTCAAAAGTTTGAGCCTGGTGGCATAGCAATTCTGCTGTAGAGAGGGGAGGGAGTACCCTTTTCTTGCTGCTTTTTGCTAAATGAGCACCTCTGGACATTATTGTAAGCCTATATATGGACAATATCTATCTACATTAATCAAACATTGTGGCTTGGATGTCTGCACTGGGTCTTTGACAAAATAGTATATCTATATTTTATACATCAACTAATTGCTTCCTTAAGGAAACCTGCTATTTCTGCTATACATATAATATAGAAAAGCATCACAAAGAATAATGGCAGATTGCTTAGCATAACTGTACTACTTCAAATAGTCATTTCTGCAGGTACATAATATTCATAATCTGTTCTATAATGGTGCATTCTGAACTCCTGTGTTGGAATCAGAACTGAGCTCCGTTGCACTACGCTCCATATGGACATATATAGACAGATCTTAGTCCTCCCAACAAACTTAGAATCTTCCTAATAGTGTCTATGCAGATGCAACGTCATATGTGTAAATATTATCAATGTGTTAGGCTGATATGGTACCATCTTCAATTGTATCTGATTTTAGACTTACCTCAAGGTGCATACATCCTTTGCGCTTAGGACACAGTATTTACTTGCTGTTTTTGTATAAGGCAAAACTTGATCATTCTCCAGTGCACTCCTCGGAGAGTCCAATGCCTGATTAACACAGCCTATCTGCCCTTGGACTGAGTGATGTTTTTAGTTGACCACGACTCCCTTTGTCTCTGCATGCCCAGTTCGAAAACTCAGTCCGCCCCATTAGGACTGTTTTGGGAGAGCTCCAGTCTAAGTTCAGATAGGCTGGAAGTTTCCCACTTGGACACGTTTGGATTCTCATATTAGAGAAAATTATATCTGTTACAAGAACTGTCAAAGATTTGAGGTTGGTGCGCTTTAAGTAGGGCACCCGAGCTTCCCTGCAGCTGCTGGTCGCAAGCGCTCCAGGGGACTGTAATCCCTCACCCAGCGAAGGCTGGCGAGCGGCAGGAGCGGCAGGGGCGGTGGCAGACCTTCCCCAACTGAGCCCCAGAGAAAAATTCCCTCAAACGGAGGTTTGGGAGCCTGCAGGCCTTCTATCTAGGGCCATTCAGCTGCTCAATTCTGGCCCGGCAACAGCAGCGACGGTTGGGAACCTTCGCGCGCTTTTCGGGCTGTCAGGCTAAAAAGAGCAGGAGGAGGCTGCGCGCGCAGCCGCCACCATTTTGAATCGCTTCGGAAGCGCGTTGAGGAGAGAGAGAATGCACGGCTCGTGGTGAGAGCTGATTCCTCCAGCCTTGCCTTCGGAGAAAGCAGAGAAGCGGAGAGCCGAGGCAGCCCAAGCGAAGCCACAGCCATCCCCAGCGACCGCAGAATGCGCAAGGAGCTGGGGACTAGCCTGGGGAGCCAGCTAGTCTCTCCCTCCTGAGGGGAAGATAAGACTCGGGGAACCGAGGGCGTGGGAGGAAGGAATCTGACCCCCAGGCGGCCTTCCCTCCTGAAGATTCTGCGAGCGCATTTGGCCTCAACGGCCAGCGCGTGCCCATCCAGCTTCCAGCTAGCTTCCAGGCCTCGTGGGGACCTGAAATGGCAGAGGAATGCAGGAGGCCTAGGGGGAACAGGCAGGGCCCTCCGCAAACGCAGCAAGCTGGATCCCTCTGTGAAAAAAGGCAAAGGGCACAAGGCTCAATGAAAGGTCTCACCAAGAGCCACAGTGGATCCCAGGGAGGTTTCTTAGGCCCCATCAGCCAGAACGTAGCACCAGACCATCGCAGCAGGGAGTCAGCTTCCCCTGATCGTGAGGCCCCATCCCCTGGGGACAGTGAATTCTTGTCTGGGGATGACTATAGGTCCAGGGATCCGTCTCCAGAAGCTTCTTGGGGGGTACCCCAACTCCCCTAGCTCTTCCATTGGAGAGGAACGAGATTCTATCAGGATTCCCAGTGTGGGAAGGGTGAGTCCAGCTCAGGCAGGGCCTAGCCATCGCAGGCCCAGTAAGCAGAAACTGAAGACGGGTAAAGGCCCTGCTCTTTCTGATGAAATGAGGGAGGTATTTCCTTAGCCATTTCCCAAGGGATAGCTGAAGGCATTAAGCACAGGGGCTCTCGCAAGAGCAGGGCCCCAAAGGAAAAGCGCAAGCCTAAGGCCTCCACTTCCAAGGAGCCTGTATCCTCCTCTCCATTTTCCAGCCCATCTCACTCTGGGCTTTCAAGTTCTGAGCAGGAAGAAGGGGAAATTTTCGTGCTTTCTGAAGACGAAAACCCCACCCCTGACAAACCAGCATTCACTGGCCTGTTAAGAGCCGTCCTTATTCAAATCAATCTACACAAGGCCATGACGGCTACAGAGTGGCCCACTTCCAGGCCTGAGGCAACTCAGGCTTCCACATCCAGGGATCACAAGCATGGCTTATTCAAAGAGACAATAGAAACTCCTGAGGTTATCCCTGTGCCTGACCTCTTTATGGACGCTGTGCAGCGCCAGTGGCTACAGCCAGGCACACTAACCAACCCCGGGGGGGGGGGGGGGACAGAGCACTGTATGCCCTGGAGGGGAAAATGGAGGATATCCTGAAATTCCCTGAAGTAGATGCCCCAGTTGTGTCTCTAACTTCCAACTCAAACGTGCCAGCTGAGCTCCTAGAGGGACTAAAGGCAGAAGATAAGAGGTCAGAAAAGGCGTGTCAGAAAACACACATGGCGTCTGCCTGGGCCATTAAGGCATCCACCTCTGCCTCTTTCTTTATCAGGGCCACCTTATTCTGGCTGCGCCAACTCAGGTCTAGGCCACCACCCAGGAAGTCTAGATGGCGCCATGAGCTAACCAAGATTATTACCGCTGTCGAGTATTCGGCGGATGCCACCTTGACAGCAGCCAAATTCTCATCCAGAGCTCTCGCTTCCAATATCACTTCACACCACCTCTTATGGCTTAGGAATTGGCAAGCCGAAATGAAAGCCAAGTGGAAGCTGGCATCAGCCCCATTTAAGGGAGGCCTTCTGTTTGGAGAGGCCCTGGACAAGTTTGTCACCGAAACCAAAGACAAAAGCAAGATACTTCCTGCAACCCTTAAGAGGGGTGACTGGAAAGGGGCGGGGTCCTTTCATAAGAGACCTTACAGGAGTCAGGAAACAGGGCAATCCTCTCACCCTTCCTCCTACCAGAGACCCTTTCAGGCAGGGGAGGATAGGCACCAAGACAGACCCTTTGGTGCTCGTGCCAATCAATCCCAGTCTTCCTTTCGGAGAACATTCCGAGGAGGAGGAAACAACAGTGGTAGCTCCCATCCTTTTCGTAAAGGAAAGTGACGGTCGCAGGGATCCCCCCATTGGGGGTTGGCTACGGCTGTACGCCGACAGGTGGGAGGAGATAACATCGGACAAGTGGGTCCTCAACACCATTCGAAGGGGCCTTGTCCTGGACTTTCTAACCTTTCCTCAGAGAAAGTTTCTCCGCTGTCCTACCCCCAGGAACCCAGAGAAGAGGGAGCGCATGAGAGCAGAAATCCGCCATCTCCTAGAGATAGAGGCGATAGAGCCAGTTCCCAGGGATCAGCAGAGGAGGGGCTTCTATTCTATCCTCTTCCTTGTGCCCAAGAGTTCAGGGGGGTAGAGAGCCATCTTGGACCTCAAAAGTCTAAATCAGCATCTGGCTTACAAGAGGTTCAAGATGCAGTCACTCCACTCCATCCTGGACTGTGTGAGGGAGGTGGACCTATTGACATCAATAGATCTCAAAGAGGCCTACCTGCATGTCCCCATCCATGTGGCCCACAGGCGGTTCCTGAGGTTCTGTTCGGAAGGGAAGCATTTCCAATACAGGGCACTTACCTTTGGGCTATCATCTGCGCCCAGAACATTCACCAAAATTCTGGCAGTGCTAGCGGCTCATCTCCGCAGTCATCCGGTTCGTCTGGAATGTTATTTGGACGATATAATTATTCATTCTCTCACCACCAAGCAAGCACACCGCGATGTTTCTCTAACTGTGCAGACACTGCAGCACCATGGCTTCTCTGTCAACATGGAGAAGAGCCAGTTCTGGCCGTCCACCTGTATACAGCACCTGGATGCAGTCATCAACTCCACCTCCTGCCAGGTATTCCTTTCTTCAGATCGGCTGTCCAACCTGAGACGCAGAGTGAAACACTGCAGCCTTGCCAGGTCGGTACCAATCATCCAGCTGTCCCAGCTCCTGGGGATAATGATATCATGCCTGAGGGTGGTTCCCTGGGCTCGTCTCCACGCCAGGGAGCTGCAGTGGTTCCTGTTACCCATGCAGAGGGCCAAGATCAGAAACTCACACAGGCGTGTTCAGCTCCCGCGAAAGGTGATCCGATCTCTGGCATGGTGGAGGTCCAAGCCAGTCAAGAAGGCCTGCTTGTTCAAGGAGCCGGAAAGACTAGTTGTCACCACGGACGCCAGTCTCCTGGGGTGGGGCGCCCACTGTCAGGGTCACCTAGCCCAAGGCCAGTGGACTCAGAGGGAGGCAGCCCACAGCATCAATTGGCTGGAACTGAGGGCAGCTCGCCTTGCATTGAGACGGTTCTCCGCTCTAGTACAAGGGGCTCATGTACTGTTAATGACAGACAATGTAGCGACAAAAGCGCATATAAACCGACAAGGGGGCACTCGATCAAAGGCCCTCATGCTCGAGGCGGAAGCTCTGGGCAGGTGGGCGGAACGTCATCTGGCTTCTCTCAGTGCAGATCATATCTCCGGCGTAAGCAACCGGGAAGCAGACTGGCTGAGTCGCCAACGCATCGACCACTCGGAGTGGCGCCTGCACCCGGACCTGTTCCAGCAGATCGTCAGGAGATTCGGCATGCCACAGGTAGACCTGTTTGCCACACACAACAACACACATCTCCCACGCTTCTTCAGTCGCTACCACTCGCCCCAGGCGGAGGGAACAAATGCACTGAGGTCAGTGTGGCCTCAGGGACTTCTGTATGCCTTCCCTCCACTTCCGCTCATTCCTCAGGTGGTGAACAAGCTCCTGGCCGAAAAGGCAGACCTCATCCTGGTGGCTCCCTTCTGGCCCAGAAGGCCCTGGTACGCAGACCTGGTCAGTCTCTCAGTTCAGAGACCGTGGAGAATCCCTCGGGACCAAATTTCCCTCAGCCAAGGGGCCATCACCAATCCGGAGCCCCAGTGGCTACAGCTAGCCGTTTGGCACTTGAGGGGGAGCTCCTGAGAAAGCAGAAGTTCTCTGACCAGGTCATTCGAACAATCCAAGCGTCCAGGAGGCCTTCTACTACTAGAATCTACGATGCCACCTGGGCCACATTCTCACAGTGGTGCAAGACTAGAGACATAGAGGCCTCATCAGCCTGGATCCCTCAGACCCTAGACTTTTTGCAGGAGGGTCTGGATAAGGGTCTTGTGGTCAGCACCCTTAGATGTCAGGTTGCAGCGCTGTCTACTATCCTGGCTAGGGGCTCCTCTCGCTCTCTGAGTCAGCATCCTCAGATCAAGAGCTTTCTCAAGGGAGCTGCAAACATCAGCCCTCCAGCTGTTCACCGGTATCCGTCATGGGACCTTCCATTTGTGCTTAAGGCTCTGACAAAAGCCCCATTTGAGCCATTGAGAAAGACCAGTCTACGCCACCTTTCCATCAAAACTGCCTTCCTGGTGGCTATTACGTCCGCTCGCAGGGTATCTGAGCTGGCAGCTCTTTCTGTCAGGGAGGATCTGTGTGTAGTTCACCCGGACAGAGTAATTCTGTGGCTTGATCCGTCCTTTACTCCAAAAATTAACTCTCTGTTTCACAGGACTCAAGAGATTATTTTACCCAATTTCTGTCCCCATCCTTCTCACCCTAAGGAGCGTGAGTGGCACAAGTTGGACGTGAGGCGAGCCGTGCGCACGTATGTAAAGAGGACAAAAGACTTCCGCCGTTCAGAGGCGCTCTTTGTCTCCTTCCTCCCTGCGTCCCTGGGCCACAAGGTCTCTTCTCACACAGTGGGGCGTTGGCTACGCGCTTGCATCAAGCTGGCATATGAACACCAGGGCAAGGCGGCTTCGAGATGGGTCACCGCACACTCCACTAGGAGCGCAGCAGCTTCTGCAGCCTGGGCAACCCAGGCTTCTATTCTAGACATTTGTAGAGCGGCCACATGGGCCTCCCCCACGGCCTTTATCAAAAACTATAAGATTGACACCTTTGCCTCAGCCGAAGCCTCTTTTGGCAGAAGAGTTTTACAAAGAGTGGCTGAAATGCCAGAGGCTACGGCGCTTCCCCACCCTGGGACTCAAGAGCTTGGGCATGTCCCAGCATTGGACTCTCGGAGCAGTGCACTGGAGAAAGACCGTTGGCTTACCTGAACGGTCGTTCTCGGGGCACTGCGAGGAGAGTCCAAACCCACCCGGGGTGTTCATTATATTGAACGATGTGACTGTATTGACTGTAACTGATTACAGGACGGTTTCCTTCGTTTTCAAACTGAGCATGCAGAGGCAAAGGGAGGCGTGGTCAACTAAAAACATCACTCAGTCAAGGACAGATAGGCTGTGTTAACCAGCATTGGACTCTCCTCGCAGTGCCCCGAGAACGACCGTTCATGTAAGCCAATGGTCTTTTATCTGCTTTTGTAACTTGGTACACTACTTATTCCCTAACTATAGTATATTGGAGCTGTTTTTTATATTTAACACAGATTTGTACTGGAAGGAAAAGAAATTCGTCTGAAACCACACTGTGCAATTTTTATTACCCTGAATCCTGGGTAAGTGATAACTGTAGTTATCATTGTTCCATAACACCAGAACAGAAATAACCATTTGGGGGGGGGGGGGGAGTATATTTTACAAATATGTGAAGTTCTGTTGCATAAACTGGTAATTTTGATACAGTGAGTTTAATATTGTCCATAGCTTTGCACTTTCAAGATTTCAGAAAATGATATTTCTTAGTCTAATTTGTTGATTCAGGGATTGATCATGGAATTTTTTAAATGCAAGGAATATGTACTGCCACTGAATTATATTCCCATTTTCTAAATGTTGTAGTTTTAAATTACCACTATTATCAATTTCAGAAGGTTAAATAATTTTTCACTTGCAACTAACCATCACTTATTATCATAATTCGTTATCATAAAAGTAATAATATAATTATTTTCTAAACTTTAGTGAACTCTAGTTTTTCAGACTAGTATTGTATCTTTGTTGAAAGAATTTTTTATTTGTATGTGGTAAAGGTAACGTATTAAAGTGTTCTTATAAATGTGATGACATTAACTTTCCTTTTAAGATACAAAGGTCGTGTGGAACTTCCAGACAACTTAAAATCATTATTTCGTCCTATGTCAATGATAATACCAGATTATGAACTCATTGCTGAAATAATGTTGTTTTCAGAAGGTTTCAGATCAGCAAAATTACTCTCAGGGAAGATAATAAATCTTTACCAACTTTCTAGCAAAAGACTATCACGACAGGTAAAATGCAAGAATATAATTTTATTTTTTATCCTAATTTTCTTCTGGAATGGAGTTCAATGTAGCTACATAGCATCCCCAGGGGATGCCCCTTAGAGGCAAGATTTGGAAGAAAGAGTAATGCAGAAATCACATGTAAATATAGTATAAAATTACAGATAAATATCTGTGAGCCGAATAGAATGGCCTACTGTCCATAATGACAGCAAACTAGTTTAGGAGGTACAAGATAGGCCCAAAAACAACACAAACGCACACCTTCTTCGCTTGCCTGCCTCTATGAATTTTTTAGGACAAATATAATTTTTCTACAGGAAATGCACCTTTCAGTGAATATGCTCCTGAATCCAGTATAGGATTTTCCTTCAGTTTCATTTCAAGCACTATAGCAATGTTAGCTATCCAAAGTCAGTAGCAAGTGGATGACCTTAGGGGAGAGAGGGAGGTAGAGACTCTTTTCAGCACATTGGGCAAAACTCTTCTATTTCTTGAAAGGATTATATTTTCTGCTCATTATCCTTATATCATGCATTCCTATTCTTAAAAGAAAGCTTAAAAAGTAATTGAGAATTGGTGTCTTCCTGCAAAGCACTCTGGGTCTGTGGTTAGGCAAATGCCCTTGCACTAGTGCTTGATATGTAGGAGCAAAATTCCCAACTGACAGCTATACAGTACTATTACTTCCTACAGAGGGACAGAAATTTCTACTTTCAGCCATCTTATCTTCTTCCTGTACTCTCATTGATAAATATCCCACTGGATAATTAGTATTCTAGAGTTCTTTTGACAGCCTGTTAGGTTCAGTTAAGTTTCATTCTTGCACTCTGAAATGAAAGACCACAGGATTCTGTGTTTCTTTCAGATATTTGATATAATATCATATACCATCACAACTGCCTTTTCTAATCTAAACACATTCAGCTCTTTCAATCCTTGTTCATATAACATTGTTTCTAGGCGCGTTTATCTTCATTACTGTCTTTCTGTAAACCTCTTCCAATTTCTCTAAATCTTTCAAGTAGGGTGCCCAAATTGCATGTCATAAACAAATAGAGTTGAGTGCATTTCTTTTTTTCTTGCAGCCACACAAAACTGATGCATCATATTAATTTGTAGTCATTTATTATTCCACTGTCTTTTTTTTACAAATACTGTTATCAACCTAGTTATCTGTTATCCTGTATCTGTGCATTTTTATTTCCTAAGTAAAAAAAGTTGTGCTTATCTGATTACATTTAGGGTTGTTACTTTTGTTTCCCCATTTTTTTTTGTTTCTGTATTAGCTATCACCCAATTCTGTATCATCTGCTAAATTTATAACAGTCCTTCTACTTCCTATGATCACCTCTAGAATCCTGTAGTTTTCTGGGAACTTGCTTTTTTTTCTTCCCCACACATGTGGCAGTTCCCATAGTGTATTTTTAACTATCAAAAACTTTAGTTCTCCATAATTGATAGATAGATAGATGTGTGGCCCAGCAAGAGCCGTTGGAGCTGCCACCAGACTCCGACAGCAAGGGGCCCTATGAGTCGGCCACTGGAGGATGTGGAGGACCCTGGTCAGGGCTCCGACTCTGAGGCAGAGCGCAGAGAGACTGGTTGGCCACCAGGTGGCGCCTGAGCTTTGTATCAGTGGGGAGTGAGACAAGGGAGAGTGATCCAGACACAACAGTGAGTTGTGTTCCGGGATGCACCAACGTCGAAGACCTACTCGGCGTCAAGAAAACTACGTAATTACAGGAGGTAATTACGCTCAGCTGATGGTCATATAGGTTCCTCTCCAGACTATAAAAAGACTGCTGGTGCCACGCCCTTCTTGCAGAAGTCAACGCTTGGACTAAAGAGAACTAACTTGGCAGGCTGGATTGCTGCCAGAGTTAGTCTGAATTGCTGCCAAGGTTGTTGGACTTGCTGCCAAGGTTCCTTATCTGTTTGTTTATTTGGCTTTCAGCCACCAGATTCTGGTCTTGTTATTAAAGGATGTTTCATTTTACGCTTGTTTCGGCTTTCGTTACTGGACGGAGTAGGGGGTCAGAACAGATAGATATCACTGAACCAAACAGGACTTGTGTAGCATTGCCTTTTCTGAAAGATTGTTAGCACTTTGTCATCTTAATTAAACAATTAATACATATTTTTATTTTATTTTGTTTTGAATATATCTAATGAAATTCTTTCCAAATATCTTTGAACCTCAGATCATTAACATTCCTCACACAAGTGCTTAATCGGAGATTTAATATCCAACCCTGGTGTAATTTAAAGCTACTGTGCAGCTTACCCTTCTTTGACCAATCTGTTTTAACCAATCCTTTTTACGTACAATCCATCTCATGGTAGCAATCTATAATCCAGCTAACTCAAATCATGGTCCCCTACAGCAAATCTTTCCTTAGCCTATATAGCCATTCATTTATAGTGTTTTTCTTTCCTAGCAAATAAGATTTGACTTTATAGTGAAGGAGTGAGTATCAAAGGGTGCAGAAACACATTCCATGTTAGAGAACATTAGAAAAGGGATTGAAAATAAAAATCACAGTATTACAAAATTATATTTGCACCTGAACATTGTGTACCATTCTAGTAGCCATAAATAAAAGAGCATATAATAGAGCTGGGGAAAGTGCACAACCAGTTTAGTGTAATGGTTAAGGTCCTGACCTAGAAACCAGGAGCCTGAGTTGAGTTCAAAGTATTAAAAGGTTAATTACGTGCCACCTATAGACAAGATTCTGGTCTATTAATGGTCACGTCAAGCAGCATGATGTTTTCAGTGATTAAGATCCTGAGCTTGTCAGTTAGAAAGCTGACAACCCAGGTTGAGACCCTAGCACTGCACAATGTGGTGACTCCTGTTACTAATGCCAGATCTTACTAACCTAGAAGGCTCTTTCAGCCGAGAATCAAAGATGAGCCTTGTCCCCCTTGAGTCTATCATGACTGGACTGGGAAAACATTTAAACCTTAATGGTGCTAGATATCAAATTGGCACTAGGTCAGCAAAATTTATGGGCTAGACTTGGATCTCATGTGACTCTGCAGAGATTTAACCCTGCCCCTGGGCTCAGCCTGATCATCTACTACAATTCTAGTCTACCTTAGGCATGAAAGCCACCTGATGACTTTGGGCCAGTTAGGCTCCCATCTCATTGAGTGTTGTTGTGGAAAATAGGAAGAGGATGAGCTTTATATAAGCTTGCTGCCCCAGGTTACTTATAAAGTAATAACAGTGGTATTAAAAAATCTATAAATAAAATAAATAACAATAATTCAGTATGCCTCAAGGAGCTTTGTTTTTTTATCTGAAAAAGCTAGAACATTGGAAAGAAAATGACTAGTGGGGAAACACTATGAGGTATTTAAAATCATCATGACATAGAGAAAGTAGACAGAGAGATTTTTCCCCATTCTCAAATGCTAAGACCAAAGGTGATCAGCGAAACTAATTAGAAGGTGATTTAGAAAAAAACAAAAAATACTTTGCATAGTGCATAATTAATCTGTGGAACTTATTCTAACAAATTATCATGATGGTCATAGAGAAATTAGATAAATTCATGAAAGACAAATTATCCAGGATAACTTAGTGTTACTTCCAGTCTGGAAGTAGTGTGCTTGTAAATTCTGACTTTAGGATACAATAGTGAGAATTGCTTATGTCTCCATCTTCTGCTTGGAAGCAGCCCTGAAATATTTGCACTACTGTGAGAAACGAAATGCTGAAGTTAAATGCATTTTGATCTGATGTAGCGCGTTAATTCTTACCTTCCCTCAGCAATTTGGCCATGGTGTTTCTATTCATACCAAAAAGGAAGCAAAGTAGAAAGGAAGGAAGGAAGGAAGGAAGGAAGGAAGGAAGGAAGGAAGGAAGGAAGGAAGGAAGGTGCTTTTTCAAAAGGCAATTGGACTTCCTTTGTTTTTCCCTGAGACTTTTAGCTTCTCATCCAAGAAGCTTCTTCAGTTTTGACTGAATGGTGGAGAGTTGAAGGATTTTATGTTCCTTGCAGTTCATCTGGTCATTAGTACTCACTCTGAGAGTCATTGAGGGCCCATTGGAGGTTATCTGTGCTCTCAAGATCACCTGAATAGTGCAAATGAGTGTGGAACCTTCTTGGAATCACTGAAAGGACACATTCCTTACAATACAGCCCTTTTGGCAGTTCCAAGAAGGGATCTGGGATCCACATGCAAGTTTACAAGCCTCCACTACCTGCTTATTTAACGCGCAGTTAAAACATCAGCCAAACCTTGTACCAGAGCTTTGAGATCTATCCCAGGTTTCCTCTGGAAACCCACCTGAGCAGCTATCAAGCAGGGTAGAGGGAGCCTCAGAAAACTTCAAAGCTAAAGGAGATTATTTGTTCCTGACAAGAAACTAATAACGAATATACTATACTCTAAATCAGCATGATTTGCCATGGGAACAAATTATACATTAGCTCTGGAAGAGTTCAGTGGAAATCAAATTAGTTAAATTGATGATAATTTTGAAAAAACATGCTATTTAATAATTGCAAAGAAGATATCTGCAGTGCACAAAAATAAATTCTGTTCTTATCTTATTTTTAGGATCATATGATTTGGCATGAGAGCTATAAAAACTGTATTAATAAGAGTTGGTCAAAGGCGTCAAGAGTTGAAACTACAGTAAGTTTTCTTAAGTGGTTTATATTAAAAATAGAACATTATTATATCTCAATTTGTGATCTACAGGTTTTATAAAAAGACATGTTTTTAATAGAGGAGAGACCTGTTTTACTGTTATCCTATTTATATTTCTTTTTAGAGAAAGAAAACTAAATTCAATAGATTTATCTATGCATGCTTAACAATACTCAGAAGGACTTATTGTCTCATAGAAGTGCAACCTAAATTACAAAAATTCTAAATATTCCTATGGGAATATCTACATTCATTAACCAGCAAAAACTATCCATGAAATTAAATTTCTTGATCAGTTTTGTTTCTGACTTCGAAAGCATTCAAATTATAGTTCTGTCATATCATAGAATAATGTTTAATTTGTAAGGTCTACCGAGGGAGGAGGCAGAAAAGAAGGAAGGAGCTTTGACTGACAATTAATTAGCCATTGTGCGATTAAATATAAGGGAAAAATTGAAGTATATGGATTAATAAAATAATGTATTAATTTTTACTTTAGAATAGACATATTTATATCCACATTAGTGGTAATCTTCTACATACAATTTGGTGTAAATTTAGTTTCTCCAGGTCCTTTTTGCCATGTTTATTTACAAACCACACAAATTAATTTTTTTCATTTGTAGATGAACATTTTTACTTGTTTGTTTGTTTTGAACATGACAACAATTCAGTCTAATATGAATAGGAAAAGAAGCACAATAACAATAATATACACAACTTTAGCAATATGATCAAAAATATGCATATAAGAATATCTCCTTAAAAAGTGCAGCATGGGTGGGTTAATGAAAACAGGATGAGAGAATAACTCATGAAATTCTAATTATTAGTTTTCTTGTATAATAGATACAATAAAAAAAGGTTTCCTGCAATAGAAGAAACTCTAATCACAATTGACATACTGAAAGAAGTGAATTTACCAAAGTTAATTGCTGAGGATGTTCCAGTATTTGAACATATTATCAGAGATCTCTTTACAGAAATGGAAGTTCCAAAAGTAAATCCTAAACGATTAGAGGTAATAAAAATAAGAATAATTATTGTTGATATTAGCTATAGAAAAATATTTTTGAAATTAGGATTTTTTATTGTTATTATCCCTTCAGTTTGAGTGTTTCAGCGATTTTGTAAAGGAATTTAGAGCTGACCTTTGTGTATTTATGCGTGAGCCATCAAAGGGGGACTTGGACAAGAGTTGACAAGATCCAGAGATAGGACGAAGTGGGAGAAAGAAACTCAGAATAACTCTGCCTTGATTTTAGGATAAAATGGGACAGAGAAAAAGGTAGACAGACTTTAAGGATCCCATTAATATATGCTAAAAGAGTAAAGCAGTATGCCTGGAATCCCAGTAAATTGGTGTCGTCACTTGGCCTATCTTGAAAAAATGACAGATATTCAGGGAAGATGAGGCATATTCAGGTGTACGTTCAGGTATACTCAATGTCAAGACAATGAAATTGATTGTGCCTCTTTAATTTTTTTCCCTAATGTTTCCAGAATAGTTATATTTTTCCTTAATACTAACATTTGGTTATTTTACATATTGTCAAATTATTGATCAGTCATCAAACTTCTAACCATCTGTTTACGTTTTTTAAATAGAGTGCAATATCTCTTGCAATACAGCATTTATCTTTGCAGCCTTGGGAAAATCAAATAGAGAAGGTTATACAACTATACAATCAGCTTATGGTGAGTGCAGCGGGACAGTTGGGTAAAATATGATATGGAGGTTAAATATGATACAAATATGTAGAACTCAAAACTTTATAATGAGATGTTACATTACAGGAATTGTATTTCACTAAATGCTAGAAATGGATGTTTATGGTGGAATGTAGTCAGGAGTCGCAGGAGATAGGGCCTCTTTCCCAGAGAGCAGAGAGACATCAGAGCTTGGAATAGTTGATCAACAGGAAGAGAACGAAGTTGAAGCCTCCCTAGCAATTCAAAACTGTATCTATAGTTATTACAAGTAATTGCTTTAGTCTGGTAAGATTCTGTTGTAGACGAATAACAATAAAGGGACTATTCAGAAATAACTATATAATCATTCTTGGTTATTTGAGCCTGACATGTTGCAGCAATTGAGGAGTACAAAATCCCCATCAACAAAAGCTTATAAACATACACTTTGTAAGACCTTTAGTTTGTATTTACTAAAATCTAAGCATTAATCATCTAAGGAATATGAATGTTGCAGATTTGATATTTTAAAATACATTTTCAGGCTCGTGGTGGTGTGATGCTTGTAGGCCCCACAGGTGGAGGAAAAACTACCATCAGAACAATTTTAGAAAAAGCCTTGATAATCTTTCCATTAGTTGATACGGATAGTGCTTCCAAACTTGATGTTTTTCAGGTAAGGAATTTTTAAAGTTACTCTTATGGTATGTATAGTAATTGATCTCTTTTCCTGTAACCTTTCAGAGCGATAATCCATATGAACTTTGAAATTTTAAATATTTACTAGTTATTAAACAATGAGTAGTTGGCAGTCATGTTAAGGTATTGCCATAAAGTGTTCTGGTAAGATTTCTGACAGAAAGCTGAACATCCAACATTGAAAGAAGCTGTGCTTGATAGGTTAGCATGGAGAGTGCGTCCCTATAAAGTTGCCAAGAATTGGAAATTAGTGAATAGTTAAAACAAAAGCATTGGCAGTAGTCAGTCAACTTTCACTAATTTCAGAAAGCCAAGGAAGCTTTGATTTAGGTTGATACTTGAATGGGAGCATGCCAAGAAATTACAGGACAATATGTTGAATAGAAATAAAAAAATTATTCAGGAAGAAAGCAATGGCAAAATATGTCCATGCTGTTTTCAGAAGATTACTTATATGTGTTCATCAAATCACCAAAGATCATACTTGATTTGAAGAAGACTTTAGTAGGTTCTGTGATCATTCAAATTTAACATGGTGCTAAATAAGGGAGACTTATGATGGGTTCTTGTAGTTGGGGCCATTGCAGTGTCAGTCATGTGATTATGATTCGGATGCTCAGGAACCAAATTGCAGCAAAAATGTTGCAGTGTTTCCTGGCCATGTGGTGTACACATGTACACAAAATACACAAACCCTTTTATGGGTTTCTATTAATAGGAAATAAAGGTAATAATTGCATATTTAGAAGGATTTTTTTTCTATCTCAGAGTAATCCAAAGAGAAGCAAAGTGGATACTTTTGTTGTAAACCCAAAGTGTGTTACTATTGATGAACTCTTTGGACAGACAAATCCTAGTACAATGGAATGGTCAGATGGATTATTATCATCAGTAGTAAGAGGATTTGCTAAACTTGGGATCAAAAGAGCTAAAAGAAAAGATCCAAGCCTTGGTATTAATTCAGAAATGCAGGATTTATATACAGTGAGTACACAGTAATGTAGTAGGATATTGAGATATTTTTATTTCAAAATGTAGTTACATTTAGTTTACTAATTTATCATTTAGATTTTACTGAGTTTTTTGTTCATTTTTTCATTTAATAATTCACCAAACCCAGCACATTCTTCTTCAAAAGGTGGAAATGCTTTATTTATTATTCATTTAGCTTAACTTTTAAAATCCTCAATTTAAACGGTTACAATTATTTTAAATGCAGGATTCTGAGTTTTAAGTTGCTGCTCTTCTCCTGTTTATTTCCCAGGTAGTTTACTTTTTTTGTTGGGTGTCCTCTATTTTTATCAGCAATATGCAAATACTTTATAAAGCCTAGGTAAGGTCACACTTGGAATACTGCAATGCGTGACCCCCCCCCCCCAGTGCGCAGGCGCGCATGAAAGGCACTCCCCCCATTTTTTGCATTCTTTTTTCGCCTTCCCCCAGGCTCCAGAGGGTTTATAGAAGCCTGGGGAGGGTGTAAACAGCCTCCCCCCCCCCCCGGAGGCCCTCTGGAGGCTTCAGGGACCTTCAGGAGGCTTCCCTGAAGCCTCCGGAGGGCAAAAAATGACCCTCGAGCAAACCAGAAGTACCTCCTGAAGGTCCCTAAAGCCTCCAGAGGGCTTAAACTGACCCTACGAGCAAACCGGAAGTCCGTTCCCAAACTTCCGGTTTGCCCATAGGGCTGGTTTTTTGCACTCTGGAGGCTTCAGGGAAGCTCCTGAAGCCTCTGGAGGGCCTCCAGGGGTGGGGAAGGTTCTTTTTGCCCTTCCCATGCTCCTATAAAGCCTCTAGAACCTGGGGAAGGTGAAAAATGGCTTTAAAAAAAGCTGAACTCAGCTGGCCAGTGTGCACATGCGCGCTGGCCAGCTGACAGGGCAACTCCTCGCATGTCCTGACAAATGGCTCCATGTGCCACCTGTGGCACGCGTGCCATAGATTCACCATCCCTGTTATAGGGTTTCCTGTCTAGGGAGGGGGTTGGACTAGAGGACCTCCAAGGTCCCTTCCAACTCTGTTGTTCTATTCTATTCTATTCTATTCTACTTTCCTTTCTTTGGCAATCCACGAACCTCTATTTGTTTTGTTGTAAGCATATTCCAATGTACTTTCTTTTCTAGCTTCCCAGTTTTGCCTGTTTAGCCAACACTCTTATGGTGACTACAATTAGAAACAGAATTCACAGCCTGATTTTATTATGCTTTATTTCTATTTGTGTAAGATTCAAGAGATTTCATTTGATTGGGAACTTCCCAAAATTTCTTATAAAATTATTTTAGTATTTGGCTTTGTAACTGTAATCTTCCATTCATTTCATGATTTTAAGGAAATCCAGCTCTTAGTTATGTTTACCATTTGTAAGTTATGTGATGTTTACCTAATACTATCTATTACAGTATAATTACTCTCATTTCTGCTTTTTAGCTGAATACAGTGAATATAGCTGATGCAGTTGTGCCTGATGAAGTTGGACAATCAATAGAGAATATTCAATGTTAGTATAATCTTATCATAACAAATATGGAAATTATTTCATTATCGTGTGTATCTTAGTTAAAGATTCAACATAGACAACTTTTTGATATTTAACTAATTATGCTCCAGCTCTACTGTAATTAGTTTCAACATCCTCCCTAGGAACAAAAAGGTAGCAATGGAAATCATGTGATGGAAACCTGACCCTTAGGTTTCTTTCCATATGCATCTGGATATTAACATTCCATTGAATTAATACATAGCTATTACTTTGTTCTGTTGTGTGTGACTATGGAGAGAATGAATCAGATAAGAAACTGAACTCCACAGATCAGTGTGGGAAGAAAAAGAAATGTGAACCTAAAGAGGCAGAACATAATGAAAATCTTGAGAATATCAGGACATGCCGTAGGAGGTTTGTTAATGGTAGCGTTAGGCCACTCAGTTTTTCTCAGCCCAACTCACCTCACATGATTGTTATTGTGGAGAAAATAGGAGGAGAAAGGAATATTAGGTATGTTTGTCACCTTGAGTTATAATTTCTACATCTATTGCCTCTAGATGTAGAAATTATAGTAGGCAATACGTTTATAGATGATGGAAGCCAGTGCATGGCCACTGAATTCTAGCAAAATGGCATCTAAGATGAAATTCAGCTCTCCTACTGATTCTGTTTCAGGAGAGTCTGCTAGATATGTTGTCTCCAAAAGGTAGGGGGGTGTGTGGGGGGGGGTGTATACAGGGACCTTACAGGTGCTCTTCCATAACAGACAACAAAGAGAACAATAAATGAAGCAACGTTGTCATTCCATACATTGCAGAAATATTGGGAAAGCTCCAGGAGATCTTCAGCCAACACAACCTATGTGCACACTTCAAACCCAAGAATACACACTAAAGTCAAAGCTTGTCTATCCCAAGGATAAAACACCCAGACACAAACTAAGAAACATATGCAGTACAATGCAGTGATCCATGTGCAGATCTGTATATCAGGGAAATAAAACAACCACTTTATAAACGCATGGAACAACATAGGAGAATAAACCCATCAGGATTAGATTCACAGTCCATTTGCATTTAAAAGACAAAGGCCACTCTTTGGAACACAGCAAAATCCACAATTTGGACAGAAAGGATCGCTGGTCATATATGTCAAAATTGAACAATCTTCGCTCTGTGGGTGGGGGAGGAATATGACATCATCTATTTCTAGTCTACAACATAGTCCTTTCAACAATTCCAAGAAGGTTCCACACTCATTTACACTGCTCAGGTAACCCTGATGACACAGATAAACCTCCAGGTAGCCCTAACAACTCATTAAAAGAATGGAAATGACCAGCTGTCTGCAAGGAGTATAAAATTCTTACATTCCCCACAATCTAGCCAGAGTTGAAGAAGTTTCTTGGATGAGAAGCAAAATGTATTCAAAGAAAAACCAAAAAGTCCAGTTGCCTCTTGAAAAAGCATCTTTGGGATGACAAAGTATAGTACTTTTGTTCAATTGTAGGCGTCTTTTTTGCTTGTTAAGTCAGGTGATATAACTTTTGACTGTTGCATTATTAAATATATCAAATACAATGAAATAGTTTATATAAAACTAAGCAGCATTTTTCTGGGATGTCAGAAAGACTCAAAATTCACTACTAGATATCTGAAAAATATGCAGAGAAATGAATCAAAGAATAATAGCTCTTAAATTTTAATTATTTGAAGACTTTTTTATAAGTTTCTGTTATAAATTAGATGGTCAAGGGAAAGGTCTTACTTAATAGAATAATAGAATAACAGAGTTGGAAGGGACCTTGAAGGTCTTCTTGTCCAACCTCTTGATTAGGCTTGAAACCCTACACCACTTCAGACAAATGGATATCCAACATCATCTTAAAAACATCCAGTGTTGGATCATTCACAACTTCTGGAGGCAAATTGTTCCATTGATTAATTATTCTAACTCAGGAAGTTTCTCCTTAGTTCTAAGTTGCTTCTCTCCTTGATTAGTTTCTACCCATTGCTTCTTGTCCTACCCTCAGGTGCTTTGGAAAATAGTTTGACTCCCTCGTCTTTGTGGCAGCCCCTGAGATAATGGAACATTACTATCATGTCACCCCTAGTCCTTCTTTTCATTAAACTAGACATACCCAGTTCCTGCAACCGTTCTTCATATGTTTTAGCCTCCAGTCCCCTAATCATCTTTGTTGCTCTTCTCTGTACTCTTTCTAGAGTCTCAACATCCTTTTTTACATCGTGGTGACCAAAACTGGATGCAGTATTCCAAGTGTGGCCTTACCAAGGCATTATAAAGTGGTATTAACACTTCAAGTGATCTGGATTCTATCCCTCTGTTTATGTAGCCTAGAACTGTGTTGGCTTTTTTGGCAGCTGCTGCACACTGCTGGCTCATATTTAAATGATTGTCTACTGGGAGTCCAAGATCTCTCTCACAGTTACTACTATGAGCAAGGTACCACCTACAGTATACTGTACCTGTGAATTTCTTTTTCTTCCCTAAATGTAGAACCTTACTTTTTTCATCATTAAATTTCATTTTGTTAGATAGCGCCCAATGTTCAAGTCTGTCAAAATCCCTCTGTATCTTAAGCCTACCTTCTGGAGTATTGGCTATTCCTGCCAGCTTGGTGTCATCTGCAAATTTGATGAGTTCCTCATTTATCCCTCATCCAAATCATTGATGAAGATGTTGAAGAATACTGGGCCTAAAACAGAGCCTTGGGGTACTACACTGCGTACTTCCCTCCATGTAGATGCAGTTCCATTGAGGACTACATGTTGAGTGCGGTTTGTCAGCCAGTTACGAATCCATCTGGTGGTGATGCTGTCTAACTCATATTCTTCTACTTTATCTAGTAGTAGGTTATGGTCGACAGCATTCCTCTGGTCCACAATTGTGTCACTTTGTCAAAGAATGCAATAAGATTAGTCTGGCATGATCTGTTTTTGACAAACAAACAAACCCATATTGGCTTTTGGTTATTACTTTGTTGGCTTCTAGGTGTTCGCTGATTCGTTGCTTGATTATCTTTTCCAGAATCTTCCCTGATATTGAGGTCAGGCTGATAGGTCTGAAATTTCCTGGATCTATTTTTTTTCCTTTTTTGAAGATGGGAACTACATCAGCTCTTTTCCAGTCCTCTGGCAGTTCCCTGGTACTCCAGGATCTCTGAAAGATATAGTTCAGTGGTTCTGAGATCTTGAATGCCAGTTCCTTCAGAATCTTGGAGTGTAATCCATTTGGTCCTGGTGGTTTGAACTTGTCTAGGGTAGACAAGCGCTCACTTATTATTTTCTTCCCTATTTCAACTTGTGCTCCTAATCTGATTTTTGTGGTGCTGGTTTTGATAGGTTGGACTATTTTTTTTCCCCTTTGTGTAAAGACAGATGCAAAAAATGAGTTAAGTAGTTCTGCTTTCTCCCTGTTGCTTGTCACCTTCTTAATACTTTCTCCTAGCAATGGACCAATTGTTTCCTTTACTTTTTTCTTATTTTTAACATGTTGGAAGAAGCTTTTTTTGTTATTTTTTACTTTTGTCGCAAGCCTTTCTTCTTTGTGAGCCTTAGCTTTCCACATTTCATGTTTACAGGCTTGGGCTATTTGCTGATATTCTGCCTTAGTTATGTGCCCCTCTTTCCACTTTTTATACTTTTCTTTTTGTCTTTCACTTGAACTTGAAAAAAGTGTTACCCCTCTTCACTTACATAAATTTAGTCGCTTCTGTAACTTTTTAATTAGAATAAACTGATCTTCTATAACATTTTTTTTTTAAAAAGTCTGGTACCACAAATCCAAGAATTGTTTCTTACTGCACTTTAAGGTACAATTTAGGGTTCCTTGGCATTGTCAGTTTTCCCAGTAAGTCTGTGTTGTAAAATTAGGGGGGTCTTCTGTTGAAGTGGCTGTTGCAGCCCTTACACTCTATGTTGTAGATGATGCCTTTTTCCTGGGGCTGCTGGGTTTTTTGGTTTTCTTAGGATATGTTGGAGGTTTTAGTTGGTTTGTGTGCCATGCTAATCCATGTGTTTGTAATAGTCTGTTGGTGTTTCTTAGATGTTTTTGATGTATGACAGTATTATCCTTTTCACAGCTTGAGTTGGTTGTACTCTATCAGATTGAGTAGTCAGATGGATATCCATTTTGTTGGAGGCATAGATGATATGTTCCCTTTTTCTGATGTTGAGGATGCTGCAATATGTTTGTGTTGATCTAAATAGTTTTCTTACATAGTTTCTGTTGTGGGAAGTTGAGTTGTTACTTTGGTAGTGGAACACTTGGTGTGGGTGGCTTTTCCAATAAATTTGTATTTCCAATTTGCCATTGCTGTCTTTGCTGATGGATAACATGTTGTTTTCTTTTTCCCTTGTAAATTTTATATCTTTGAAAATGTTGTTAATGGTTTTCTGTGTGTTCTCCAGTTGGTCCTTTTTTATTATGATGACAAAGGTGTCATGTACAGATGACTATGGATGTGAGTCCTTTACAACATACAGTGTAAAGATTGCAACAGCCACTATGTAGGACAACAGGCAGAAAATTAGCAGAACAGAAGACATGATGAAAGCTCTTTAACCTCACATAACCATAGTTTTAAGTGGGGAACTGTGAACATCCTTGTCCAAGCCAAGGCTAAAAAACTAGAGAATTCTTGAAATCCTGGCACTCTAACAAATCAGGCATCAATAGGCACATAGACGTAAACAACATCAATGTACTATTCAAAAAAGCAACCAACAATATCAGTGCTAAAAAACCTCCTCATCAGCAATCAACACCCAAAGACTAATACTAGCAAATCAAAAAGGATCTGCCAAACAAGCTAATAGTAAAAATCACAATCAAAGAACCACCAAGATCATTCCCACCACCACCAGGACAAGCCACTAGAATATAAAATCAGAATAAACTCCACTCCCTACTAGCATTGACTATATTCCCAAATTGGGTAATGACACATCTGCAAACAACAATCAAGATTAGAAAGCACTAAGCAGTGTGTGTGTGTGTGTGTGTGTGTGTGTGTGTTCATTCTTAACTATTCTTACAATTCCAGGTGGCATAATGATCCCATAGCAGATTTTTCTATTGTTCCCAATTAACATATTGTAATGAACCATTTAAAAAGCAATAAAACATCATAATTTCTTCTCTAATTTGATTATCAGAAAATAGATAATTTGAGAATAGGATTTAAATATGTTTTTCAAAAAAACAAATGGATGTGTGATTTTTTAAAATAAAATGTGAATATTGTTTTAAATTACCATATTTTTTGGAGTATAAGATTCACCTTTTTCCCTCAAAAAAGAGGGTGAAAATCTGGGTGTGTCTTATATACTGAATACAGCATTTTTGGCCTACCAAAATCCTGCCCCCTTTGCAAATGGATGTGCAGAGGATTTGAGAGGTGTGCAAAGTACTCCTGAGAGCTAAGGAGGGCAAAAAAAGAGCAAAAACAGTCTGTTTTTGCCCCACCCAGCAGCCAGGGGCACTCTAAGAGCCTCCAAAAGCTCTGCATGTCCCCCCCCCCCTTTTGCGTGCAGAGGGCTTGGAAGGCCTGCAGAGTGCAAAAACTTTTTTCTTTTAATTTACCTCTTCAAATCACGGTGCGTCTTACACTCCGGTGCGTCTTGTACTGAAAAATACGGTACTATTTTACATTTTTAAATGTACTTAAACTAGATTTTTTTTGTTCTTTTAGGTGAAACTGCTGTTGACTGGCAGTGGATTATCCTGGATGGTCCAGTAGATCCACTTTGGATAGAAAACTTAAATTCTGTGTTAGATGACAGCAGAATATTATGTCTTGCTAACAGTGAAAGAATTTATCTATCATCAGCCTTCAGAGTGATATTTGAAGTGGACAGTGTGTCTGAAGCCAATCCAGCCACAATTAGTAGATGTGCCATGGTTTACGTGGTAGGTTTTGTTTAAAAAAGTAATTGTATATTTTCACATGATATATATTTTTCATTTGCCATCTCTAGAACAATAGCACAAAATAATTATATTTGCAAGGAGATGAGTGATTTAATGCTCACTTAATGAATTTCAGATGTAAAATGTGTGCACTTGACTAGATAAATATATTCCATAATGAATATTTCATAATACAGTTTCATTATGATTTTGTGACTATTCTGGAAATTAGTGAGATCAGACCCAACCAAGATCCCAAGAAGAATGAAGGCATTACAGATTCATTGCCCACCTACCTTCTCTTCTGCTGATTGTTGTTTGCTACAAATATACTTTTGATTTTAGTTTTTTTGGGGGAAAGAGGGATTTTTGGCATCAAAATAGATGATCCTAGCAACAACTAGAAACTTTTCTGAGTTTGCTGTTCTTATTCTGTTCATATTAAAACTCAGGAATAGATCTGAGAATTATCAGAATGACAGATTTGTATGAAAAAGATTTCAAGCTGCCCCAAGAAGATTCATTTAATCCTTTTTCTTAAAGAAGGTGACTTTCTACTGAGTCCAACCCATTTTTCTAAACATTTCTTCATTGCACTAAACCAGGGCTGTCAAACTCAAGGCCCATGGGCTTGATCTGGCCTGCAGGGTGCTTAGTTCTGGCCTGCGTGGCTGCCCTGAAAACAGTGAAGGACTAGCCCGTGGTGCCTCTGTCACTGAAATGGAGCTCAGGAAGGCTACGTGCGCCCCTCCTGAGCTCTGTTTTCACTGGCAGAGAGCTGCAGGAGGCCCTCACAGCCGTTCTCCCTGATCTCTCCTTCCTCCGATGGAGACAATGGATCTCCCCAGTCCTGAGTGGGTGCCTACCTGCACAGCTGCCCCTGACACAAGTGATGTCAGCTGACCATGCTCCACTCCAACCCACGTCCATCCCACCCATGTCTACTGGCCCCCCAAGATCAAACACAACCCTGATGCGGCCCTCAATGAATTGAGTTTGAAACCCCTGCACTAAACTATCTGAATCGTATCTTGTTAAAGTATACCGTGTTTCCCCAAAATTATGACATGTCCTGATAATAAGGCCATGCCATATTTTTCCTGTGGGCAAAAAATATATGCCCTCCCCAATATTAAGCCACCTGGACAACCCGCCCCTCCAACTGGGCAGAGCGCCACTCACCAACCTAGCGATATCCCAAAGGCGCAAATCCGTAGGAGCTGGGGGAGGGGGGGCAAAAGCACTCACATTGCTTGATGCCTTTGGGATACCACTAGGGGGTTACCGGACAGCTGCTCTCATGAGCAGCCACCCAGCAATGGCCCTTTCCAGCTGGGCAGAGCATCAGTCACCAACCCAGTAATATCCCAAAGGGGACTAAGCCACATGGCGCTCTGCCCAGCTGGAAAGAGAGGTTTTGCGAGCACTTGTTTTGCCTCCAGCTCGCGTGCTTCCCAGTCTCACCATTCCAGCTCTCCCTGCAGCGCCGGGCCAGGGCAGCGGTGGCACCCGCCATGGCCCTGCAGCCGCAGCCCTGCTGCCACTGCCGCCGTGCTCCAAGCATGACCGGCTTCAAACCTCCAGAGATCCACTGCCAAGTCTTCTGGCAGCGGCCGCTCTGGGACTATGCTTTATGGTTGTGGGCTGGCTGTTGGAAGACTCTGGTGGGACAGAGAGTCTTCCCGCAGCCAGCCCACAACCATAGAGCGTAGTCCTAGAGCGGTCGCTGCTAGAAGACTCGGGAGCAGATCTCCGGAGTTTGGAAGCCAGTTATGCTCGGAGCATGGCGGTGGTGGCAGCGGGGTTGTGGCAGCGGGGCCATGGCGGTGGCGGCACCCTGGCCCGGCCCTGCAGGAAGAGCTGGGCATGATGAGGCTGGGAGGCACATGAGCTGGAGGCAGAACAAGTGCTTGCGCAACTTCTTTTTCTAGCCAGGCAGAGCACCACGTGGCTTAGCGCCTTTGGAATATTACTGGGTTGGTGAGTGGTGCTCTGCCTGGCTGGAAAGGGGGGTTGCCAGGCGGCTGCTCATGAGCGTGGTCACCTCATGGCGGCTTTGTGGCAGCACAACACAGCCATTTGCCCCTGAGGCTGGGCCTGGCTCTTCGGGCGCCCGTTCACAAGAGAGCAGCCACCCGACAACCCCAAACCAATAAGCTCCCCCCAATAATAAGGCCCAAACAAAATGGGGGGTTCAAAATAAAATAAGACCCTGTCTTATTTTCAGGAAAACATGGTAAGATTTTAACTTGTACTTCACTCTCCTATAACTTAACAGGTATATGCTAATAATCATATATTCATTCTTTAATAAACCATATCCTAGGCATTATGAAAGAAAAGGTGAGTAGTTAGCTTTAGAAAGGGAGCAATGAAAAATACTTCTGGATCACATTGTGTAAATATAGTGCTATACAGGAAGTAGAATAATGAAGTAGAACAAATAGTAGCATTGACATAATTACATATCGTGGGATCATATTTTTTAAATCTTTGACTTTGAGCTCAAACACTAGCCTAATTGGCATTTGAATGAAATAAAAGTTTTTTTCCAGGAAGCTTAGTAAAATATTCCTCAGTTTCAGATGATAAAATCATAGGTGAGGTATTTTCCAGTCAGTTAGCACCTAGTTCTTTGAAACTTATTTTACATTCTTGGTAATGTTGTGAATAAAGCTCTAATTGCGTACTTTGAGTGGGGGCTGCATACAGTACATGAAACCTGCGCACATAGAAAAGGGCAAAACAATGACTTGGATCTAGAATAATTATTCTGTGAAGAGCAAGAACCTTTAATCCAGCCAGCAAGAAAAGGCATTATTTTAACCACTTTTCCCTTTCCTCTACAGTTTCTCATATTCCAAAAGATAATTAGAGCTATTTTTAATAATAATTTTAATTATTCTAAAAGTAGATCTATTTCATGAAAAGGACATTTTTAAATGAGAGATTTATAATTATCCAGGTAAAGGGCCTATACATGACTATAACCAATATTATTTAGTACTATTATCAGAGAGGACTATTATTTCACTATATTTGAAAATAAACTTCAGCAGGCTTTCTATTTGGAGAGTCCAGGGTTTGCTTTCTGTTACTCACTAGGCAGTCCCAACCACTCTGTCTACAAGGGTCTCTGCTACAGATAAATTCTCATATATGAAAGTATCTTTCTCTTTCTTGTACTTCCTTTCATCCGTTTCTATTCTATTTTGATGGGGGTTGCATCTAGATATGTATTTGGGATGCTCAAAAATAGGGTGTTGTTGTCAAATTATCTAAATTTGATAAATCAAAAGTGTTTTTGTCAAATCAGATTTGTCTCGATTCATGCATTTGAGTAAATTAGTTTGATGTAGTCTATTCAAAGTGTTTATTCAAATCATTGCTATGCATTTTTCTAAGTTTGGTTTGTGGTCACTCATTCATGCACATAACAACTTATTGGGCCATGCACATCTTATAAACCTCCCCTCCTTCACACTTTCTGTCTAGGTTTCCAGACAGCATACAAGATACACAGCCATGGTCAACATCTAAGAATAATTATATCCAAGTAACTTTCAAACCAAACACAGAGGTACATCAGGCTTTTTTTGGAATCCACAGAAATCTAATGAATTTAAAATAATAGCAAAATTTACTGGTTACAATATACACTCTTCTCACACAGTCAAAAACACAGACTTATCCCAGTGGTGGGTTGCAATTTATTTTACTACTGGTTTGCTTGCGCGCACACATGCACCCATGTGACGTATCTGCGCATGAGGAGAAGCATCCGGGCGCGTGGGTAGAGCTTCCCACTGCCGCCACTAATGGTTCGCCCACCTCTGACTTATCCCCACATCCCTACTTAGCCTCATGCCTTTTAACTAGGCTACTAGGCATTACCTAAAGGGATAAAAGATGCCAAATCCATATATAGAACAATGGAAAGTTAGGCGAGAGGAGGGAGTTCAGGACATATTTTATTCTCAAAATACTTGCCTTGTTGATTCTGGTATCAGTGATAGTTATCAGTGATATGTGAGGGGTGTTATTATATATATACTCAGTGCCAGTTTCCTATGTCTGTTTCTGATGACATTTCTCCTTCGATCTTTAATGACTTGCTCCTTTTTATCTACCTCTAGGAAGGGACCTTTCTGACAAGATTCCTGACATTTTGTTTTTGTTACATGCCTGCTTTGTTTTTTATGATGTTCACCATGATGGCGAACCTATGGCACGCATGCCACAGGTGCGGAGCCATATCTGCTGGCATGCAAGCCATCACCTTCAGTGTGCATGTGTGCACCAGTGGACTGATTTTTGGCCTTCCATAGGGCCGGCGGAGGCCCTTTTCACCCTCCTCAGGCTTCAGGAAAGCCTCTGGAGCCTGGGGAGGGTGAAAAATGGCCCCAACGGACCAACTGGAAATTCGGAAACCATCCATTTCTGGCTTCCCTGAGGGCTGTGGGAGGCAGTTTTTGCCCTCCCCAGTCTTCAGGAAAGCCTCCGGAGCCTGGGGAGGGTGAAAAACAGGCAAGTGCAGGTGGGCAGAGTGCATTGCATTGTGGTGTGGGGCACAAATGCGTGCATGCACAATTTTGGCACACGTTTACAAAAAGGTTTGCCATCAATGTTATAGCAGCTTCAGTGTAGTCTTACACAATATTAGTATGCTTCAGTGTTAGTTTCATTTGGTTATCATGTTAATAAATTATCTTAGAAAGCTTATTTATTATCAATATATACTGCATGATATTTATTCTATAATCCTTTAATTCTCTATGCCATTTTCTAGCCTGATTTTTAAAGCATAATTTTAGAATTTTGGTCCACTAATTTTATGTATGTAACCTTATATTTTATTACTAGAGATGGAATAATAAAGATTAAAAAGCAATTCTTTCTAATGCCATTAATGGTCACCTAATTGCTCTTAGTAAACTAAGTAAACTCAGCAAGTCCTTTTTAAAGTTTAAATATCAGTCTCTTAGTTTTAATTTCACTGTTATGTGCTATCAAATTATTTCCAATTCCTAGTGACCACTTAGATATAATTTTTTCCATGACAATCAACCCTACCCTGATCTTTCAGGTCTTCCAATGGTAAAATCATAGCCACTGTAACTGAGTTCATCCTTCATGCTACAATTCTTTTTCTTCTCTTAGCATTTGAGCCTTTCTAGAGAACTAGATCTTTGCATAATGTGTTGATAAGTAGGATAATTTGACCTGATCATTTGTGCTTCAAGTGAGAACCTCATAAGCCATTGTTTGTTTTCTTGGCTATCTATGATATTTTTAGTCCTGTTTTCTTATTGTGCCCATTGACTTTCAGTACTAAGGCTTGCAAATCCAGCTATCAAGTAGTACCCGTATCAGCATAACACAGGTTACTGATGTATCTTTCTTCAGTTTTAAACCATATTCATCTTCTTCCAATCCAACTTTCCTTAATGTATTCAGTATATAGTTTGAAAGAAATAGTATTATACCATATTTTCAGAGTATAAGACTTACCTTAGTTTTTGGGGAGGAAAATAGAGAAAAAAATTATGCCTACCAGAATTGGCTAGCATTTTTAGTCTGGTTAGCTTCAGCACATATGTTTGCTGGTTTGAGTGTGCATGCTTTTTATCCCCTGGACTACGTATTCCAAGTGAGGCCACACTGATTAACAACCACTTGCAATCATTACAAACAATCATTATTGAAGGCAAGTGAGAAGTCTATTTGGACCAAAAGGAGTACACTTTAAAATTAAGCAAATGTTTTGGAAGCATAACTAAATCCTTGTTCTCTGCTTTTTCTGCCCTTCCGAAGGGGGAAAACGATACCTCCCGCCTTGTAGTTGTGTATTTGTTGTTTCTCTTCTACTTCTCCTTGTCTTTCTCCAAGTCCGGGTAATTCAGGAAGTCCCGCCTTTAGGATCTTATAGTAAAAGTCTCGGGCTTCCCAAACAGAGTTGAGGCGGTGTTTTTGGTCATCAAATGTAACTGTAATACCAAATGCACCTCCCATCTGTACTGTATCTGATTATTTCTGAGTTCTTTAGTTAGAAAAGCATAGTCTCTCCGGCTCTTAACATTTGGGGTGGTATTTCTTTGAAAACGATCAAGTCCTGTCCATCAATTCGCAGCCTGTTATTGTAAACTCTTGTAGTATCGCATTCTGGATTCTCTTGTAGCAAAATATATAATTATATCTCTCGGAAGCTGTCTCTGTTTTGCTGCCCACGAATTATGGCGGTAAATTTTTTGGATCTGCCAATCAAAGTTGAGTCCCGGACTTCCCACCAAACGACTAAAAGCCTCAAAAAAGGTCTGTTTCAAATTCTCCTGTTCATTTTCACGCATTCCCCTAACTCTTATTGCAAACGCCGTCTTTTATAATTTGTCATAACAAGTTGTCTTTCTGCGTTTTCAACTTCCTGTTGCAATATTTCAATTTTAGATGTCAGATTAGAATTAGCTTCCTCCAAAAGCTCCAGTTTATCTTCCATTCCTGCAATATAATCTGTCATTACAGTTATGACCCCAATCATATCCTCCTTTGTTGAGCAATCTTGGCATCAAGCTTGTCACATAAGTCTGAAATAAGTTGCTTCATTTCCTCTCTAAATTCTTTAAGAGTTTCAAAAGAAATTCTTTCGTTAACAAATCTCCAGTAGAGGGCGTAGAAGGCAAGAGCTGCGGCTTATAGCAATTGCTTGGGATGTATTGTTAAAAAAAGTTTAGACTGCTTTGATTTGGGAGCCATTATAAAAAGGAAACAAACAAAGTCTCTGCTCACCTTGATTTAAGATAAAATACTTTCAATAAACTTTTGGCAATTAGTAAAGAGAAGTCTTCAAGAAAACAGGGCTGATTAAATATATCATATATCAAATGCGGAAGCTATAGAATCGCCATTTTGAAAAGCAGTTAAACAAAGGAGTTTTTTATAAAATTAAAGCTGGTATTTTGAATAATAATAAAAAAAGGGTTCTCAGGAATGGTCGCTGCTCGGATTGATTTTAAATAGCTTAGTTTTGTCCTGAGGGGGGGGGCGACCTGCCTTGAGCTGAAAAAAAACAGCTGAGAAGATCTGGCCGGAGTAAAAAAAAAACCTCAGCTTTTGTTGAACCTCTTCTCCGTTCACAGCTAAAAAAGAAAAAAGCTGTGAACTACAAAGAGGATTCTAACGACTGAGTTCCTCCCTGCTTCTTTCTTGCCTGAAAGAAGAGATATCTATAGATCTTGTAGATATACGAACCAAAACTCTGAGGGCAGCTCCGTTGAGCCACCGGCGACGGCAGGCCCCTCCCCCCGGAAGCCGGTTGGTTAGAATGTTTACTGAGTTGTCTCCTGCTACTTTTAGTTCTACAGATCAGTTTTCCTTGTATTAGTTTATTTAACTGCATAAATGTAATAATGCTGCATATATGTAAGAAACTGGGGTACTTTAATTATCATATTGGAAATATTTGTCTCTGCAGAAGTCTGATATATGTATATCATATATGAATTAATATGGTACATGTGTTCCTAGTATGTGTATTACCCTGTTGGATAAAAATATATATATGCTATATTTCATATACAAATAATTAAATGAAATCTTTATTTGTATGTGTGTGTGTATGTATGTATATATGTATATATACATACACACACACACACACACACACACAAACACACATCTCATTATGTATTTTATTTATTTGCAGGACCCTGCTGATTTGGGATGGGAGCCTTATGTCAAAACATGGCTGCAAGGAATTTCTGAAATAATACCCAAAAATAGTATTGAATATCTTGAAAGTTTGTTTCACTCAAGTATAAAGACAGGGTTAACTTTTCTAAATAAACATAAGAAAATGCAGGCATTTCCTGTACATCAGTTGGGGATAGTAATGAACATTTGCAGAATTATTGGTTCATTTATTCATGTAATAAAACTAAATCAAGAATCACAAGACAGTAAGTAAACTTTAACAAATGTTTATGGCATGATTCTGTATATACTAAGTACCTTGAAATATGTTTCACTTTGAACTCTTAGAATTCTCAGTAATGGAGATGATAACTGGGGAAATGCAGGGGAAGAATGAATCAGAAACCATATTTGATAATTTAAATAAGAATAGTTGTCCCATTAGAAAAATCCACTGACCATAATCAATGTTATTGTAAGTTAACTTTAAATTTTTATTTTTTTCAAAAAAGTTAAAATACAAAACTTCAAAAAATGTTTTTATAAAAACAAAGAAAACAAAACAAACAAGAATTTTAAAAGTCGTTTAAAAAGGATGGATGGATGGATGGATGGATGGATGGATGGATGGATGGATGGATACATACATACATACACACACACACACACACACACACACATATATATATATATATATATATATATATATATATATATATATATATATATATAATTAGCCCTACTTGAATACTGATTATATATGTTGCAACACTAGTTTCACACCCTTGTGAAATAGGAGGAGAAATTTTTAAACTTATAATTCTATTTGCAAATTATTGGCCTGTCATTATCTACTATATTAATGACAAAATAGTTAACAGATAGAACAACTACTACAATAACAACAAAAGATAAGATTAAAATTTCAAAGACGTCTGCTAACAAACTATTATTCTATCTATCTCATAGAAAGTTTACCATGGTTCTTATCTATCCCCAAATCATTCTGATAGTTAACTCTGATTATCTTGGATCAATTATCCTCATTTGCTTCTTAATAACATCTTAATAACATAATTGTGGTCTGGCTAAATATAATAAACCTATTCTCCAAAATCGATCTATCTTCCCAAAAAAGTCCAGAGGAAATTGTTTTCCAGTTGAATGTAGTAAATCCATTCCCTAATCTCCTTCACTCTTCTTAGAGGAAATCAGTTTATCACTTATCCATTCAGTCCTAAGTCTGTAAAATCCGTATTTCTTTCAGTCTTCCCCACTGAATCTGCCAGTTTCAAACCAAGTTCCTTTGAAAATCTGGTGTAACAGCTGGGCATTTTGTAGCCATTATTATTTTGTCAACTTTTAAAAAAGGTTTTCCAAAACTCTTCAAAGATAGAGATCTAATAGTGTTGAAGTGATATTCCTCAGAGTGAGAAAATAGAGAGAAGCAGGGAGAATTTTTTTTGAATATTTTGATCCAAAATTAAAAGAAAATTAACAAAATAAGCCCCATTTTTTTTGCAAATTAATAAAATGCAAAATCTCTTAGTTAGTAAGAGATTAAAGTCTTATATTAATGTAAATCAAATCAAAACACTTTCACTACCCAAGAACATGCTGTGACCTTCTTAGGGAGGAACAAGAGTTATTCAAAACAGCAAAATAAATCAAAAGAAAGAGACAAAAAAAAACCCCAGATAAAGTCCAGCAAGGGATAAAATAAATCAGCATTCAACAAGCTTGTTAACTTAAAAATAAAAAGTAAACTTCCAAAAATGTGGGTAATATTAAAATAAACAATATGCCAAAAGGAAAAGATGGATGGATGACTTAACTTTCCAGCAGTCCCCACTAGGAACTGCAGTCTTCAAGATTGAAACAGTGTTAGCTGTTAGCAGATCATGGGTAGGAGAAAAAAAATCTTCCTACCATTCAGCAGAAATTTTGGGGGAGGAGTCCCAATGTAACCAAGCATGAATGTTTTTAAATGGATAGTTAATATCTCAATCATATTCAATTTTTATAGCATTGCTCAATACAAACTTCCAGAGTAATATTTTTGCCAGCAAACAATGATTATGAGGGGAATCACAAATGTAAATGACACTCAGAAGAAGACCACGAGGAAAAAAAGATTGATAACCCCTAGTTTACATGGAAGAAGAAATTTTCAGAGTTAACACTTGAAAGGGATAGTTAATATATTATACATACATAACACATGTTAAAATTTATTCATTAACTTTCTTTAAATATAATTTAAAGAATTCTTTAAATATGAAGGAAGGTGGAATTTCAAGGAGCCCAAATAGCTAAAGTAATAGAGGAGGAAACAGGAAGTTTTCTTTTTGTGAATGTTATTCCAATCACCTTAAGACTTGAAACCAATTTAATCAACTTGCTCACATTTATGCACCTTGCTTTGGTTAAAGTAACTGGAAGATGGGATTTTACAGGATTTCCAACAAAAAGCAGAAAATGTTACTTATATTTTGTTACTATTATCCTTTATGTTTTATGTTACATGTTTCTTTAATATCTAATGCAAAATGAATTGTGGCAAAAATGGGGAAAATATAATCGTATGTTAGGGAGTATTTAACTAAACAGTTAGTGTAATCTATGTAAGCAAATTGCATTTTCTAATGCAACTGGACTAATCCTAATATGTTAGGGAAATCATGTTTGTGTATGTGCGTATATACGTGTGTGTATACAAATAATATTGAAACACTTTATATACTGAAGATGTATTTACATGACTTAATTTCTAAATTATCAATGACATTTTGATGTTTCCCAATAATTACTGTTTGAAGTAGATTAGAATCAAAGTAAAATGTATTCACTGTAATTCACTGTAAAATCAGTTAGAGAACAAAGTATAATTGAATTGTAGAATGTATTCAACTATTTCTTGAAAGAGTCAAATATATAATTAGAAATATATAATTAGAAACATTATATTAAAGGTAAGAAAAGACGACAAAGCAGCACAGTGAGTTTTTCCAACCAGAGGAATTCTCCACAATTTTTACATACATTCAATGGAAGAGTCCCATCAATAATGAAGAAAAGGTAAGTGAATTATGAGAACATAAACACTTATTCACATTCCTGTTGAAATAGGTTAATGGCTCTTCTAGTTCAGCATGGTGTATAATAGTGGTCAGCTACATGCATTCAGGAAGCTTGCAAATATGGGTTCTCTTCCACATTTGCTATCTAGCATCTGATGTTTAAGGAATGCTTCCCATGATTTAGAAGATAGTAATCAACCATCAGGACTAGGACTCACTGATCCTCCATGAATTTGCTTAGTTTCCTTTTCAACTATTTAAATCATTGACCAATTTGTTTGCCAATGTTTTAAATCTCTCTGCATCTAGTTTTAATGTCTAACACAATATTCTTATACAATGAAAGAGGGGCGAATCATTCCATGCATGATTTTCTACATCCTATTATCTATTATCTATATCTGCCTCCTCACCAACCTAAAAACTCTAAATCCTATTCATGTATATTCTTTTTTTAAAAAGATTTTTATTAACAAACATGTAAAATACACACCCACAAAAATTAGACGTACATCATATTTATACAATACAATACGAACAGGAACTTCCTGTTCTTTATAATAGCAATCATCAATCGATACCACTCACCTTATATTTTTCCTATTCATGTATATTCTTAATCACTTGAGATTTTTCCTTTTTTTTTGCACCCATTCATGTTTTATTGGTTTTTAAAAAACATAATGCTACTCTGTTCATTTTCTGCAAAAAAACGTAATACCAGTTAACTAACCCAAACTGCTTCATTAAAATAATGACAAAATAGTAAACTATCATATCAGACCAAAAATAATAACACTACAATAATTTATTAAACTTCTATGCCATTTGACTCTGAATGACTATTGGTAGCTCATAACAATCTAACCAATTACAATAAAACTGGGAACTATACAAGATGGCAAGCCTATCTTTATACCTTATGTCTAAGACACATAACTTACAAAAGTGTAAATACAGTGTCTTTTTTAATGATGATTTTGTTAATGTGTCTGATAATGATTTTGTCAATAATTTATAAAATTTGTATACCATCTGGCTCTCAGTGGCTGTGGGCAGTTCATAACAATCAGATTACAATGAAATCAGTAAACCACAAAAGATGGCAAGTCAATGAAGTGTGGAATCTCGCTCTTCCTCACCAAAAGGTTACGTAAAAAGCCAGTTCATTCATAACTAATAAAATATTCAGGATCTTTAAAAATTAACTTGCAAAAGTATAAATACAGTATCCTTTTTGAGGTTTAGCAACAAGTTTGTATTAAGATAACTTCTTTATTCATAAATTTCAGGGATGGTGAGATATGGTTTTGGGAAAAAGAGCCTAATAAAATGCTCATATTATTGGAGAAAATTTTCATATTTGCATTTACTTGGGCTGTTGGAGGAATTTTAAAACGAGAGGAAGAACATGAAGGTGAAACTCTCATTGATATAAACACTAGCCAAGATGAACTTGCACATGTAACATGTGACTTCAATTACCTTGTTCGGGAATTATTTGACAAAAAACCACCTACTAGTAAGTTCTAAATTTCTACTGCTTTCACAATATAGTTATTGTATATATTCTAATTGCATTAGTTGAATAAATATTTATATTAAGGAACAAATTAGTGGAACTGAAAAGGGCCAAATACATAATTTTATATTCCAATGAAGCTGAACTACATAGTTTAGTTTCCAAAATAATGCAGCTGACAAATATATATACTTTTCTATATCCTCATGTACATATGCATCTATGTGACTGTAAATTTTGAATACAGAAGAGATTCCAATTGAATAAGCTAGCTGAGAAAGAGAAGACATGCAGAAAATGTCGGATGTTTCATATAAGAGGACCTGGGATTCAATTTCGTTTTCTACAAAGATGTTAATAGGGCAGGGGGAAAGCCTTGGAAGTTGCTGCTTGTCAGCAACGCATAGACTAATTTAGTTAAATTAGCATTATTGAAATATGAATACACATATGAGAAGTCTACCAATTAGCAACAGAACCATTAATATAAATGTAATTAGATTTTTTTTAAAGAAAGTTTTTGAAACATGCTTATAGAGTTGTGAGTTTACTGTTGTGTCCTTTCTTTATATGCTTTTAGAGTAAAATAATGCTAATCTGAGGACACTCCTTTTTGCCTTTCTTCCCAGGCACATAGGCACAACAGACATGCTCTTAGATTCTTCTCCTGCTAGATTGTAGCAAGCTAGATGTTAAGCTTTGCCTATGTGTTTCCTAAATATTAAACTCCTATTTGTTGTAACATTATATAATTATATTGTGTTCTAATACACTTTTGTTAACCCTCGCTCAGGTCAGACTCCTGCTCTCAGGAATGTTCATATGCACACAGTAAATGTTTCACCCAAGGGTGGGTTCTGGCTTTTACTGCCAGTTCACTCAGAGATGCGCTTTGGGTACGTGCGTGCATGCATGTGTAGAAGTAAAAAGAGAACCCACCTCTGGTTTCACCTCCAAAAATCTGAAGGGGAGCTGTATTTGAGCTTGCTTGGACATAAGTACAGCTCTTAGCAGGATCTAAGATCCACATTTATTTGGTCTCCCTGCTTTGAATCTATATACATTCAAGCCAGTGCAAGGAGTGGGTAGGGTAGGGTTATATGACAGAAATATATCTGCTATATACTTTATAGAAAATATGCACTATTCACCCATTAATTTTACACTTTATATAATAAAACATGCCTTCCATTTTTTGAACTTTCAGATATTCAGATGCCATCTGGAGATAAAACTGTTTTTGATTATTTTGTGGATTTACAAACAGGAGAATTTGAACCATGGGGACATTTAGTTCCTAGCACACAATTTCTTATCCAGAAAGGTGAGTATAGTTGTAGCTGCTTCATTTTATTAAATTACTTTGAAAGTCCTGGAAAACATGGAATAAGTTTAGAGTTTAGAAACACACATTTCTGAGAGATTAAGTGAGACGCTCAGTGTTTGGAAGGAGAACAATGCTAATATATTCAGAGATCAATGCTAGATGCCAAAGCCTAACTCTAGAAACTAAAGCATAATACTGCATGATTGAGAATAGTCATCTAGACATAAAAGTAAATTTTGAGCCACTAAGCTGAAAATGTCATTGTCATCTGTAAAAAGAACCTGTGATGAATGTCTTTTCTATTCATAGACAGCCATTATGACTTCAGCAAATATAAGTGCCTCACAAAGATCAATATTACCTAATTCTAATTAGTAAATTTTTACTGGATTTATATAATTTCTCCATCTGGTTCTATTTATCTGTACTTTCAATCATCTCTGCCCTCCTTTTTCCTGCTTGTTCAGTGACTTGAAGGCTAAAAAGCAATATTAAAATACTTTTTTTTTTTGGCAATGTTGAATGACATAGCCTAATTGATCTTTCCAACCTGTCATCTATTTATTTTTTCATCTGGCATGATTTACAATATTTTAACAATTTTTGATATTTTAAAGTAATTATTGTAACCTTTTAAACTTCAGAGACATCAGATCTTTCCGATAGTGATAATAACATGTTAGAAAATCAAGAAAAGAAAATGGAGGCCTCCACATTTATTCCCAATATTGATACAATTCGTCACAGCTTCCTAGCAAGTCTTCTTTTATTGTCAAAACATCCAGTACTGATTATAGGTAAGTTTATATTTTAGTATTGAAAAACAAAATAGACTCTTATCTTGTAGTGAGTGATTGACCCAAAGTCACCCAGATGTCTTTCATAGCTAAGGCAGTACTAGAATTCACTCTCTCCCAGTGATTGGCTCAAAGTCACCCAGATGGAGTTCATGGCTAAAGTTGGCACTAGAAGGCGCCTGCACTGGGAAGATGGCTGCCTGAGCTTTTCGCTCCGGCTGAGAAGAGCGTTCAACTGTCCTGAACTGAACCCTCCCCCGCTGTTTACCAGATCTAAGCAGTGGGGGATCTAAGAGAAGAGCTTGGGCTGAGCCTGGGAGTGGTGAGCGAATTTTTTTAAAAAGCGAATTTAAAAAAAAAAGCATTACCCAGGGGCTTATCCAGAGGCTCTGAAACGGACTCCGGCGTTCCTCAGCATTCCTCAGCATTCTCGGCGTTTACGAACGGCGTTGCGAACGACCTTCGGCTTACTGGCCGTCTTTCCCCCCCCCCTCGCATGGACAGCTATTCCCAGCAGGAGTGGAGCCGAGCTGAGTTTGAGCTGTTTCCTGCCTTAGAGTGGAGAGTGCTCGAGGTGTTTGGGGCGGGTGTGAGGTGGCATTATTCTTTGAACTTTGCTTAAAGGTGCTAAAGACGCTGAAGACGCTGTAGCCAGCATTGTGAGAACTAATGCGGCTCAGCTGACTGGGAGACCTTGCCTGAGGTGTTATTTGTTCGCTGAGACTCTAGACTAGCTGGGAGCGTCGTGATTGCTGTGAGCGGCGCCTGAAAGACCGCTATAGCCCAGCTGCCAGGAGCGGGTCCCCTCACTTGATTGCTACAATTATCATAGCCACCTGAGAATGCCGTGGCTGGCAGGAGTGCCAAGGCTTTTCCGTGTGAGTTGCTGAAAATTGAACCTTTCTGTAGGCCACTTGTCAACATCATAGTCTAGCCGCTTGAAGATTGTGGCCTTATTGTTCTGGATGCTGTGGAGTTTGTGGGCCTTATTTTGCAAATCTTTGTTGGGCCACTTGTGGTGAGAGACAGGCGGTGGCCTCCCGACCAGTGGGGCCGAAGACACCCGTGGAACCTGGAAGAGCAGGCTGAAACCGTCTGGCTGCCGTGGGAGCTGCTATCGGTGACTGCTGGGGGGGGCGACCCCCCTGAGATTGCCTGACGCCTCCTCTGCTGTTTGTGCCGCTGTAGGGTCAGGCTAGGGACAGGGTAGGGTTAGGTTAGAATTTAGGGTGGGTTAGTTTAAGATATAGTTAGGATAAGGTTAGGATTAGGGTGAGGGAGGGGGTGGGGTCACTAGCCTGATGGCCTACCGATGGGCTGCTTCCACGGGTAGTGTCACGGTACAGCTGGGAGTGGGGTTCTCCCCCCCCTTTTACCGTGAGGTTATCCCTGGCTCCCGGGTGTTCTTTGCCCCCGATGGGAGGGAGTGCTGCTGGCCGCCGTCTCCTGCGGCTGGCCCTTCAACTTTTGCCGTTATCCTTTACTGCCTGCAGCCCACTTGACTTTCAGACTTGCCTGGATTCGCTCTGGACTACTGTGAATTATCATTTCATGTCCCACTACCCTTGGACTCCGGATATCTATTTCCTGGGAAGTTTGGACACTATTTCCCGGCTGCTTTGGACTATACAATTGGCTGGACTGTGCAGGCTCATAACCATAATCATAATCTTAATTTTTATACATTTGTAAATTTTTATTTAATTTTTATATTTATATGTATGGGGAGTGTATGGTATGACTGTGATTGTCTGAATGTCCCACTTCTATTATTATATTGCTGTTTTTTGTTTTTAACTTGTATTGTGGGGATTGACCGGTTGTATGCATGGGTGTGTTTGGTGGGCCGGGAGTTTAGCTGGGACCTCCTGCACTGAGTGCTTTGGCAGAAGTGCTAGGGGGCCCCGTGCCTGGTCCCGGCCCTTGGTTGTGTGTGTCGAAGGGCCTGCCGATGAACCCGGTAGCTGGGGGAGAGGGTGAAGGGACCACAGGTGCGGGAGTGGGCCGGAACATTGGGGTCATAATGGGGAGGGGCAGATATGGCGGGAACCAGGGCAAGCCATTACCGGGGAAGGAGGGTTCCCTATATTCGAGGGATCCCCCCTTCCGGCCCTGTGAGTTCCACTCCAAGGCCAGATGGTGTGAGTAATCAGGACCCTGGTCTCAGGTTGCTGTTGCTAAATGCCAGATCTGTGGTTCATAAGGCTCCCCTCGTCCAGGACCTAATTACAGACGAGGGGGCAGATCTGGCATGTATTACTAAAACCTGGCTGGGCCTGGAGGGAGGAGTCCCCCTCACAGAAATGTGTCCAGAGGGTTTTCAGGTGCTTCATCAACTGCGACCCCAGGGAAGGGGCGGAGGAGTGGCCATTGTTATCCGACAGTCTTTAGTTCCTCGTAGGATCCCTGCTCCAGAGCTTGTCGGGTGTGAGTCCTTGCTGGTGAAGTTGGACCTTGCGGGTCAAGTGGGCTTGTTGTTGACGTACCTGCCTCCCAACAGCGTGACAACAGCCCTCACCTTGCTCCTCGAGTCAGTAGCCGAGCTGGCGGTTGAGTTCCCCAGACTTATGATACTAGGGGACTTCAACTTGCCTTCGCTCGGCGAACACTCTGATGGAGCACAGGAGTTCATGGCTCCCATGACAGCCATGGGCTTGACCCAAGTAATTCAGGGCCTGACCCACTCAGCGGGTCACACACTCGACCTCGTATTTCTCTCGGAGCAGTGGAATTGTGATCTTGTTTGGGGGTTGTGAGATCTTGCCCCTGTCATGGTCAGACCACTTCCTACTGAGGCTTGACTTTCGGAGACCAATCCCCCGCTGTAGGGAAGAGGAACCGATTAGGTGGTTCCACCCCAGGGGTCTTATGGATCCTCAGGGTTTCCAGATGGCGCTTGGTGTTATGCCTGATACTCTCACCCGCAGTTCGGTGGAGACCTTAGTTGCTACTTGGAACTCGGTAGCGTCTGAGGCTCTCCACAGAATTGCGCCTTTACGGCCGATCCGCAGCAGTGGATCCAGGAGGGCTCCTTGGTTTACCGAGGACCTCCGGGAGATGAAGCACCAAAAGAGACACCTAGAGCGCCACTGGAGGGCCAGTAAATCCGAGTCAGACCGAGCACTTCTGAAAACCTGCATCGGAGCATATCTATCGGCAATATGGACAGCTAAGAACAATCACATTGCCGCTCTGATAGCGTCCGCTGAGTCTCGCCCTGCCGCCTTGTTTAGGGTGACCCGCTCCCTCCTAAATACGAGGGTTGCGGATAACCCTTTACAAGGTAGAGCAGAGGAATATGTCCAGTTCCTCGGGGACAAAGTTGCTCGGCTTCGGATGGACCTGGACTCCAATTGCGCAGAGCCAGCCAGGGTACCAGGGGAAGGTCTTGAACACCACTTCTGGACTGACTTTCAACCTGTTGCTCCTGATGAAGTGGACAAGGCCATGGGAGTGGTGAGTGCTGCCACGTGTGTACTGGACCCGTGCCCCTCCTGGCTGGTCGCGAACAGCAAGGAGGTGACGCGGAGCTGGGTCCAGGCGATGGTGGATGCTTCTCTTCGGGAGGGCTTCTTCCCACCGGCATTGAAGATAGCGGTGGTAAGACCCCTCCTGAAGAAGCCATCATTGGACCCAGCTAGTTTGAACAACTACCGTCCAGTCTCCAACCTTCCCTTCATTGGGAAGGTTGTTGAGAAAGTGGTTGCCTCTCAACTCCGACGGTCCTTGGATGAAGCCGATTATCTGGACGCCTTTCAGTCTGGATTCAGGCCTGGCTACAGCCCGGAAACCGCTTTGGTCGCACTGACCGATGATCTCTGGAGAGCCAGGGATGGATGTCATTCCTCCATCCTGGTGCTCCTTGACCTTTCAGCGGCCTTCAATACCATCGACCATGGTATCCTTCTGCAACGGTTATGAGAGGTGGGAGTGGGCGGTGGTTCTCCTCCTACCTCTCGGACAGGTCGCAGTCGGTGTTAGTTGGGGGAGAGAGGTCGACCCCTAGGCCCCTGAAATATGGGGTTCCTCAGGGTTCAGTCCTATCCCCCCTTCTGTTTAATATCTACATGAAGCCACTGGGTGAGATCATTCGACGGCACGGGATCAAATACCATCAATATGCGGACGATACTCAGCTGTATCTGTCCGCCCCGTGCCAACTCAGTGAGGCGGTTGACATGATGTGCCAGTGCCTGGAGGCTGTCAGGGTCTGGATGGGGGTTAACAAGCTTGTACTCAATCCAGACAAGACCGAGTGGCTGTTGTGTTTTCCTCCCAAGAATTTGGCCAGTATTCCATCACTCAGGCTGGGGGGTGAAAATTTATGCCCCTCAGACAGGGTGCGCAACTTGGGAGTCCTCCTGGACCCACAGCTGACTTTAGAACATCACCTGTCGGCTGTGACCAGGGGGACATTTGCCCAGGTTCGCCTGTTGCACCAGTTGCGCCCCTACCTGAACCGGGAGGCACTCGCAACAGTCACTCACGCCCTCGTGACCTCAAGACTGGACTACTGCAATGCGCTCTACATGGGGCAGCCTTTGAAGAGTATTCAGAGACTTCAACTCGTCCAGAATGCAGCCGCACAAGCGATTGTGGATGTACCTCGGTACACCCACGTTACACCTATCCTCCGCGAACTGCACTGGCTACCGATCGGTCTCCGGATACGCTTCAAAGTGCTAGTCGTAACTTATAAAGCCCTTCATGGTATTGGACCTGGGTACTTGAGAGACCGCCTGCTGCCAATTACCTCCCAAAGACCCGTCAGATCTCACAGGGTCGGCCTTCCGTCCACCAGCCAATGCCATCTGGCTACTACCCGGGGAGGGCCTTCTCTGTAGCAGCTCCGGCCCTTTGGAATGAACTCCCCGCAGAGATCCGGACCCTCACCTCTCTCCAGGCCTTCCGGAAAGCCATCAAAACCTGGCTGTGCCGGCAGGCCTGGGGTTGATGAGTTCCCCTCCCCTCTCGACTGGTATGGCTGTGTGATTTTCGTGTATTTTAATTATGTGTACTGTTGTTTATGTTCCCTTTCCCCTTTGAGTTGTTCGCCGCCCTGAGTCCCTCCTGGAGAAGGGCGGCATACAAATAAACCAAATACAAATACAAATACAAATTGTACAAATACTTGCAATTAATTATTGGATTACTCTAGTATAATATTTTCATTCTATTATTTGAAATAATAGAACTATAGAACTCTTGTGCAATTAAGTTATAATGCCTATGCTAGTTTACTGAAATTTTTAAATAAATCTAAGAACTGTAAAACATAGTATTTTCCATTGTCTGAGCCTAGTTGGAATTTAATTGTTATTTTCAACACATGGAAAGTTAAGATTGCCCCCCCCCCCCGCAAAAAAAATCTTAGCTAATTTCTATAGCAGATTTGACATATGGAGTCCAAGAGTTGTAAGCATATAACATAGTTATGAGTCACTTAATCCAGTCACTTTAAATTCCATTTATTTACAAGCTATATTTATACTGTCTAAATTTCTTGGGAAACTTTCCTCCTCCCAGTAAGTGAGCGGGGCTTGAATTGCTCTTCTTGAGCCTATTGATATTGTTAAGAGAATTGTTATATAATTCTCATGCAGAACATAGTTATCAAGTTATCAGGTGATTTAGGAAGTTAGAATCCTTTTTAAAAAATATAGTGTACAATATATGGAAAAATCAACACAAGATGAACCAATATCTAGCCTTGTTTGAAATCTGACTGATAATAATTCTAATTTTTAGCTTTAATTTTTAACAATTTAATTATTTAAAATATAATTTCATTATTTTAAAACACTTTAATTATTGTTAGTATTAGTTTAAATATTGTAACAACTTTACTTAATTAAAGGGTACCTTGCATAAAGTTTACGTGCTATAATGAGCAAACTAATAATGCAACAAGTTGCTGGATCAATTTGCTTATTTTTGGGCCTGTAATAGCATGTCTTCCAGTATATGCATTATTCAATCTTTGGGGGCTACATGATTATGATGAGGTGCTACATGATTATAACGAGGAAAGCCCATTATTGCTTGTGCCTCCTCATGCTGGATTGACTGAAGTTTCCAGGGGTCTTTAAGGGCAGTTCAATAGAGTATAGAGTATATTGCAGTAGTCAAGCTGTGATGTGACTAGGGCATCAATGACTGTCTGAAGGTCCCAATCTAGAAAAGGTCTCAACGGGTACACCAGATGGTACATAATTGTTCTTGGTCCAGCTGAATATCCACTTCAACCAGGAGCTTCGTCCAGGAAAACCCTCAAACTACATATCAACCTTAAAAGGGAAATTTCTATCTCATGCAAGATAAACGATGGAATATGGCTCAAACACCCACAACTTATATTGCATAATAAATGTACAAAATATAATGCATTTTGATCTTTTGCTTACTTGAAAATACATTATAAATTACAATGTATGCATACAATATTAATTTCCCATTAGTAATTCTTGTTAGAATAGTTTTCAATTAAGATAATTTTGCTGTTTCTTTTATTTGAAATGTGTTTTCTTAATTACAAATTATAAATTAATTATAAATCCAGCTGAATGTTTCTATTCATTGGAATTACAAATTTTATAATTTCTTCATCTCCTTCATTGTAAATAGAGAAGCCTGATAATCTCTTCTATAATTTTAGGCGATCCTGGCAGTGGAAAGACTATTATGATAGATAATATGCTTGAAAGACTCCAAAAAGATGGATTAAATATAAGGAAGAAAACAATATTAGGAGAGGTTTTTCACTACAACCAGTCTAAAATGTCAAGGTAACTGCTAGGAAATTTAGAGGAGAATGCAAGCTCTTTCTTGAATATATTGATCTTAAATATTTCAGCAATACCTGACTAGTATGTTAATGGTAAAACAAGTGAGAATATATCTTTTCTTCACAGTGGCATTTTTTTAATTGAGTCTGGTTGGGATCATAGTAGAGGACTGGAAGACTTTTGAATCCTTTATATCTGCATCTCTAGTCTCCAATTTTTTCTCCTTTTTTGATTTATGACTTTTCTATTCATGGGAGGAGTCACTGAGCTTATATAAAGCTAAATCACAGTCAGCCAATCCTGATATGACTCGGTATATTTTCTTTGAATAAATTTGTTAATGTTGATGACTTATCTATATAAATAAATAAACAATAGTGTAGTAACAATAGTTCAGATTTAATATACTGGAAAATTCTAGAAAGTAATAACTCCAACCACATTTTTGTTCGATGGTTTTGTGAGAGAACTAGCAATCTTGTGTTTTCTTAATCTGTGTTTATATTTTACTGTCTAGCTTGATGAGGAACAACAGTATGCTGAAAACAGATCAGTTTCGTAGCTCTTGGAAAATAACACATTCTTCAACCAAAGAATTACGTATGTAATTGATTTTAAAGAAAGAAGAAAATGTTTTAGGGATAGATTTTCTTTTTTAAATGATATATTACATTTTAAAGGAATAAGATCTTTAAATTCCAAATTATGCCTAATGTTAAATACTGAAATCACATCCTTAATGAGAAAACAATTCACTAAAGAGATTAAGATTGACCAAATGTAAATGAAAATAAAAAAATGGTTCCATAAAATAGCTAGGGATTTTATTCCTCTCACTTTATTTCATTTCTCTATGCACACCTGGATTTTTTAGTACATATAGAGAGCATGTTGGTGTCTTTCACTGCCAGCTTAATATACCAATTAATTTATAAGAATTTTTAATTGACTCCATAAGGTTTTAAATAGTGTAAATAAGATTAATAACATAATACAGTAATAATATAGAAGAGGAAATTAATTTATGGCATAATCTTTTGAACCTTCTTACAAGTCTTTTAAAGCATTGATATATTAGCTTAGGATACAGCCACCTGAATCAAAGGTGGTTGTTTTCCAAGCATGATTCTCAAAGTTGAGAATCTTGAAGAAGATTCATGACTGGCATGGACTAAGTTTGACTATTAAATTTTTAACTGATTCTATTCTTTTGCTTTGTGCAGAGTACCTTATTTATTTCTCAAAATCTTTCTGCCATTTCAGATTACAAATTTTAATAATCATAGGAAACAATATGTTTCCTATGCATGTTCTGAATACATATATGTCGGTATAAACCAGTCTTAACATTACTAAGAATTGAGTTCAACCTGTTTTACTTCTTTGGTTTTACAAAAAATGATATCTAAGTGGTATTCTAACAAGGAATTCTATATATGGTAGTTATATTAGCAAAAGTATTACGCATCTATTTTAACCAGGAAAATCAGATCAATAGCAGTTAAATTGCCTTAAATGCAATAGTAATGCAGGTGAAGTTTGCTGGTTTGGAATGCCTATTTTCTACTTGATTCTGATTCTTATTGTGACTGTTATTTAGTAACAGCTATAAATTCTATTATAGCTAATTTTACCTTGTTATTTTTTATGTAAATTTATGATAATAGTAAAATAATTTGAAATATGAAAAATATTTTAAACTTACAATCTTTCATAGTCAAAATGCTTCATTCCATCATTGACATATTTGTGTCACATTTGAACATACCAGAGGTGTTTCTAGCTTGAAATACCTTGAACAGAAAATATTTTGCATACCCCTAAAAAGATTTAAAATTAGGTAAAATTCTAACAATTCAATTTGTTAAAGTTTCAGCTCTCAGCTCAATAAGAGAGGATTCCTATGTTGAAGAACCATCTTCAGGGCCTATCATTTGTAAATTACAATTATGTGCCCATACAAGTGCAGCTCAAACGAAGAGTTTGATCACCCAGAAATTAATACTGAGAAGTAAAGATGTCATGGGTGCTCCACAATCTAAACAAGTAAGAACTTTAATGAAAGCTTATTTGTTAATCACATATATAATAAGCAGTTTATTCAGTCTTCATTTCAAAGAAAATTGATTTGACCACAATTAGTCTAAAGCAAAAAACAGAACATATTAACGTTTAAAAGTTTCAAGAACCTCAGATTCTCGTGGTCTCTAGAGGCAGTTTCATGATTACTACTCTTACTGGATAGGAGCCACTAAAACTTTAGAAGAAAAAAAACAAATTAATTCCAGTGCTCCCAATTTATTCTTTCTTTCTTTCTTTCTTTCTTCCTTCCTTCCTTCCTTCCTTCCTTCCTTGCTGCCTTCCGGCCTGGCGTGCGTCCGTCGTTCCTTTCTTTCTTTCTTTCTTTCTCTTTCTTATCTAACTTCCTACCTACTTATCTACCTACCTACCTATCTATTTTTAGCAAATAAAACTCATAGCAAAACAACTCTCAAAGTGCTTTAAGAACATGCTGCTTAAATTCAACAATAAAATAGACATCTTTGAGTAATGCAATCCTGACAAAAAATAATTGAATAAATGGGAATTTGAGGTATTTTTGAGATGAACCATTCTCATCCTTATTCCCCGCCAGCAGGGGGGGGGGGTGTTCCTAAAATTATGCAACTGGAATTTGTCAGCAAAATTTAGCAATGCAATCGGGACTCCTTTTGTGTGTTTTAAATATTGCATTGGTAGGAATTGTAGTGGGAGTACTCTGGGAGTAGTATTGCTTCTATTATCATTTTTAAATCCCTATACTGATTGTCACTAAATTGAAATTGCAATGGTGCTTAAGATCTTACTTCAGTTCCCCTTGCTTTATAGAACTGCAAAAGTCATAAATGTAGGATTAATTATAAAGTGACTTTTTCATCATAAAGTTAGTTTTTCGTCACTGTTGTAATTGAGGATATTTGCTAAATGAGATAGTTGCTAAACAAGAATTACATGCAAAATCCCTGAAAGCCACAAAAAAGTATCAAAAGTTTCAAACATCCTCCTTTACTGACAGCATCAGAAAGTTTAGCTTGCAAGAAGCAAGTTGTGTTCTCCAGCCTAGAACAAATTGTCTATCCCTGTGTTATACAGAAAGAAATGAGGAAGAAAACAGGACAAGAGTTATACAAAATAAACAACAATACAAAAACGAATTTTGGGAGAGGGAGAGAGAGAGAGAAAGAGAGAGGGGGGAGAGGGAGAGAGAGAAGGAAATGGATTGCAATTGGACATGTATTTCAAAATTTGTAGGCATCTGCTGAATTAGATTACCAGCTGCATCTGGAAAAGTGAACAAGAAATGGATTTACTTAATATGTTTCATTAGTAGTGAAAACTGAAACAGAATACATGCAAACCTATTACGTAGAATAGTCCCATCAAATGCAAACAATCCTAATTCAGATAATAATAAACTCTTTGTTGGAGCCAATTATTAGGATTTAGGGTGATTTTCTAAGCAACCTTTTCAATGACTGAATACAATATATACTGTAGAATAGAATAACAGAGTTGGAAGGGACTTTGGAGGTCTTCTAGACCAATGCCTTGATATATATGCATAATGGATCATACTTATTATATGTAAAAACAAAAATACCACAGATAAAAATTAAATGTCTCATGTTTTTGTTAATATACTTCAATTGTGATAAGCATTTTTGGTTTTTATTTTACTTATTTCAAGACACTATTGTTTATTGATGATTTGAACATACCAATCACAGAAGAATATGGATCCAAGCCACCATTAGAATTCATCCGTCAGTTTGTGGAGATGGGTGGATTTTATGACGTTAAACACCTTGAATGGAAAGTATGTTTAATATGGATATAATTTCTTTTGTTATTTTTGATTTTTGTTAAATTAAGATCTTTTCATTAAACATTTGTCATGTAAATATAGTATTCTGGATCAGTTGAAATTCATTCTCATGTTAGGTGGCCTAGATTCTTAGGCACATAGGTTTAGCAGAGAAATTAGGATTTTTAAATTCATTTTTAAAGTACAGGTAATCCTTGAGTTACAAATGTAATGGAGCCTTCTAATTACATTAATAATCCAAGGATTTGTTAATTGGAACTCATTAAATGAACAAGCCTCATCCTCCTCTCCCCAAAGCATTTGTTAATCGAATATGCGTGTCATTAAAAGCACATAGGGTACCTTAGGAGTGGGGAAGACCATGGGAGTCCTAGTACAGGAACCAGACCTCTGCCTCCAGCCACCAAGGCCTTTCCCCCAGCCACGTGTGTTCACAAATGTAAGCACACACGCCATGTGTGCATGCTCACTGCCTTCTGCGCATGTGCAGTATTCATGCATGATGTTGGGGAGAGTGGGCAGATCCTCCCGTAGCCTCCACTACTGATTTGCCTGAACTGGAGATAACTAGCTGAATACCACCTCTGATGTCCCCACCATCTTTCTCTTTGATGGGCTGTACATATTTAGCTCCCTCAACCATTTGTCATATGATTTAACCTCAAAGCTCTTTGTCATCTTTGTTGCTTTTCTATACACATTCGCAGGGTCTCAACGTTTTTTTGGGAGGGTGGCCAAAGCTGGATGCAGTACTCCAAGTGTGGTTTCACCAGCATGGTGTAAAGTGATGCTATCATTTTTCATTGACTTGACACTATCCCTCTGCCTAAAACTGCATTGGCTTTTTTGGCAGCTGCAGCACACTGCTGGCTTATACTTAAGTGGTGGTTCATTAGGACACCTAGGTCGCTCTCACAATTATTAATGTTCAACCAGTTACTGCCTATTCTTACCTATGCATTTGGTTTTTACTGCTGGCTTATACTTAAGCGGTGGTTCATTAGGACACCTAGGTCGCTCTCACAATTATTAATGTTCAGCCAGTTACTGCCTATTCTTACCTATGCATTTGGTTTTTACTGCTTAAGGGCAGGACTTTACTTTTCTCACTATTGACCTGCACCTTGTTGGAAAGGATAGGACTCGATGTTCAAGTTTTCCAAAATCCCTTTGAATCTTGAGCTTATCTTTTAAAATATTGAAGTATATCAGAGTTTTAAGTAAATTAATTTGTTGTGTTCATCTGATTTAGCTCTCAGAATTGCAGATCTTTTAGTTACTTGATTTTTCAATTAAGTTTTTTAATTATACAGTCAGCAGCTATCTTGAGATTCTGAGCTATATTAATTACATTATGAATTATACTACAGTTATATTACGGATGATTACATATACATTTTTTGGTTTTGAAGTTGATTTTTTTTTGGGGGGGGGGGGGTTATTGAATAAAAATCTTAATGAACCTAAAGGATTTCCTAGGAGATTTGTACTTTTGTCTATATTTGTGATGTATGAAGTTCTGTATTACCCTAGGAACAGATTGATTTCTTTTAATTGCATTAGAACTTTTTCATAAGAATGTATAGGTTCATTATCAGTCATTCTGAACTGGTAAAACAATATTATAAATATGTTGATTTATAGGGTTTTTTAAAAAAATGCTATCATGTATTTTTCTAACAGTATATTAAGGACATTGCCACAATTGCATGCTGTACACCTCTAAATGTAGGAAGTAATGAGATTAGTACTCGTCTTCTATCCCATTTTTGCATCTTAGTTTTGCCTACAACTTCCTTACAGTCTTTGCAACGTATTTTCCAGGTAATTATCACAAAACATTTATTTATTTACTTATACAAAGAGCAAAAAAACGTAATGAAACATAACTGAAAATTATAACTATAGCAATAGCATTTAGACTTACATATCACTCCATACTGCTTTACAGCACTCTCTGGGCAGTATACAGAGCCAGCATATTGCCACAAACAATCTGGGTCCACATTTTACTGGCCTCAAAAGAAGGAAGTCAACCTTGAACTGGACAGAATTGAACTCCTAGCTATGGGCAGAGTTAGCCTGCAGATACTGCATTCTAACCAGTGCATCACCAGGGTTTTTATAGAAATGCCCTTATATAAAAAAGGAATTGAAGATTGAAAAATTGCTGAACACTAGAAAGTTGGATAATGATGGCACTTAACAATCAATTTAGCAACCTTTTTGGAAGTATGCAGTTATTGTCAGCTAAGAGAAGAAGAATTACCCTTCTCTGAGTAGTTGTGAGAAATGGTTAGAAAGTACATTGTTAAGTCATCTCACCACAAAATCTAGAAGAGAGCAAAAGTGCATTAGGCACTATTTCTAGCAGTTAGTGAAGCAAAGTTTATCATCTGGAGTATTGCTGAATTGTCTTTCTAACAACAAAAGTGGCAAATAGAACAGGCAAGACTGGAATATTTGCTGCTTGAAATATTGCATTACATTACTTTTTTTTTGCAATATTTCAAGTTCACTGACAATGTTGTGTTCTTGTGGAAGACAGACTTCTTCAATTAATGGTTATCAGTTATTATGTGACTGTTGGGCCCTGAAAGATCCTGGATTGAAACAAACACTGATATTCTGCATGTCCTGTATGAAACAGGCTTTTGGGGATGAATAGAATAGGGCTATTCTCCCATACTATGTATTTAGCAAACATTCTCTGCTCATTCCATTAAAAAGTGTTTACTAATTATTTATTTAAAAGATTTATATGGCCATTTTAAGCAACTCTATGTGGTTTACAACACAATAAAACTAATTAACAAAACAATTCTAAAACAATAAAATATTGAAACAAAACCTTGTGCCATAATAATCCCTCTGGGATGCCCCACAGCAGGCTCAATTGCCCTCCTTCCATATTATCTTCCTATATAAATTTAGCTTACAGATTTCCAAAATCAAAATAATGAGCAAAAGAGTAGTCAGATGAAATCCAAAGGCAAAGAGCCTATAGTAATTTTGTCAGCCGTTCCAGGTTCAAAGTCACAGTCATGAAATCCAAGAGTCAAGGCACATGAACACACATGGTTGTCAACAGGGGGACTTGGGTTTGCCACTTTGTTTTAATAGTTGTTTCTTGTTTAGCAGGGTAAAACTCCTTCCTTGCAAGCAGTTTTGCAGAGCACCTTTGCTGTATTATTTTTGCATTGTTGGAGCTGTTTGTTGTTGCATTGGGATGGAGCAGTAATTCTGCATCTTCATCTTTGGAATACAACAGCAGCTGTGTCTGCTGGTATATTGGCCAATCCCACCTTCTCTGCCTGCTCAGACGAAATTCCACCTGGTGACTTTGAAGCAACTGCTCATGATCTGTTACCACACCTGGAGCTGGCTACTTGTCATTGGTTTCCTCCTTTAACTCTGAATCAATCATAACAATTCTATCCAGTGCCTCAATAAAGAACAAGAATTTACTAACTTTCTAAAAAGATAGAAGGGGGTGGGGCTCTTGAATCGCTGGTAAAAGAATGTTTCACAAGGTAATGGCAGCCACAGAAAAAGTATATTTCCATGGTCCCATTAGATGGCATGATTTCAGGGAGGGGACCTGGAGCATGCTCATCCTATCTGATCTAGTGGGATGGACATGTATCCTTAGGGAGAGACAGTCCTACAAATAATTAGGTCCTGTATTATGCAGAGCTTAAAAACTAATAACCAGCATCTTGAATTGCATCTGGAAGAAGCTGGGAGCTAGAACAGTTCGTGCAAGAAATATGTAATATGGACAAACCTATGGACACCCAATGCTGTGTGAGCTCCTGCAATTCAGACTAGTTGTAACTTCCAAATTGTCCTCAAAAGCAGCTCCATATAAAGCACCTACAACTGGGAGGTGACTAAGGTATGAATGACCATGAACAAAGCCTCCTGATCCAGGAAAGACAACAACTGGAGGACAACACAAATCTATACACTCTATACCCCCCCCCCCAACCACAGTTGCCACTTGCTCGCCAAGCATAAGCCATGAAACTAGGAGAACTCTCAAATTGTGCACCTGCTTGGTATGGGGGAGTATAACCATGCTCAAAATGACTAGACCCTGGTATCAAAAGCCCAGTCAAAGTTAGTTCATCCCCATCAAGAGCCTTAAAACCTCCAGCTGCTCAGGCAGCCCTGCAACAGCCTCAAATGTCCATCCAGGGTAGAAATATATAGCTCTGTATCACCAAATACCAATGATACCTTATCCCATACCATCAGGTGACTTCACCAGTGGTTTCATATATATATTAAAGAGGAAAAGGGAGAGACCAGTGCCCTGAGGCACCTAACTTTACAGTGACTTAGAACTCTACATCTCCTCACCCATCCTCACCAACTGACCATTGAGAAAGGAGGTGAACCACCACAAACCATGCCTTTCAACTCCCAGTACCAATCCTCAAGGATAGCATGCCAATATCAAAAGCCACTGAAATATCTAAGACAGATGCATGACCCCCATCCTAGGCCCACCAGAGATCATTAGCACACATAAGAAATACTGTCTCAGTGTTGTACCATAAACCAAGACTGAAAAGGGTCCAGATACACTACTTCATATAGGGCCATTGAAGCTGCATGTCAACCACGCTTTCAATAACCTTCCCCCAAAAGGAAAGGTTGGAGACTGGGTGAAAGTTGTCTAATGAAGGCAAAATATTAGAAGTTCTGCCATTGTTGAAGGCATTGAGGAATGTAGTAAGGAAATATCTCTGAATCAATGACACTATGGGTCATAGATTGTTCAGTATAATTCTGAACAATCTGTAGAGCAATTGATACTGCATCTAGACTGATAATTATAATAGTTATGATTGCTTGAATGTTCTCAAATGCTTTTTAAAGTGTACATTTAGACAGTTTATTACACATTGCTGTTTCCATAAAGCCTGTTTTATTACATTATGTAAAATTCTTACAATTTAGTTTGCAAATATCTAAAATAATGTAGTCTAATATAGCTATGTTAACAACAGTTTTTTAAAGTAATGTACATAATTTAGCATCTTTATTATTAAATTATATTAAATGGAAAATGTTTACATTTTTTTAAATGTATAAAATATTTTTGTAGGTACGTCTGGGAACATACTTTTACATTAATAGATTCTTGGTTGAAGTTCAGAAGTGTACAGATTATTTAACGTGTTGCTCTATTGCACTGTACTATAGAATGCTGTATAAAATGCTTCCAACACCTGCTAAATGCCATTACATATTTAATCTACGAGATCTTTTTAAGGTTTGTGTTTCTTGATTTTTCAATTGGTTAATGGTTAATCAGTGAAATATAGGTAGCCTCATTTGGTGACCACATTTGGGACCCACAAGTCAGTCATTGACAGAAGCAGTTGCTAAGTGTTTAGTGACTATGCTTATGATCTTATTTCAACCCTCCTTTGCTTTACAGACTAAAGAAGGTTGTAAATGCAAGGATTGGTCATAAGATTACTTTTCAATCATTATGGTTCCTGAACAGTCACTAAAAAGACTGTCTGTATTCCATAAATTATAGAATAGGAAAGCAAAAAGACTTTTAAATAGAAAGGTTGCTTAAAAGAAATACATAAATAGGTTATGATCAAAACTCTCAAAATGTGAAGGAGAGGAGGATTTTAAACCAGGATTATACATTTTACTGAACAATCACAAACCCCTTTTTTTTCTTTATTGTCTCTCTGCTTCCTTTTACTTTTCCTGCTATGAACCCTGCGTCATCATACTCAATAAAACATACATGAATACTACTATATAAACAAGGAATGTTCACAAGTGAATAATTATTAGTCAATATGCACATAAAGTATGGAGAAAGAGAAGAGAAAACTGGGTCTATGTTGGTTAAAGCTTTAGTCCTGTCCTTATCAAAAAGGGATAACTGAGGAAAATATAGCAGTTACTGTAGTTGTCTGAAATTTTCTAAGAAAGAAGCAAACATTTGCAAAATTATATGTAGCACTCTGTAATGACACAGGAATTCTGTAATTTTGTAAATTATTCAAAATATGATCCCTATTAGTAAAATAGATGTACAGACATAATTTTATGAGATATCCCAAGTATTATCAATTTAAGATTATTGCAAATTTTATCCATCCATAGAATCAAGTTCAGACTTAGTGCCACCTTTCTGAGTTGGATAAGAAATGCATTTCTACATATTCATGGACATAGTTTTCAGTGAATAATAATAGTTGGGATTTCTTGTTTGTACGAAGGTGATGCTGCTATTAACATTTATTCTGAATATGTTGGTGATTAAGGTTTATATTATCAATACCTGTGAAATTAAATTTCTTTTGAAGGATAATTCTGTCATCTAACAATGGAAATCATTGTTTCTTTTATTAATATATGAAATGGATATCCCACCCTTCAGTGCTATTAAGCACCATTGTAAAATACCTAAAGCAACTTTGGGGTAGCATAGCATGATAAAACATGAAATCAGTTCAGAAAGTATCTTAAAAGTTTTAGTAACTTCAATAGTAATGTGAATATAGCTTCAATTTAAAAAGTTACTGTTAAAATCAATATTATAGGTACTTGAAGGACTACTTCAAGCCCACAAGTCAGTCATTGTCTCAAAAGAAACAACAGCATTATTGTTCATACATGAATCTACTCGAATTTTCCATGATCGTCTAGTTGATCTAGCAGAGAAGGAGACATTTTATCAGTTTCTTTCAAATGAGCTCCACAATTATTTTAAAGTAAGTGTACTTATAGGTATGATGCATATACTGTTTATATATATGATGCCAACATGATCTGATATATATTTGTGTGCTCTTTCTCTTCCTTTCCATGAGGCAGTATTTGTATTTGAGAATTTGTATTAATGTATTTCATAATCTATATATCTCAAAATTTAGATACATAGTGACTTTTAGCTTGTCTAAGAAAGATCATTAGCCTGATAAAGATTTCAAATTACAAAATTATTCCTGTAGATTTCCTGGACAAAGGAGAAGTTGATGGAGGAGTCTCCTCTATTTGTAGATTTTCTAGATTACACTGTACCTTTAGATAGGAGAATATATAGAAATGTACCTAGCCGGAAGGTTCTTCATTCGACACTGGAAGACTATTATATGAGAATGCAAATAAAAGAGTCAGAGGTATTTTTTGAAATTCTATTTAATATTGATGTATTGTAATTGCTATGTGATGTGAGCCAATAGTGTATACATGTATCTTAGGTGCTAGATGTCCTTCGTAAAAATTCTTATGACACTGGACAATCTACTTTCCTCTAATTTTCCCCTATGCACAAATAGCAGGACACAGGTAGTTGAGCAGCTAAGTACTGTAGTTAAATAAAAATGTCATATGGCATTCCTCCTCAAATTCAAGTCCCAGCTATATTCAAGAAAGATGGGATAACAAGGAAAATTAGAATGGATAATTCAGAATTGATAAGTAGTTTCTTCTATCTGTTAGTTCAGGATCATCAATATGCAGATAACACTCAGCTTGATTTTTTAACTCTGTTGCTCTGTTCCGGAGATGCCATTGAAGCTTTGTGCCATCTCAAGGCTGTAGGGTTCTGGGTGTAATGACATAAGTTAAAACTTGGTTGATTGCTGCTTAGAATCAATTTATGATTGAAGTGTCATATATACATGAAAGATAAATTAGCAAAATTGAACCTAAACAAAATGGAGGTGCTGTTTGTTCACCAGTTTGTTCATCAGCTCTAATATTATCTCTCAAGGGATGTGAGTGTGGTGTGGTACTGTCCTAAAGGAGCAGGTGCTTGATTTGAGGACCGTAACACCTCCTGCTGGAAGTGCAGATGAAGACTGGGGCTGGAAGAACCTTTGCTCAACTATGTCTAGTACCTTGGTTGCCACCTTACCTGGTACAGGAGGATTTAGCTACAGTGGCTCATATCTTTATTGCCACTTGGTTGCACTTCTGTAATATATTCTATATGAAAAGCATTTGAAGATAATCTGATTGGAGCAATCAGCTTGATTGCTAAGCCAGATAGGATTTTAAAAGGCATACAGAAAGGTATTGATAGTCAGGGCAAGTCCACATATACAGTATGTGTATTACGCTAATAGTGACTCTGTCAGTCAATGTGGGCCACTGCAAACTGCTACATCTTGTAAAATCCTATCTGGCTTAGCAACCAAATTGCCAGTTCCAACCAGGGTTGACTCATCTGAGGCAATACTTTTTGGAAAAGCTATTGGTAGTATCCCATTTTCATGAGGTGATGCTGGCTGGAGCCAGGAAATACTTTTTTTTAGTTATGATGCCAATGCTTCAGAACCGCCTGCTCTGGAAATAAGATTGGTCCTTTCAGTATTAGTCTTGTCTGGAAGCTGGAAAGCTGATGAAAACACAACTCTTCCAGAGAGCTTTCATTGACTGATATAATGACAATATGTATTTATTTTTCTCCATTTATTTTATTTGGTTTGTGGGATGATTGTTCTATGTTGGGCTATATTTATTGTAGATCTATGTTTCTGTTTTCTTATTCTATGGCTTACTTTTTTAAGCTCCTCAAATCTGGGAAGATTGAGCAGTATACAAATCAATAAAGAAATAACTGAAATTATTTTTATGATGTAGTTCAATATTTCCTATTTCAAATTTCTATCGGCAATATTAATTGCTTATTTTTCATCTGCACTGAGTAGCTAAGAGATTCCTCATTTACAAAGATTGGGGATTGCTCCTTTTTCAAGCAAAATTCTCCATCCTATTGTGCTTTTGAGTGTTAAAAATAGAGAAAGAAAAACAAATGTTCTTATATAGCTCATTTCTGCTATACTTTTTCTAACTCCTGTTCTTTTCCAAATTTCATTGAATCATTCCATCGATTTTATATGGAATACCATTCAGATTTTTGGTAGCTTTGTAATGAAGCACAGTTAAATATGCACAATACTAGGTATGCATATGATGGGGTTTCTATATCTTCCAACCACAATTTCCTGTGCCTTGCCACAACACTTGGGGTGGGGGAGCCTTCTTTTACACTTGTTTACTTGAGAAGGGAGAGAGGCAAACCGACTTGACTTTTCTATTGCTTAAACTGGTTGCCAGGGCATATAATAAAGGCTCAATTATTTGTCAGAATGAGAGGATTGATTCAATTAGAAACGGAGGGCTTTGGTATCTATTCTTAGGTTAAGGAATCAGAAAGGAGTTGGAAACCCCCAAAAGAAAAGAAAACTAAGAGAAAATACCAATTGAGCCTGCAAAGTTTATCTCAGTTTATCTCAGGATGCTTTGTTACCCAGGAATATAGATAAAAAAGCACAAGACCAAGAATGGGACTAAGAATGAGAAAGTCAAACAACATACATCCATGAAATAAATCAAAATTCTAATTGACATCAAGCTTGCACAATTTGTATGTGACCAAAACTGTTTCTAGATCATCAATTACAGATCTCTGGGAAATGAGATTATCAGGCTTTGAACCAATCCAGAATATGTTCCAGCTACTCTTGTGAGAGAGAGAAAAAACAATTAAAATAAGCTAGCTGTTCTCTGTTTGAAAAACTTACCTGAGAGAGGAATAATCTTAGTCCTGAATGCATCTTTAGCATTCGTTTTCCCAGAATGTTTATGCCAGATCCCAAGATAGAAGGGTTAGATTTTGCTTGTCCTTTAACTCTTTCATGTTTGAAAGGTGTTTTGAAAGGAAGTTCCCCCCTATTTCCTACATTTCTGCTTTCTCTTCATTAGATCTCCATGGTATTTTTCAAAGAAGCAGTACAGCATGTAGTTAGAGCTGCAAGGGTTTTTCGGCAACAAAATAGTCATATGACACTGGTAAGAAACTTTATTTTTAATTGGATATATTATATAAGATGTCAAAATGGTTTGTCTCTATTTAAAAGTAGCACACCTTAAATCAGTGGTTGTCAACTTCCCAATGCCGCGACCCTTTAATACAGTTCTTCATGTTGTGACCCCCAACTATAAAATTGGTGTCTCGGTTCCTAAGACCATTGAAAATATGTTTTTTCTGATGGTCTTAGGCGACCCCTGTGAAAGGGTGGTTCGACTCCCAAAGGGGTCCCGACCCACAGATTGAGAACCACTGCCTTAAATCAAGGTAAATTTTAAATACCATATGTCATTAAAACACTTGTCACTAAGCCACAATTATTATTATCCTGCATTCTAAAAATTATTTAAACATTTTAATACATGAAGATTTGTTTTAGTAAATCATTTTTTCTTACCTGATGTTTATCTAACATTTTTAATATTTATTAACAGATTGGACTGAATGGCATTGGAAAAGCAACCTGTGTAGCCTTAGCCTGTTATATATCTGAATGCAGTATCTGTAGGTTATCTACTTCCTATAGTTACACCTTTGCACATTTTCAAGAGGATATTAAAAAAGTCTATAAACAAGCTGGAGCAGAAGGCAAGAGGACTGTTCTTCTTATTACAGATTCAGATATAATTCAAGTAAGCCTACACAGACTATAAATTAGTATACATATTAAATGTGTATCATGTTAATTAAATGCTTGTTAAAATTGACTATCTTGTTTCTCCCTTCTTTCTTAATCTTAATATATCTGGATTGTCATCAGAGGTTAGAGAAGTATTGGGAGCTGACTTTGTTTGCATTTTCACCAGTTTGCTAATAAATTATTAAAATAGGAACTATTACACTGTTGACACAAAATAACTTTAACTTTATAGCTGGAGCTCCAGTAAAAGTGTCTGTAAAAAACTGTCATTTTGTCAAAATGACAAAATCTATATTGCTCCAACCCAAGGCTTCTGAAGATACTTAATTGGTATTATTTTTCTTAGGAATCAATTTTGGAAGTCCTAAGTTGTATTCTGAAATCAGGACAAGTACCCAACCTATTTGAGAAGGATGAGTTGAATAACATTATTGAATCACTCACATCAGCTTCCGAAATGACTAAGGATTCCAACAAATTGGATGATATGTATTCCTTCTTCTTACATGTATGTACTAATTTCTTGTAATCAATATGTTCTCAGTGAAATTGCTGTATCCATTCCAGCTTGAGTTCTACATTAACAGCAAGATCCAGAGTTGTGCTCATTGAATTTAATTGTCCCATTATTAATAGATAAATCAAGCCAGGAATGGGACAAGCTGTTATTTATAGCTTTGAAGACATCCATGTCTGTTTGACTCTTGCAAAGGCAGAGTAAGAAATTTGGTTTAATGAATGATAGAAATTTTGATTATCTCCACCAAGGATGGTTTTGTATCATCTGGTCTGAAAGAAACCCGTTAAAAATGAACATTACATCTCACCTTTATGAGTACTAACTGATATCTCTGTGTTGGAAGCTGAATTAGTGAATTGCCTGAATCCTTGTTACTTGCATAATTGTTCAAAGTGACTCATATAGAGAAACAACCTGTCCTTTGAATTTGGGGGCAAATATTATCTATCATTTAAATATCTACCTGTATCATTCTATAATTTGCAGTGCAATTCTTATTTCAATGAAAATTATTTTTGTAAGTATGTACTATCATAGTCTAATGAATTATAATCTAAATATTAATGCATGTATATTTTCAAAGAAATAATAGTTTTACTAGAGTTTTCACACAGTATTTATTTTTCCTAGAGAGTACGCCACAACCTTCATATAGTTTTGACAGTAAATCCTACAGGACTGGTTTTCCGTCAATATATACAGATATATCCTGCCATTGTGAATTGCTGTACAGTAGACTGGTATGAAAATTGGCCTGAAGAGGCACTTTGCCATGTAGCAAAAAGTTATTTTAGCCAAAATGAGACATTGAGAAATGAGGTATGATGTGAATATATTTTATCAAAATGGAATCTATAATATATTATTCTCACTTATGAACTCAGGTTGATTGAAACTGTTCATGAATTGTGATAGCTCATTTTAAAGACTCTGGGAAAACAATACAATATAATAGCAGAGTTGGAAGGGACCTTGGATGTCTTCTAGTCCAACCTCCCGCCTAGGCAGGAAACCCTATACCGTTTCAGACAAATGGCTATCCAACATCTTCTTAAAGACTTCCAGTGTTGGGGCATTCACAACTTCTGGAGGCAAGCTGTTCCACTGATTAATTGTTCTAACTGTCAGGAAATTTCTCCTCAGTTCTAAGTTGCTTCTCTCCTTGATTAGTTTCCACCCATTGCTTCTTGTTCCACCCTCAGGTGCCTTGGAGAATAGTTTGACTCCCTCTTCTTTGTGGCAATCCTTGAGATATTGGAACACTGCTATCATGTCTCCCCTAGTCCTTCATTCTATTAAACTAGACATACCCAGTTCCTGCAACGTTCTTCATATGTTTAGTCTCCAGTCCCCTAATCATCCTTGTTGCTCTTCTCTGCACTCTTTCCAGAGTCTCCACATCTTTTCTACATCATGGTGACCAAAACTGAATGCAGTATTCCAAGTGATTTTTGATTCTATCCCTGTTTATGCAGCCTAGAACTGTGTTGGCTTTTTTGGCAGCTGCTGCACATTGCTGGCTCATATTTAAATGGTTGTCCACTAGGACTCCAAGATCCCTTTCACAGTTACTGCTGTTGAAAAAAGGTACCACCTATACTGAACCTGTGCATTTCGTTTTTGTTGCCTAAATGTAGAACCTTACTCTTTTCACCATTGAATTTCATTTCAAACATTTCAATCAGTTTCAGTAATCATAACTAGGTGGGTCTCTAGGGCTCATGGAGAATGTTGGGGAAATTGAAATGCCAGATACTACCACTGCTTTGGTCTGAGCAAGCACAAATTACCAAATCACCATTATATAAAACCTACAAAATTTGGCTCATCTACTCCTTTGGCTGGCTAGAAGGTAGTGATAGCAGCAGAAAGCTACTGGGATTAAGTATAGGTTCATTCTCATTCCATTTTCAGATATACTTGTTAGCGGGTAATTTGCAAAATCATCCGCTATAGGAATTTTATTTCTCTACTGAAAAATATACTCTACCTCCCCAAATAAGGCTATGACTATTACTATGAATTGCAACAATTCCTAATTTAGAAAAGATGCATTCAACTGGATTAGTTTTTTCATGAGTAAATGTTGATGGTATGCAAAAAAAAACCACCCTGAAAATCCCAAAATATTTATAACATATGAGTTCACACTATAGTAAGAGGAGAACACAAGCATCACAAATAAATCTTATCACCAAGGAGTTACAACTTTTAGACTCAGCACCCTCCCCTTCCCCTATGGAGAGAAGAAAAGGAACAACAAAAAAGAGAGAGCCAATACAAACTGATGAGCGTGAACAAGAAATTACTGAGAACATAATATACATTTCAATTCTTAAACATTGTATAAAGTGAGGTCTTTTCATTTGTCTTTACAGAATTTAAGAGATATTCTTATCCCCATGACTGTTAATATTCACAAGAATGTATCTATAATAATTGAGAAATACTTGAAGGAAACTAAAAGGCACTATTACATCACTCCCAAAAGTTACTTGCAATTTATAAATACTTTTTCCACAATATTGAGGACCACAAAAGAGAAAATGCTGAGTGAAAGGTAAATACAGATGTGTGTATGAGTGTGTAAAACAGCACTACAAGAAATAGTGCTGTCTGGAAGGATACTACTTTATAGAAATTTTTCAGGTGGATTAAAACATTTAACAATTCAGTTATTTCATTAGCATCCTAAAACAGCAATAATTTTGTCAGCTGCAACCATTGGGTGAGTTAATACACTCTTCCTGAAAGAGGAGAATTTTTCCATGAAAAATTTCCAAGCAAATTTGAGTATTTCACTGCCAACAGATTAACGATAAGGTGAACTTTAGCCACAGTGTGTTTTGATTATTGTGCCATTCATTCTATGGTTAATGTATATATTATACATTAATCTGTAGTTAATATATAAGATTGTTGAGGAGTTATTTTGTCAAATATCATAGAAGCAATGGACTTAATATCAATAAACATTAATTTTATAAATTATCTATCTATAAAGCATATATAAGATATTCATAATTCTGGGCACAGTGCTTACCATAGGTTTTTTATGATAGACTTCATAAAGTTGGTATGTGTAGCTTTACCAAAAGCTTCTATGCACTTAGCACTTAATATAAAGTAGTTTGTTTAGGTGATTGAACAGATAGGATAAGATAAGCTAAGGTAAGATGATATGATAAGATAAATATAAGATAAGATACCCTTTAGTGTCTTTTTTTTTACTGTGAGCATACTGGCCCACATTAAAAATGAAATTCTGTTGTCTGCTCTCAACAGAAAACATATATTACATAAGTATATACCTGCACCCATATACAGTGATGGGGGGAGTATTTGATGCCCTGGTGATTTTGTACATTTGCTCACTGACAAAGAAATGATCAGTCTTTAATTTTAGTGGCAGGATTATGACAGAATAACAACAAAAAAATCCAGAAAAATGCATTTAAATAAATAAATATTTGATCCCCTATCAATCAGCAAGATTTCTGGCTCCTAGGTTTCTTTTATACAGGTAATGAGCTGAGATTAGGAGCACTCTCTTAAAGGGAATGCTTCTAATCTCAGTTTGTTACCAGTATAAAAGATACCTGTCCACAGAAGCAAGCAATCAATCAGATTCCAAACTCTCCATCATGACCAAGACCAAAGAGCTGCCCAAGGATGTCAGGGACAAGATTGTAGACCTACACAAGGCTGGAATGAGCTACAAGGCTATCACCAAGCAGCTTGGTGAGAAAGTGACAACAGTTGGTGTGATTATTCCCAAATGTAAGAAACACAAAATAACTGTCAATCTCTCTCAGTCTGCGGCTCCATGCAAGATCTCACCATGTGGAGGTTCAATGATTATGACAATGGTGAGGAATCAGCCCAGAACTATACAGGAGGATCTTGTCAATGATCTTAAGGCAGCTGGGACCATAGTCCCCCCCCAAAAAAAAACAATTGGTAACACTTCACCATGAAGGACTGAAATACTTCAGCACCCACAAGGTACCCTTGCTCAAGAAAGCACATATACAGGCCTGTGTGAAGTTTGCCAATGAACAGCTGAATGATTCAGAGGAAAACTGGGTGAAAGTGTTGTGGTCGGATGAGACCAAAATCGAGCTCTTTGGCATCTACTCAATTCGCCATGTTTGGAGGAGGAGGAGGAATGCTGCCTATGACCTCAAGAACACCATCCCCACTATCAAACATGGAGATGGAAACATTATGCTTTGGGGGTGTTTTTCTGCTAAGGGGACAGGACAACTTCACCGCATCAAAGGAATGATGGATGGGGCCATGTACCGTCATATCTTGCGTGAGAACCTTCCCTCAGCCAGGGCATTGAAAGAAGGTTGTGGATGGGTATTCCAGCATGTCAATGACCCAAAACACATGGCCAAGACACAAAGGAGTGGCTCAAGAAGAAGCACAGATCTAGCCAGTCTCCAGACAATACCATAGGATTAAAATCTGTGGAGGGAGCTGAAGTTTTGAGCTGAGCTGCCAAATATCAGCCTCGAAACCTTAATGACTTAATGAGATGATCTTCAAAGTGGAGTGGGACAAAATCCCTCCTGAGATGTGTACAAACCTGGTGCCCAACTACAAGAAACATCTGACCTCTCTGATTGCCAACAAGGGTTTGCCACAAAGTACTAAGTCACGTTTTGCAAAAGGGTAAAATACTTATTTCACTCATTAAAATGCAAATCAATTTATAAGTTTTTTGAAATGCATTTCCAGAGTTTTTTTGTTCTTATTCTGTCTCTCGCTGTTAAAATAAATCTACCATTAAAATTATAGGCTGATCATTTCTTTTTAGTGCGCAAACATACAAAATCAGCAGTGGATCAAATACTTTTTCCCTCACTGTATATGTGTGTGGGGGTGTACACACATATGAATCACTGTCCATTTTGAATACATAATGGAAAGAAGTAAGTTGAATTAATATACTACTGTATGTGACTATGGCCTATGGTATAAGTAGATTTTAATTCTTGTTTTTTATTTTAGAGCTTGCTATCATTCTGGTCTGACAAAAATCTTGGATGCAACTTCACAGATTACAAATATGCAAGATGAATTACTTGTCCTTGGACCTCAAATAGAATCAAAATCAAAGGTATATTTAATTTGTATGCTTCCCACGCCTAACATATTGAATAATTTCTTATCAGATCTCAAGACATTAAAATTAATAAAATCTATTGACAGTGGTATAATTGTTTTATAAAAGTTAGAACAGTATAACTATTATGTGAATTCAGTTTAGGGTGCATTAGATATTTTGGTAAAACAAAGAAAAAGACTAAAGGAACCTAGGTTGGTGTAAAAGAAATAACATTTGGAATCCATTTATGATAATACTATGTAGTGGAACAGCTGATTCCATAATGCAGAAGTTTGGAAATCTCAAATATCTTCTCTCAGAGGGCCTCATGGTCTTCACATACTGTTTCTGCCTTCTGTTCTATTGTATTGCATTTGCTCATCTATTCCTACAGCTATCATCTATCATTTAGGAGTTGCCTTCCACAGCAGATTCTCCGTAGCCACATTTATTCATCTATTTATTTAGTTATGATACTTTCCTAGCTGCCCATCTACCAGAAGGAACTCTGAGTGTTCAACAGAATAACCACACAGAACACTAAAAAGATCTTTAAAACAGTTTAAAGTGTCGAGACACTGAAAAGATTCATATTCAAAATAACTGTTTATAACAGGCAACTCAAAAGAAAAGTTTACTACAAATTGTTTTTTGGCAGGAGATGTTGCAATTGATATTTCAGACTAGGTTGCCTCCGCATGAATAGTATTGCTGACCTAGACTGTGCCTGTCTCCTCTCTGTTCTATTTGTCCTTGGATCAGGAAGAGGTGTGGACTCTACCTCCTCCTCATTGATAATAAGTGCCAGCTATTCTTAATCCTCACCTGGAGCTTCCTGGCCAACTTGCTGCAGCTGTGGCTTGCCTCCCACAGCTTCAGTCTGTCACTTGTCTGATCCACCCAGCTGAGGCTGCTCCATCAAGCTAGCTTTCTTTATTGAAATTCAATAAAGTTATAAAAATAAATTAAAATGCAGAAATTCAGTAAAATTAAGATGAGTCCAGATGTGTAAAATAAAATTATGTCTACAATAAGAATCCAATTGGTTTTTGTATGAAATAGTATTTAAAGATTTAGTGAAAAGACTAAATAAATATTCCTTAGGTTAAGTGCTCCCTCTTGTGGCAACGGGAGCACTTTCTGATTTGCAGAATCAGAAAGATTCTGCAAAGCAATCTAGAATGAATAATATCCACAGAAGTAAAACATGGAGTTAAATATAAGATAGTATGTAATCTGAGCAAATGTAAGATACAACAAAATAATTGATGAAACATGTTAAAATAATTCTATACTCAATCACCACCAAGTTAGTATAGTCAAATATTTGCATAATTATTTAAGTCAGGAAAAGGAAATAACTACAACTATGATAGTTGGTCTAAACTTTTTTTTAGCCAGTCTCAGTTTCTCATTTGCACATAAATGCAAGCTAAAATATATATAATTCCCATTTAAACTATTCCTTGAGTTTTATTGACTTTTATAAACTGTAAAAGACCAAAACAATGGGGAGAAAAAGATAAAGTCTGTTTGTAGAGTCAGTAAAGCTGCTGTAGATCATAAATTGTAAATATTAAGCCACTAAATTCCAAAGTTGGGGAAAAGGCATGGTGTAAAAAGAAGTTAATTTTTACTGAGAAAATATAATGTAATAAAAGCTCAATATAAGATATAGTAAAACTCATATGTTTTTGTTTGGTGGCTTCTTGGGACCTTCTTGGGACTCCTATGGTCATCTGTAGAGAAGGATGTAAATTTTCTTGAATTTTCTTTATAAATCCATCAGGTCCACTACCTCTAAGGTGCCCCCAATTGATTTTTTTTTCTTCTGTCTTATACTCCTAACTGTTAGCTAAGAATACTCATTACATAATTAGGGTACTAAGATAAAGATAACAGGACCCGGATTGTTGTTGGGGGCAATATGCTGACTCTGTAAAACCGCTTAGAGAGGGCTGAAAGCCCTATGAAGCGGTATATAAGTCTAACTGCTATTGCTATTGCTATAACAAACTTTCTCTCTAGAGAAAGTTCCATTCCCTCTTTAGGGAGCTACCACAGAATCCAATCTTGACTTTAAAAAAACCCCTACAGACAGCATTAATGTAATTTTTGGAATTAATTTACATATCTGACAGTTGTGAAGGCTATACTCTTCTGTCATATTTTGCTTCTGGGTTTCTAATTTGAGCTAAGTAAGCCTTGAATTTCATTGAGAGCCATGCTAGACTGGGTCAAAGACCTTATTGGTACAGTATTTTGTTCCTACAATGACCAGTCAGAACTCAATGGGAAGTTCAGTAGCATATTCCATTTGTTGTCTAGCAACTATCATTAAGAAGCATACTACTAATGATACTACTACTGACAGCCATCATGACAATTGTCACTGAGAGCTATATCCTCCATGAATTTGTCTATTATCTTTTACAGCTATCCAGTTATGGTTATTGCGTGCTATATTTCCTCTTATCTGTCTTGCATCTCTTCAGTTTTTCTGAACCACTTTTTTCATATCATTTAAACATTAAGACCCCATCCCTACCCCCTGCATTGTGCATTAGTTAAAAATCCTAATGTTCCCTCACAGGGAAGACAACAATAATAAAATGGAGAGAAATTATGAATATTATTATTTCTTATTTTTCCAAATGAGGACCATTCTGAGGATGAGCACTTGGAAAGCTATACAGAGAATGATTATTTAATATCTAATTTTTCTTCTGAAATTGTACATTAGCTATAATATATGATATCATTCCAATCAGCTAAGATCTCTTTCTCTAGTATAAATTCCTGACAATGAAGATGGAGAGTAAAACTAGAGGTGTTCCCACTGCCACAGTGTAGGGCTCCAAAGTGTAATGTTTAATTATACTATATTAACTATGAGATTTATAAACTGCCACACTGTAGAGGTTCTAGGCTGTATTTGAAATAGGAAAAGTTGATGCTGAATTAATACCAATATTAGTTTGTTGGTAGAACACAGCATTGAGACAGTTATTGATTCCAATACAGTAATTTCTAGAATATATAGACAGTTATTGATTTTCATATAGTAATTTCTAGTATATATGGCCATAAAACATAGTGATAGAGATTAATTTGATAACTTTTTAAGAATATATATAAATGATAGATTTATTATTTTATTCCACAATAAGGCAATGTGCATAAAAAGGGGTCCAATGATAGAAAGTTTATTCTAATTATACCCAAAAAAATTGTGAAGAAGGGGTGTGGTTAAGAAGTGTAATAAAAAATAAACAAATCTTGTAGCCATCCATTGCTGAAACATTGAGCTGAAATAAAAATCTTTTGATCTGACCCATAAGAAAATCCTCATTTTCTTACATCTTCATAAAAATGGAAACTTGGAAAGTAGTTTGTAGGATTTATGTTGCTAAAGGTTTAGAGTCATGATTTTTTTCTGAGAGTACTATAAAATATTTGACTATTTTCTCATTAGGAAATAGAAGCACTTGTAGCTAAACTTCACAAAGATGCCTCAGTTGTAGAGCAAGTTCGAACTTTGGTTAAAAAGGATGAAGAAACTATGACTGCAGAAACTAAAATTGTGGAAGGGTATGCTAAGGTACACAGTTTTCAAAGTTTCTTCTTTTGATGATGTCATAACAAGCATTGCAAACAAATGTAATTTTCCTCCCAAAAAGCTAGGGCTACTATGTATGGAGTGCAAAAATCTGGAGGACCTCCACAGGTCAGCAAGAGATTTTTTTTTTCTTTACATCTGTAAAAAATGTATCAATCAATTACAGACAAGTTTTAGTACATTTCCTCCACGGTCAACAAACATAACTCATATTAACTCAAGCATTATCATATATCCATTTTCATTTGACTGTAATTATTATTTAAATATATTAATAAAAGTAATAATCTTGAACAGTACCCGCCCACGCCAGTGGGAAAAGAAAAAATCAAAAAGAAAAAACATAAAAGAAAAAAAAATAAGACAAAAAAGGACAAAAACGACAACGGACAAGGCAGGGAAAAAAAAACGAAACACAGGTATCTAACATAAAAAAGAAGAGGTATATCAACTGGTTACAACATGCTTTGGTGCTTCTCTTCCATTAACTCATATTAATTCAAATATCTTGGCTCAAATGTTTACCATATTAGCATCATTATACCTCCAATTTTAATTACCTATAGGTTATTTAAACATCCTTCCTCCTTAGCTATGCCAAAAAATTAATCCATAACACATGCTGACATTTCATTTGCTTACTTGTAAAATCCTCTATTAATATCAAATCCTCATATCCTATTTTAGCTGGACATTCATAATATTTAATCATATTATATATCACATCATTTTCCCAGTATTGATTAACATTTGATTATATGTATTTTATTTAGTTTTTATAATGGTGATAATTGTTGTAATTAATACTCTTTATGTATAATCCAAAAGTGTTTTCTCATATCCAATTATTATTTATCATATCGACTCCACGTTATATACATTACTATCAATATCAATTATTATTCAGCTATATCTATTACAAAAAGAGCAATTAGATTTAGCTAGTTTTCAATTGTATTCTTCAATCTATCAACCAATTCCACATTATATACATTACCATCAATATCAATTATTATTCAGCTATATCTATTACAAGATAAAGTAATCAGATTTAGCTAGTTTTAAATTATATTCTCCATCTGTCAGCCTGTGTCCCTCCAATAGCAAGATTTCCTCAAACCAATTGCCATTCGTTGGATAAATTTACCAAATATTTTTATAAACCAATCCAAACAAAGATATCTTCGCACCTTTTGGCTCTGAATGTCAGTGATGAAATAATGATGTTGTCCCAGGCTTGTAAAACTTTTCAAGTTGACTTTAATTCTCAAGGGTGGAGTTTCCATTTCTTCTGCACTCTGTCTCTTTAAATGAATCTTTTTTATAGCTCCCCCCCTCCTTTCTTTTTCTGAGATAGCCCAGACGCCATTTCTCACATTTTCCATTTGTATTTCAGGAACATTCAAACATTCAACGATCTCAGTTTTTCTTTCATATTTTGAAATCAGATGATCCAATTTTCTTTCCAACCTCTGATAAGAGTCAAAAAGCTCTAGACATGCGGAAAAAAGAATCTGGAGTGGGATCTTAGAAGTATTTTCCGACGCCATGATGTGTCGCAGTTAAAAATTATAAGTAAAAGCACACTGGAAACCGTGCAATCTTATCTGATCGTAAACACAGCCAAGTAATAAAAATGTCAGAGCGTGAAGAGCTAATTAGTAGGAAATTGACTTTACGATCCACTTAAAAAGAGTTAGTGGGGAGGGCTGCCGAAGAATTCCTTGAAGTATTTAAGAGATAGGGTAGCCACCAGCCATAAATCCATTAAAAAAATACCAATTCGCCGCTAGATTATTCTGTTCTTTGGTTTCAATTAGCTTAAGCTTTTAGTGCGGACAGTCTCTCTTGAATAATAAAATCAGCTTACCAGATGACATCACTTCTGCCATTCTTAGGGGCAACCTGCAGTTTCAGTTAGCACGGAGCTAATCCAGAAAGGAATTGGCACGAGGGGTTAATACCCCCCCCCAGAGACTTTGCGAACGTCTCTGAGGTCACTGGGTCTCCCCTCACCTTTCACTGTCGTCTATGGGACAGCTAGAGTTCAAAGAACCCGTCCAAAAATCCTTCAGTATAGAGGAATTTCAGGAATAGCCTGAAACTCCATCTTCTCACTGCTAAGCCCCGCCTTCTTCCCCCAAGAGATTATTTTTTCTATTAAAAAGACTCATGTTTGTTTTAAACAATTTTGTATATAAAAATAGTATTTGTACATGTATAACCTGTGAACAAAAAGTGACACTCTACCCTTTCTTCATTTTTGTAGCAAGTAACAGAAGAACTCAATTCTGTATTGCCATCTTTGGAGAAGGCCCTTAGTGCTCTTGATGCACTTGACAAAAATCATATTGCAGAAGTTAGGTAAATATATTGCTTATTTCCAAGGATTTCTAAGCTGAGGATTTCTTGTTATCAAAAGGAAATAATTTAGTGAACACAATATTCATTAGTCATATCAAGTTTACTTATCCCGATTCTTGCTAATGTAAGAAATTATTAGCAGGAATAGTAAGATACAGCCAAAGCAATATATTTCTCAATAGAAAATTGCTCATGGAATGTTTCATATTATTTCTCATTTTTATATTAAACTGCAATCTCCAAGGTCAGAAATACGCATTACATTCTTTGGGTAGGTTAGCATGTACAGTATTTTCATGTTGAGCATTAAAATTACTGTACCTTGATAACTGAACGTGAATCGGGTTGTTTTGGCAAAAAAATGATTTTGAATGTAATATATTTTATGCTCTTTTTCTGTATAACTCAGAGTATATACTCATCCTCCTCCACTTGTTTTAACTGTTATGAATGCCGTCTGTATTCTTCTTGAAAAGAAACCAAACTGGGCAACAGCAAAATTACTACTTTCAGATCCAGGATTCCTTAAAAAATTGGTTACAATTGACAAAGATAATTTACCAGAAAAGGTAAAAGAATTAATTTGCAAATAGATTGAATGATTTTTTTTGTTTTGTTTTTTAGATATATATAAATCTTCAAATAAGAGATTTAAAAAATGAAACACATTTCCTGGAGTCTGGCTTGGAGTTTCATTGCCACCAGAATCTGACTATTTTTTTCCTTACTAGATTGTAAGGTATCTTTTGGAAGAAACAGATATGAATAGTACATTGCAGTCAAATTTCCTCTAATCCTGCAAAGTTTGGTTTAATCTTTCACAGTCTTAATTATCTTGTGAAAAACTGGCTCCTGGTCCATTTACATTGCTTTTTTATTCATCACAGGACAGTTGTTTTTCATTCCCCTATGTAAATTAAGTTGGTGGGAGTTTGAGACAAAAGCCTCAGTGGTAGAATTCTAGTTCATATTTATATCTATAGTTCATATCTAATGAACTATCTCTGATAGCTTTTACATAGATAGTAAGATATTTTACTTTGATTGATTAATTTGAATATTGAAAATAAACCATTATTTGTTTTTGTGACTTTAATCTTTATTGAAATATTATTCATAGTCTTTTTTTGCTTCTCTTCCCTTTTTCTTTTGTTGTTGTTTGAAGATATACTATTCTCTTTATATTGTTGTGCAGCTTATAATTTCCTTTTCTTGATAAATTCAGTCCAATGGAATTATTTTAAAAAAACAAATAAATAGATATTAGTTATTGATTGAAGATATGGAAGAATTTTACATGTATTTGTTACACTTGTCATTTTATTATTTATTTATTTATAATTAATCATTTTGTATTCATTTTAGGTTTTTCTGCAGTTAAAAAAATATGTGAGGTCACCTGATTTCAGCCCAGTGAAAGTGGGACTTGTGTCTGTTGCATGTTGCTCCATATGCCAGTGGATTTTAGCTCTGGATCACTATCATATTGTTAAAAGGGTACATTTACATAGGTTATTTTCAATAGTTTTTAAAACAATCCATCATATTTGACATATTGTATTTATAAGGGGAAATGATTCTACCTAATTCTGGAATATGTTGCTGATTTCTGTTAAAGGCATTTTATTTAGAATTGTCAGAGGTAAAAAAAACTCAAATTGTCTTCTTATTTTCTATTTACTTTTCTGCTATTTTAATTTTCTACCATAAAACAAATGTAGAAATATACCTGGATTCAGGCAGCTCAGTGAAGGAATGCCTGGAAGAAGATCTGAAATATACAGCAATCCTAATTTAATATTTTATTAAACAACTAATTGAATTGTTTTTCTCATTATCTCCATTTCTCACCACCAGAAGATAGTTTAAAGTAATCTTCTAGTCTCTAGAAGATTGGTCTGACAAGAAATGGGTCAACTTATCTTTTCATTAAGAAAATAGTGTTAAAAGTAACTTTTCTCCTGTTTCAAGAGATTCAAACATGTCACTTTCATTTGTATGTCACTGCAACTATTAAAAATATTTAGTTGGTAATATCAATACAAGTAGTCCCTGACTTATGACCATAATGAAGCCCAGAGTTATCATCATGAGTTGGAAATAAACACTGGAAACTGGCAAAAAAATGTTATAAAGTGTTTGCAGGATGCTGCAAACAGCTGTAAAGGTGAGTTGGTTGTAAAGCACCCAAAATATGCTCACATGACCATGTTTTGTGTGTGTGTGGCTATTGTAACTTCAAAATCAGATCATTAATGCTTTTTGCAAGTCTGTCATAACTTCGAACAGTCGCTAAGTGACTGGCCATAAGTTAAGGACTCCCTGTATGTTCTTCTCTTCCAATCCTTGTGGAAAAGGCTCTCTGGCATCACTTCAAGATTCAAGAGAACAGGAGCTGATCTTGATACCTCCCTTAAAATAATTACATAGAATCTCTTACTTCTCTAATTTTCCATCTCCTGTCTGGATTTCTTCCCCCTAGTTTTCAAGGGCATTTCCCCTTTGCTTCTGTCCTGTCCCTGCAGGATTGTTATGAGGAGGATCACAGGAGGAGAATAAAAAGAAAGGTTGTGGAAGAGTTTCCAAGACTAAAAGGTCATTTTACCCTCAGGGGAAAAAAACCACCTTCCAAATCTTCCTTTTTGAAGCTCAACTGTAAAGAATACTTACCTACTAGCTTAATATTCCAAAACCATTTCTAAAGCAATCCTAAAAAAATTCCTTATAGATTTTCCTAAGTTTAAGGAAGGAAAACTGGTCTGTCCTTCCTAACCCATTGGGACCTAGAGAATAGGTAGAGAATACAATGTAGAGAATACAATGTTACTCAGATGATATGGGCGGTGTAGAAATTTGATAAATAAATAAATAGAAGATGTCCTTGAAGGACCAAGGAAAGTTTCATTAGCAAGGCAATGATCAGATAAATTATACAAGAGGAAAAGAACCACATTCAGACTTGCAAGATACTGTTACCATAGCTATTCTAATAAAAGTAGCTTTAGGTTTATACATTGTCTGTTTCTTAGTCTGGTCTACCTTCTAGGACTGACACTAGTTAATCAAAGTCTTTCCTCCGGGACAAGTTGGTAAATGATGTAATGACTGATCACAATTTCAGATTTGTGGGAAGGGAGAAGGAGTTCTGAAATAGGACAGCTTCACTTTTGGCCCCTATTCCATAATCAAAAATGACATAAGTTGTTCTGAATTAGTCTTGGTTCCCATGTCCAATAGGCATAGTTGAGGATTGGACAGATGAAACCACTCTGGATGCTCTGTGCAGATGAGTAAAATCTAGACAGACTTTCAGTATCATTCACATTCTTTTGATTCAGAAGAATCAGAATATTACCACCCAGAGATGAGAAACACTCATTATATTATGAGCAATGTGAAATGATTAGGATTCCTACTACATGACAGATGATATACATTTGCTATTCAAAGCTACCCCAGAACTTGTGCTTTTACTAAGGCTAATGAATAGTGAAATTGTGTTACCAATAACTGTATTAACACATTATCATTACATTACAAATTTGCAGAGAAATATAAATAGCCAAATTATAACTGATGTTCATCATAGAAAGTTATGATTATTTGGTCAATTTGCTCATGTTGTCATATCATCAGATTGTGAATTTCTCCAAGATGCATCACTGGCTAGTGATCAGGACAGGAGAACATGCAATATAAAGATGTCACAATACAAATATGGTAGAAAATTAAACAGAAGACTAGAAAGAAGTTCTCATAGAGATGCTGCTTTCAAGAAAATCTCTCAAATGCAGTTAGAAATATCAATATAATGATTACTAGTTGGTCATATGTAAATAAGTGTCTATATCAAGACATTAGTGACATTTATTTCATTTTCCTCTAAAGTATTAACTCTATCAATTTCATATTAAATTGTAAATATATCTTGTTTTTTTTAGTTTGTAGATCCAAAGCAAGCAAAGGTAGCAGAAGCAGAGGAATTACTGAACCGTGCACTTAGTAAATTAGCTGAAAAACAAAGATGTTTAGCCCTGGTAAAATAGATGTGTTTAACATATGCCATCATATTTACATAATTTGTTAAATAATAGAAAATGCATATGCATCTAAGTAATCCATATTGTTTTAATATCAATATTTCATTTCATGAAGATAAAGTCATCTTTATTAGCTAGAATAATATATTATCTCTCAGTGTTTCTATATTGTATATTAATCACATTGTAGCTCTAAATGACATTTTCTCTCACTATTGTACTTAAAAGTGTTTCAGTCTGAGTAGAGAGAGTGAAGAAGTAATAGTGATGGAAATAGTTTGTTTCTAGAATTATCTAAGAATCCTAAATTATCCTAAATAGTTTATAATACGTTCTTTTCAATGATCTCTGTACTTCACTTAAATTAATTCTGCACTTGCACTGAGTCATTCAGAAAATGTTGTAGAGCTGAGCTTTATCGTGGGAGATAGTGCTTCCTATTTCCTTTCACTGCCACAGCAACAGAATTGCTTGGTGCATGGTGCATTCTGACATCTGTTCAGAGCTACTTTTATTCATGGCCTTCTTTTTGTTCAACACCAACCATTTGGATTCCTCATTTTTGCATACCTTCTTCACTTTAATTTCATTTATCCTAATCTAAAATGTTAATTTCATGAAGTCTAGTCCCATGTTAAGCACAAAAAAACAACTGGGTGACTTTGGGCTAGGCAGTCTCTCAGCCCTTGGGTAGAATTCAGTGACAAATCACTTCTGAAATCGTGCCAAGAATAGCCTCCAGGTAGCCATCTGGAGTCAATGGTCACTCAAAGGCACACAAAAAAAGAAACAATATATAAAACTATAAATATTTAATGTTATATTTCATTATCTCAATAAACAAATAAATTAGTCTTTGCTAATATTGAGACTAAAATAGACAGGGTATTAATGCTTCTTGTTCCTTATCCTTTGCTTAATTGGCAAATATCTGACTTTTTGGAGGCTGACATTTACAAAGCTCCTAGGACAAACACTGCCACTTTTTAGTCAACTTCAGAAAAAGTTCCTGTAAAAGGCAGTGTCAAGACACTTATGTATTATTCCCAAGTAAAAGCGTCTCCGTAGATGATCATCATTTTGCCAAATCATGACTTTTTTTCATTACCTCCATACATCTACATGATTAGTATGCAATAGCAATAGCAATAGCAATAGCAGTAGACTTATATACCGCTTCATAGGCCTTTCAGGCCTCTCTAAGCGGTTTACAGAGAGTCAGCATATTGCCCCCAACAATCTGGGTCCTCATTTTACCCACCTCGGAAGGATGGAAGGCTGAGTCAACCCTGAGCCGGTGAGATTTGAACCGCTGAACTGCTGATCTAGCAGTAGCCTGCAGTGCTGCATTTAACCACTGCGCCACCTTGGCTCTTCATGTCATCAACTGTCTGTTTTATGCTGTACTCCATATGTTTTCATTATATAGTGAATTATGATTGTTTTGATATAACATGATTATGAATACAATCTTATTTTCCTCTCTATAAAATGGTATCATATCACTTGCAATTCCTATTCCTTTAGGTCATTCTTGGATGCTTTTTCATGTAATCTTAGAAGCAAACTTTCATCCTTTTCACTACAAAAAAAACTCTGAGTAGAATAATCAGTTGTCAACTTGATTGATGGAGGGAAGCCCGCTAGTGAAAACTCCTTCTTTACCATATTGATAGTTCCAGCAATTAGAATCATAGAGGAATACATATATGCTGTGTGCACTCACATATTAAGCTCCATGTGAATTAACTTGCCAATTAATTCAGGTTTAAAATGAATTCTAAAATAGACTTCTAGCTCTCAGCTAGAAGTTAAGAGTTCAGAGAAAAATGTTCATTTGGTAAGGTTGTGTTAGATTATCATTTAGAATGGGAAATTACTTGCAAAATAATGCAAATGATGCATAAGGGTAAAGTTGGGGAAACAAAGTTGCTTGTCTGTTCTGATAAAGCATGGGTGAGATTCCTTCTGTTTTTAAGTGATTAGAAAAGGAGACAAATTGATAACTGATAAAAGGGGGGGAAAGTAATAATAAAAAGTTAAAGTAAAAAAGTTCTTCAGCATATTGTTAGAGGTGGGTCTCTATTCAAATTGCACGGTTGATTACTAAAAATACTATAGCTATAGTTAAGCAAGCAGTCTTTATACACATCCTGCTGAATCTGCTCAGAAAACTCATGCATAATAATGTTTAAGTGGGCATAGTTTTGTTCAGAGTCTGTATAGTAGCCCTGTAAAAGCCTCATAGTAGATATTATTGAGTTTCTTTTTAAAAAATTATAAAAACATAGCAAGTAATACTGGTTCAGTAGTGTTTTTAAATAGATTTTCTCATTTGAATTTTAAAATTTTTTGACATTTTCAGATTGAACAACATCAACAAAATTTAGAAGCATTGTATGATGAAAGTATTGCTGAACAGGAAAAACTTGCAGCCCGAAAAATTCAAACAACTCGTCGTTTACATAGTGCATCTATATTAAGTGTAGCTCTAAAGAATGAAATGGTATTATCTTTTTAATCTGCTCTAATGCTTAAGTTCAAGTTTCATTCTTTATATTTTCAACTGCTTTTTCTCATTGAACCTTTCCCACGTTATATACTTAAGTGATGGGTTATATTCAGGGGTGGGTTTCAAATTTTTTTACTACTGGTTCTGTGGGTGTGGTTTGTTTGGTGGGTGTGGCTTGATGGTCATGTGATGGTGGGCATGGCTTGTTGGACATGTGACTGGACAGGCATAGCTGGTTAGTCATGTGACTGTGTGGACATAATTATGTGACTGGGTGGACGTGGCCAACTTGACCTCACTCACGTCAAGGGGTGCCTTACCTGGCCTCTCCTCGCCTCAAAGGCCTCAATGAGATACAATTTTTCTGTCTATTTATTTACTACTAAACACCCAAAATGTACTATTTAATCCTATGTATATATGCCATAAGTCTACATACATATTACATAGTATAGGCACACAAAAAGGTACATTATCTACTATATATACTGTATGTGTATGTACACACACAAACACACACACAATAGGTACACAATATTTGCCATAACTTCTCATATCTGGTAAAGAAGTCCATTGCACACAGAAAATGTTGACACTATTTTTATTTACTATTTAAACTGTGGAAATTTGGATAACACCAATAGACATCAGAGGAAAAGGAGGACAAGGAGGCGGTTTGCCAGTTTTAGATAGATTTGAGCCAAATATGACAAAATAATCCAGATGATATAGAATAGAATAGAATAGAATAGAATAGAATTCTTTATTGGCCAAGTGTGATTGGACACACAAAGAATATGCTCTCAGTGTACATAAAAAGGCTTCCCAATATAAAGTTTCCTGCTGGGGTGGGGGGTTGGACTAGATGACCTCTGAGATCCCTTCCAGCCTTAGATTGCTGTGCTGTTTCAAAGCGTCTTCTGAAGCCACGTCTAGTGCCAGGATTAGCGATCCTTCCTTCCTCTCCCTCTCCCTCTCTCCCTCCCGCCTTCTCTCTCTGTCCCTCTCCCCCTTTTTCTTCTCTCTCTTTCTCTCACATTTTAGGAATCATCTAAAGGACCTCTAGAAGTCTTGTTCAAAACTGATTGTACTCTGTGACAAAAGCTTTAGCTTGGATTCATTAACTTGACTATAAATGATCCCATTTAGATAATTTAGGGTTTTTTTAAGAATGTGGAAATGAGCAAAATAATATAGTACAAAAAGAAAGAAAGAGAAAGAAAGAAAGAAAGAAAGAAAGAAAGAGGGTGTTTAGTTCTTAATATTTGAATCTATATTCTTAATAAACATACTAGTAATAATGTATTAGAATATTTCCTTTCTCCCTCCCTCCTCTCTTCCTTAAAAACTATTTCTTAAAAATTGTTTAGGGACACATGCAATCCTTCCTTCCTTCCTTTCCTCCCTCCCTCCCTCCCTCCTCCTCCCTCTTTCTCTTCTGCAATTAAAAACCTCCTTCCAAGGTTTCAATTTAAAGTAGGGGTCTCCAAAGTTTGCAACATTAAGACTTGTGGACTTTAACTCCCAGAATTCCACAGCCAGCCATGCTGCTTTTGAGACTCCTGATTTAAAGCTACAGCATTTGTTTTTCTTTGCCAAGCGATCTCCTGGCTGAAAAGTGAGTCCTGTTTTTTTCCTTCTAACACTTCCCTCTTTCTTTCTTTCTTTCTTTCTTTCTTTCTTTCTTTCTTTCTTTCTTTTTCTTTCTCTTTCTTTCTCCCTCTCTCCCCTCCTCTGTTTTAGGCAAACCTGCAGGGGAAAACAACTTTAAAAAGTAAAAAAAAAAAAAGCTCCTGTGGATTGCACGCCTCAAGCCTTTTTTCCCTGCTGGTTCAGGCAAACCAGTTCAGGCATTTCACCCCTGCCTGGAACGCAATAAAGCCCACCCCTGACTCCTGCTGGCAGGCTAACTAATTAGGTGACTCGGAGAAGCTGGAGGGGAGCCGATCGGAGCCCTCCAAAAGAAAGAGGCTGAGGGAAAGAGCATGTACTACAGCATGCATCCCTCCTCCCATGGTCTCCTCAGTTCTTGCTCATGCACCCCCTCCCCAGTCTAGCTTGATTGCAGGTGGAGCCACATTGCCTTTTACAAGGCTGCTGTCAGTGAAGCTGGGTACTGGTGAGGACTGGCTTTTTGCATAGCTTTGTGCAGCTGTTGGGGAGGGAGGAATGGCTTCCACCCCAGGCCCAATCTATTCCCCCTCCTGACAACTGGACAAGGCAGGGGTGGGTTTGTGCCCGAAATTTTTTTTCCATGAAGATTGTTTTGCACATACACAGAAGAATCTTCATTAAAGAAAATAAAGATAGCGGTGCCCAGTATAGAGCCAAACCAGTCCAAATAGGTAGGAACTCACCTTTGGTTATATTTTATATACAATTGTGATTTTCCTCACTATTCTTATCTGAGATTCCTATGTAACCAATGTACTGCTAATTTGAAAACAAATACATTTCAGCCTGTCTTCATTAATGATATAGCACCCATTTGGTAGCTGGGTGATGTTATGAGTTATTATTCAGGCATGATGTTTCACATACACTATATACTGATAATGTCTGACCTAGTAGGAATTTACCAAATAAATAGTCATGAGGTTGTGACAACGGCTTAATAACAACACAAGAAAGTGATGTGTTTTTCAAGCATCCAGTTTTAATGCCCTTGTAGTTATAGTTGGTGCTATTATACTCAGAATAATTTCTATAGTACTATGGTCATTGTGCATCAGGGGAAAAAACAGAGACAGAAAAATACGCAAAAAAATAATATCTAAAGTCCCTTCTTTATTTCCCTGTGAAGAAAGTCTAAAAAAGGGGCACATAATAGAGATATAATAGAATTATACATGGCATGGGAAAAGTTCACTCATTATACTCGAACAGAAAATATTCAATGATTTAGTGTGGTAAGAGGTTTCAGAGAGAAAGAACTACTTTCAATTCAGAATAGAGCTGGAAGACACTTTGGGGATCTCTAGTCAAACACTCTATATCTGTGATGGGGAACCTATGGCACGTGTGCCACAGGTGGCACACAGAGCCATATTTAGTGGCACGCCAGCCGTCAGCTCTGGTGTGCATATTTTTTGCCCTTCCAGAGGGCCAGGGGATGCTGTTTTCAGGCCCAGGCTTCAGGAAAGCCTCCGGAGGCTGGGAAGGGTGAAAAACAGCCCCAACGGCCCAACTGGGAGTTCAGAAACGATCCATTACCAGCTTCCAGAGAGCCTCGAGGGGACAGGGGAGGCCATTTTTGCCATCCTCAGGCTTCAGGAAAGCCTCCAGAGCCTGGGGAGAGGTTCTGTGCTCATGCACGGGGGGGTCGCGCACACATGGGCAGGTGGAAGTTGCTTCTGTCTTTGATTGGTTTCCGTCCATTGCTTCTTGTCCTGCCCTCTGGTGCTTTGGAAAACAAGTTGATCCCCTCTTCTTTTTGGCAGCCCCTCAGATATTGGAATTCTATCATCATGTCACCCCTAGTCCTTCTTTTCTCTAGATTAACCATACCCAGATCCTGCAATCATTCTTCATATATTTTAGTCTCCAGGCCTTTAATCACTTTAGTTGCTCTTCTCTTCTTTTTCTAAAGTCTGAACTTCTTTTTTTTGTCATGTGGTGACTAAAACTGAATGCAATATTCCAACGTGGTCTTACTAAGGTTTTATAAAGTGGTATTAATACATTGGATTTTGATTCATAAAGCATTGTAGAACTTGCTATGGCAAGAGTACTGATGGACATCAAATTGGATAGTTTTGAAAGAGTATGGTCACACTCATGGTGAATAAAGTATTGCATATTGTAGCTACTTATTATGATGGCTACTTACTATTTTTCACTAGTAAAGGAATACCAGTGATCAGCAAATTGGTGTACTGCTTTTGAGCTCCTATTCACATCTAGTTCAGTAATAGTTTCCTCTTATTTTTGCTACCAGTTCGGAACCAGGAGCATGCAAGTGTGTGTGCTTGCTTCACTTGCACGTGGTGGGTCATTGTGATGACCTCTGGGTGTGTGGGTGGAGCCTCCTGCAGCCGCCATTACCAGTTCACCCAAACCAGGGCAAACTGGCAGAATACCTCCTCTGATCTCGTTGGAAGCCTTATAATCTTCTAATTGATATTTGGTTTGTATGGTGGATGAGATTTGGTTACCAGAACAGGCAAAGGAGGACATGGAATATTGGTAGTGATGACAATGATATTGTTGGGAGGATAAAATGTGTTACTGTTAGCCTCAGATACTAGGAAAATAAAATAAGCCCATTTTTTAAATAATAGAATGGAATTCCTTTAGAATAATTGGATGACTTTTAGAAGTTAATAGTCTGGTTTTCTTTGTTTCTGCTTTCCATTAATGTTTTCTTGATTAGATAGGGTAAGAATGCACTGTCTCACAACATTTCTGAACCTACTTATGGCACTTTCAGGAGTGGGCAACACAAAACTCCTGACTTTTGACTTCTCATTTAATTATGAGTTCTATACCATATAAGTTAAGCAAACTAGGAAGACTAATATTCAAATTTATGATACATAGCTATGTATTTTTCTTCCTTAGGAACGCTGGAAAGAATCTGTTAATAACCTCGATCAAAGATTGCAAGGAATTGTAGGTGATGTCCTTATATCAGCAGCTTGTATTGTCTACAGTGGAATTTTATCAGCGGGGTATCGTCAACAGCTAGTTGATGACAGTTTGAAACTCTGCAGTGATAACAATATTTTGGTCTCTCCAAATTACTCATTGGTTAACTGCATGACAGAAAAGAATGAGGTAGCAACACAGAGAAAAAATAAGAATGAAATTGTTTTATTTATAATTTTATCTAAAACTGTTCTCAAATTTAACATTTCTTTCTCAGATTACACTTTCTATCAGTTAAAATAATTAATAAATAATTGTAATATTTATTAGAATTTCTTTGAGAAAATATATTTTATGATTTACAGAATTGTTCATTATTTCCATAATTAGTGAATAGGGGGAGAGGGGTGAATATCATAGGCAAGATTATAAATCTATAAAATCATTTTATAGGTCCGCAGATGGCAAAATGCAGGCTTGCCACATGATCAATACACCACAGAAAATGCAATACTTGTTAAACATGGAGAACGGTGGCCTTTACTAATTGATCCAGAAAGGCAAGCTTACAAATGGATATGTCAAATGGAAGGCAGTAAATTGCGACAAACCAATGCTTCAGATGCCAAATACTTAATAACAATTGAATATGCTTTACAGTTTGGTGAATCAGTCCTTCTGCAGGTAATTCAACTTTAACAGACAGCACATCCAACATACAAATGAAGAAAAATGTAATGCAATCAGTGCAAAAGATGAGCACCTACACTATAACATAAGAGGTTTTGAAGAACTACAATTCCCTATTTACTATTAAAAGACTTTTTTAAAAAAATAGACAGGCCTTATTTTACTAATTATTATTGGAGATAAATTAAAAGTTAGAATTATGAAAACTATTAAACTCCAGGCTTCAAAGTGGTATAGGCAAGATCCTTCTTTCCAGGGTACTTTCCAGAATTCTTTCCTCCTTTCCAGGGTTCTTTCCAGGAAAGAATATATATTTGTTTAACAAATTTATAAGGCTGCCCATTTATCAAAAGGAACTCTGGATAACAACAAAAATAAAAACATAATATAATTATTTTTTTAAAAGCAAGAGACAGAGACAAAGAAAGTTAGGTTCTGGTAAAATTCATAACCATAAATCAACCACACTATGCCAGCTCCATTAATATCTTGGTCTCAGTCAACAGGATGAAAGCTACGTCTTCACTGCTTTCCTGAAAGAATAGAATAGAATAGAATAGAATAGAATTCTTTATTGGTCAAGTTTGATTGAACACACAATGAATTTGTTTTCAATACATAAGTTCTGAGTGTACATAAAAGCTATGAGTGATAAATCTTGATCATAGTCATCATAAAATCATCATAAATCATAAGATACAACACTTAATGATAGTCATAGGATACTAAATAAACAATATAAATCATTCTAGGAAACTAAATAAACAAAATAAATTGTAAAGATACAAGCAACAAACATAAGTAGAAAAGGAGATATGTAATAGGAAAGATGAGAAGAATAATACAGTCTTACTAAATAGTTTGACAATGTTGTGGGAATTAGCAGAGTGATGGAATGGGGGAGGGGAATTGTCCTTATGTGTAGTTGTTCTGATGTGCAATGCCCTATAGTATCATTTTGAGGGTAGAAATTGAAACAATTTATGTCCAGAATGTGAGGAGTCTGTAGATATTTTCACAGCTCTCTTTTTGATTCATGCAATATACAGAACCTCAATGGAAGGGAGGTTGGCAGCAATTGTTTTTTCTGCAGTTCTAATTATCTGTTGAAGTCTGTGCGTGTCTTGTTTGGTTGCAGAGCCAAAGCAGACAGTTATAGAGGTGCAGATGAGAGACTCAATAATTCCTCTGTAGAACTCTTAAGCTTTCCGAATTGTTGTAGAAAGCACATTGTTTGTTGTGCTTTTTTTGATGACATTTTTGATGTTAGAGGTCCATTTTAAGTCTTGAGATATTATAGAACCTAGAAACTTGAAGATCTCAGATCTGCTGTTGATACTATGTTGTCTAGTATTGTAAGAGATGATCGTATAGGAGGGTTTTTCCTAAAGTCTACCATCATTTCTATGGTTTTGAGTGTGCTTAGTTCACGATTGTTCCGGTCGTAGCACTGCTAGTTGTTCAATCTCCCATCTGTATGCAGATTCATCATTGTCTTGAATGAGACCAATCACTATTGTGTCATCTGCAAACTTCAGTACTTTAATAGAGGGATCTTTTGAGATGCAGTCATTGGTATATAGAGAGAGAAGAGGAGAAAGCACACACACACCCGGGGGGGGGGGGGGGCTGTGATAATTGTACATGTATCTGATGTGATTTTGCCTAGCTTCATCTGCTGCTTCCTGTCTGTTAGAAAGCTTATGATCCACTTACAAGTGTGGTCAGGCAGTGCTAGCTGTTTTAATTTAGTTAGAAGAATATCTGTAATGATGATATTGAATGCCGAGCTGAAGTCTACAGAGAGGACCCTTGCATAGGTCTTTGGAGATTCAAGATGTTGTAGGCTGTAGCACAGAGCAATATTAATAGCATCATCTGCCAATCTATTTGCTTGGTAGGCAAACTGCAACGGGTCTAACAATGGATCCGTGATGGTTTTCAGGTGGGCAAGCACTACCCTTTCAAAGGTTTTCATAAATATGGATATCAGAGCAACCGGTCTGAAGTCTTTCAGTTCTTTGATGGAGAGTTTCTTCAGCATTGGGAAGATAGCAGAGTGTTTGAAGCAAGAAGGAACATAGCAATCTCTAGTGATTTATTAAAAATGTAGGTGAAGATGGGGGCCAGTTGATCAGCACAATGTTTTAAGCAAGAAGGAGTTATCTTGTCTGGGCCTGGTAGTTTTCCTGGCTTTTGTCTGTGGAATAGACCTTATTTACTAAATAATCTTCCTCAAAAAAGAAAGATCAGAGATTAGACCCACATAGCCAAAGTTTAATTCTGAGCAATTCCAAATCTGACAGATGCTTCATGTAATCCTCACAGTAGCTCTGCAAAGGTTCTTGTAACCCCCCTCTATACAAACATAATGAGGTCCAATACATTCTAACAATTATTGATTGTAGTATAAGTTTAAGGTCCAGTGACACTCCAGGTATAGAAGTTAAGGCAATCTCCCATTGTCTAGGCAATATAGAAACCTCTAATTCTTTATTCCATTCATTCCTTACCATCTGCATATTAAATTGACTTACTGACAACAAACATTTAGAGGAACTAATAATTTTTTTTTTAGTTTTAAAAGATTTAAGCAGTTTTTCTAGCAACCTGGGTGTCTCAGAAGCAATGCAAACAATGTTGTTAGCAAATGTTGTAACTATAAATATTGCCAATGAATTATATTTGATAGATATTTGTCTCTTAGTACAGCATATGTTAAAAATTCATCCTCATCATCTTATCAATTGATTCAAAATCAATGTCCCCACTTTCACCCAATTTTTCCAAACCACCATCTTTCCCCCAATTTTTAATGTTGGATTTTTCCATAAAATCAATTTAGCATGGGGGAAAGTATTTAAAAAAATTTAGATTTTAAATTCCATGGCTTTTTAATTGCTATAAATATTTAGGAGATATTAGAGCTCTATTATATTCAGATCTTAATATTGTCCATCCTATTAAAGGTGCTATAAATGTATATTCCAAAGTTGTCCAAATCAGAAAATTAACATCAACTGTTGGTTTTCAGTATTTAATACTTGACAATAGGCAAGCATGATGATAAAGCTCAGATTTGGAAAACCAAGTCCTACCTCTGAATGAGGGATCCTTAGTACAGATTGATTTTTTAAACATAGGATTAATTTTCAGCAATTTGCCTGAATTTCCTGACATATCTTAGTCTATTCAGCTGGGGACTTCTCCAAGAAACTTTTCCTTCAGTCGAGCAACAGGTAAATAGAAAAGAGTGAAGAACATACCTTATACAAATCCTAAAATACAGGGGATAGTTGTGCAACAAAGCAATTTCACACTTAAGGAATGCTTCAGTGAAAAATTAAGTTTTTAAATGATATAGCCAAATCTTTACATAGAGCTACTTCCCCTAGGAAAAGGGGAAGCAAGAAAATTAAATCACAGAATTAAAACTAAAAATTTAAATGTTGATCTCACTAAACTGTTTCTATATTGTCTCCTTGAATAAAATCTTGGATTTTAGAACACTCATTGCAAACAGAATGGTTAGGAGAGACTGCATCTAGCTTTTTGCTATGATGTAGTATGGACAGTCTTGATTCTTCTTCTCCTCATATTGGACATTAACTTCATGGTTCTGTATAATGTAGTTTTAAGTGAAATCCTGATATCTTTTAGTTATTATTTGGATAATCAAATTAAACACTCCAACTCTAATAATGCAAGACAAGTTATCAAATCAGAAAATTAATTTATCATTGACATCACTTCCCTATCAATGTAATAGTTGAATAATAAAAACATTTCTAGTTTTCAGCTAAAGGCATTAAGAACTAATCTGGCTAGTGGTTAAGAGGTTAGACTCGAAATGGAGAATTTGATTTTAGTTCTGGTCCTGTTTTCAACTTTTATTTTCAAGTTGTAGTCCTCCTTAGGTACAAAAACCCAGCAGAGTGATTTTAGGCAAGTCACTCTCGTCCTCATGTTTGAAAATGTTGCCCCAAAATCCACATGTTCTATGTACCTGGCAAAAGCTAAGGAGGCTGGTTTGAAAGTATACCAACATGCATATAGACATCATTGAAGAATTGCATGAGAAAGACAAAGTGAGTAATAAAATATGAATTCTTGTTCATTCATGCTTCTTATATTGTGATCAATTTATAATGTTTTATGCATTGTTAAGCTGTAGCAATACATTAGTGTTCCTCACTCGAAGCAATTTCTTCATCAAAAAAGAGCAAAGCATAGTATCTTAATTACTGTAGGAAGTGCATTTTCCAAAGAACAGGAAAGTTACTTACTGTATGTAATATTGATTACAGTCTTGTGTTTTTTAGGATTTTCCTGAAACATTGGATTCAAATATAAAATCAATCTTAAGCAAGGATATCTACAAAAAAGGAGGACAAGAATTCATTAGAATAGCAGATTCTGAAATTCAGTACAATTCAGACTTTCGGTAATTGCTTGTATAAGTTGAATAACTTTAAGCCTGCATTTTATGTTCAACCTAATAAAAATTTGTACTTTGAAAGAAAGAAAAAGACTTCTAAATATTCCCAAGTCATGGGATATATTCAAACATTTGTTGGAGTTTATTCATGTGGATTATTTGCAAGCAAATTCCCAATAAGGGAATATAATGGCCACTAAGTAAAAATTATATTACTGCACTAATATTTGCACTATTATGACCAGAAATGCCTTGACCAGATTTTACTACTTTTTGAGGAATGTTATTATTTGAAAATTGTCTACTGCTAGATTAAAATTATTTTAAAAACAGTATCAAAGTATATAAAACCATGTGCACCACAGAAACCCATAATGAATTATGCACTATAAAATCCAGTGCAGTTCACAAGCAACAGAGCTACTAAAACTATCTAGCACCTTGGATTCTAGGAGAAAAGATGCCTCAGAGCATATGTGTATGCATGCATAGCATCAGTCAGTAGCTCTTTATACCTAATGCATATTTTCCCATGATTATGCATTTTATTATTATTTATGTGATTATGTTACAGAAGAAAATGAATCTGGGAAAAGATTCAGCTATTTTAAGGGGTTAACAATCAATACTGTGTGAGCACTCCTGTACATTCCAAAGCACTTTTCTCTTCAGGCATCTAATAGCTACTTCAGTGGCCACTCATAGATTACTTCTCCCGTGAGAGTCATACTGCTGTGTTAGAACTAAGTATCAGTTGAGGATCATTAGATCATCTGAGCATACTTACCTGGGAATATTTGGCCCTAGTGCTTGCCTTTCCCTTTTATATTGAGTAACATAAAAATACAAAAGGGGTATTTTTCTTTACAATTAAACATAGGTTTATCAAATTTTGTGTTACTTTTGTCCTCTAAAATTGAAAGCATACAGGATTTTTAGTCTGTCCAAAAATAGCAGGGTGAAAAAGAAACCTGTCCTTTCTTTGCAGCCCACAATTCATTTGTCCTCTATTCTTCTTCCAATAGAGAAGAAGTTAGAGAAAGTGTGGAAACTGATTCCACATCCCATATTCTCAAAAGTATATGCTTTAATTCTGTCCTGTTTTATAACAGGGCATATGAATATCTAATTAGTCAATAATTAATCAGTGAGGCAGAATGATCATGGGACTAGAAAATAAACATGAGGAGACGAGACATACAAAATGTACAGAATAAAAAGAAGAAACCAAGTAGGAAAGTGCCTGAAAAAATATTATTCAGAACACAGCCTAATTATTTCATCCAAGAATGTGTAAAATAATTGCTATGACTGAGAAAAAAGCAGATTGCAAATGCAATGTAAGAAAAATATTATTAGATAATTATTTTTACCTTGTTAGAAGTTCCTATTATTATATAAATTTATATTAGAGATACTTTAATTTAGACTTCTGTACACAGTCATAGTTTTTCCATTTTATACATTCAAAAAATCCCGTGCAGAGGATTTTTTCCTAATGGATATGAGTTATAATTAAAGATTATGACATAGATTGGTATTTTATATGAAAAACCTTTATGAAAGCTTTATAGATTGGTATTTTATATTGAAAACCTTTATAAATATTTGTGATTATTTCAGATTATACCTGACAACGCAGAAACCCAATCCTCATTTTCTGCCAGAAACATGCAATATTGTTACAATGATAAACTTCATTTTAACATTCCATGGTTTGCAAAATCAGCTTTTATCTGCAGTTGTAAATAAGGAAAAACCTGAACTTGAAAAACAGTACTGCAAGTTGATGGAAAGCATATCAATTGATCTGGTAGCACTACATGAATATGAACAAAGATCACTTCAACTTTTGCAAAAAACAACTGGTAAATACAATTTTGAAAAACTTTGTATATTTTATATCATTTTGTAGAAAGTATAAAATGTTATTAAATAGAATTCAAAGGCCAAAAAACATTTTTTAATGTTTCATTATCTGTATACAAATGCATATAATCTTCATTTGAATAGTAGAAGTATAAAAGCTAATACTTCCCAACTCACATGTTCTTCAACTAATATTAACATAATTCTGCATCATACTAATTATAATTGAAGGACACCTTCTTACAATCATTTTCATTGCAATATTATGATTATCCCCAAATGCCTTCCTATAATTCTCTACAGTTTCTGTTATATAAATAATAATGAGTTAACATTGGTAAGTGGAATTTCCATGGCTAAGCAATGGAGTTGTAAAGCATGTAACTACATCATTTAGGGCTGGCAAACCTGAATTTCTGATTGCCATCCTTAAGCAAGGGTCACTGTAGTTGCTGTATCAATGAGATGAATGGCATAGAAATTGAATAAATAAATAACCACAGGTCATTAAGCAAGGACTTCCTCACACTTTCCTGCAGGCTTCCAACAAGCAAAATCCCAGGGTCCAGAAGGGTGCACAAGGGACTGGCATTGCATGAGCATGGCATGTCTTACGAGAGCTGCTGCAGGGTTTGGGAGGATGCAACAGGGCACATGAAGGGCTGGTGTGGCATGACCACGTGTAATGGTATGTGGGAAAGACCTTGAGAGACAGGACAAAGAATTGTTGCTTAAAGTACATTCAGATAAGGAAGGACATAGCCCACAGCAAGGATGTGTGTAAAGCAATAGATTCAGAAGATATCCTCTCTTAACTTCTTGGACTGTAAAGGAGATGACAAAGGATCTGTACTTTTAGACTGATGCCAGTCTTCCCAGGTAGACAAGAAAGAAAACATGACCAAGAGAACTAATTCTACTTTATTAAATGGCTATACTAACACAATCATAGAAGTCTGAAATACAGTCCAAGAAGAATTTATTATATACCTTGATACAGTATAACTAGTATTCTTATAGAAAAAGATACACATAGAATGAACTGGAATCTTGTATTTAAAAATATAGACAGGGATAGTTCTCATTATCTTACACTTCAGGGTGTCCCTTTATATATTACTTATATATCTCTTCCAAACATGAAATGAAACATGCAGTTCTGACACTGTTCATATTTTCCCTGGAACTCCAAATAATACTTGTTGGTCATAGTCCCCCCCCCCCAACAAGAGACACCTCCATAAGTAAAAATATGTGTTTTTGACCAGGCAGGTATAATGTGAGCCCACGAAAAGGTGCAGCCTTTTAAAAATAGTTCCAACAACTGCAGCAAGGTTTCATTTTTTCCCTAGCACCTTTTCAGATCCAAAAAGCTATATAGTTCTAGTAATGTCACATAAAACTGTATTTTACTAGCTTCATAACTTCGTTAACAAGATCTCCTTCTTATACTGCTTTCTGGTATGTAAAGTGAATATTTAATTTTGAAAATATAATTATTTAATTTATTCTATTCTACAATTCAATTACACTTTTTTACAGGGCACCTTTTAGATGACCAAGATCTAATTGAAAATTTGCAGCAAACAAAAATTACCTCATCAGAGATTTTTCAGCGTGTAGCAGATTCAGCAGCAACAGAAGTCACCATAGAAGGATTGCGTAAAGCGTATATTCCTATAGCAACTCGTGGTGCTGTGCTCTATTTTGTAATATCAGATCTTATACACATCAACCATGTCTATCAGTTTTCACTGAACTGGTTTCATAAGATCTTTGTAGACTCTATAGATAATGTGAAGAAAAGGGAAATTTCTCTCAGTGATGATCTTTCAAGTACAAAAATAAGTGAATATAAGGTGCAAAGCAAAGAAACAATAACGGAAAGTGAAACTGAGATAGATCACTTCAAAATACATATTAATGATATAATTGAGACACTAACATATCATGTCTACGAGGTACTTAAATATTATAATGCATAAATTATTTTCGGCTAATAGGACTTAGATGTGTATTTGGCAAATGTGGCAATGTTAATGTGTTATATGTATTTTTTATTTTGCAGACAGTTTCTTCAGCTTTGTTCAATAAAAATAAGCTATGCTTTGCTTTCCTACTGTGCACCGCAATCATGAAAAATAATTGTGGTGAAAATGTATTCACAAATAAGCTTGGATTTATATCAGAGAATGAGTGGAATTTCTTCCTGTACTCTCGGATGATAGCAAACATTAAGCAACCATCAATCTCTGACTCTGCTGGTAAACAAAAAATATTCATATTTTCAGTAAAGAAATGTGTAAAGATAATAGTGTGCTCTCAGGAATGGATTTCATCATCCTTGAATAAATATGTAACATACATGTAAAATGATAGTAAGAATTGATCATAGAAAACTATAAGTAATCAACATACCATATTTCAATTGAGCTAAGCAATTACTTTTAGATTTTATAATGCTATCCCTGAATTTTTTGTGAACTATTATGGGCTGAAAATTGTCAAAATAATGAAACATGAATACTGAGAAAAATTAATGAAAAATTAATCAAAGCTTTATTTGTTTTTTTCTAATGTTATGGGCATTGATTAATGGTATAATTTTCTAAGTATAAGGATTTGTGTATCTATTGTGTATGTGTGCATATGTGTGTGCTTTATAAGTGTGAAAAATGGTCATAAGTAACTTTTTTCAGTGCTGTTACAACTTTGAACAGTCACTAAATGAAATATTGTAAGTTGTGAACTACCTGTACTATGTCACGTGACTTAAGATAAGAGAAAATGGAACAATTAAATGAATAATAAATGTTTATTTTTTCCCTTTTTTTCCCTGACATTTCTCAGATCAGATATCTATTCCTACAGATGTTTCTTCCAAAAATAAGTAGATATTTGCTTATTTAGCTCTTCTAGCCAAACCCATGCCATCAGACAACAGGGACTTGTATAAATTCCTTTTCTCTTAGCCTTAATTATGTTGTTTTCCTTCAGTTGCTTTATTATTTCCTTATCTATTTTAACAGTGGAGTCAGCAGAAGTACCTGCTATCTATTCCCAAGCAGATATTTGATTTGTTCTGTATTAGAATCATAGAATCGTAGCTTTAGAAAGCCATACAGGCTTTCAAGACTCACCAAGCACCTGTAGGGTGCTAGCATCCAAATTATTTTTGCCTATTTGACAACTATGGGCACTTAACTGAACGCTGCGGCGTTCTTGGCATGCTCGGCTTCGCAGACAACGCCCCCCCTCCCTCCACACAGACGGTGGCTTGCGAGAAATACAGCCCTGGAGGCTTGGGACGGGCAGCGGCATATCTGGCGGTTACGGGCGGCTTCAGCTTCGCAGACAGCTTCTCGGATGGCGCCCCCCCTCCGCGGACGGCAGCCCGCAGCATACATTAAGCTGGGGACAGCGCTGGCAGAGTTTTGGGTAAACTACCATTGTGCACTAGTGTAGAGAGTGCTTGGGGGGGGGGACTGAAGGGGCTGGAGAAGCTGGAAGAGTGCCGGGACTGCACTGCGACTGTGAAATGGAGGGTTACAACTGCCCTGGGCCATTATGGTTGCGTCTGCCTCCGTTTGAAGGACTATTAAACCACTATTAAGCCATCTAAGTGACTGAATTGCCACCCCATACTGTTACGCTGAACTGCTGCGCCTGTGGGAAGAGCTAGGGACGGCCTTGGCTGCCCCCTGGCTGACGTTCTTTTTTTTCCTCTCTGTCTCTGCTAAGACCGCGGGGAACGCTGAGAACGCTGACAATATTGAAAATGGAGTGAATGCTGAGAATATCCAGAGAGAGAGCACTGAATGCTGTGGAGCTTTGTGGGTGTCATTACTCAAGTAGCTGGGCGAATTGAACCATCTCGCAAACTTTGCTGTGCCGCCCGTGGCGAGAGGCGGGCGAGGACTTCCCGACCACCGGGGCCGAGGGTGCCTGCTTGGATCCTGGAAGAGATGGCTGAGACCGTCTTGGCTGCCATGGAGGCGGCTATTGGAGACTGTTTTGGGGGGACCCGACCCCCCCCCAGGTTGTCTGACGCCTCCATCTGCTGTTTGTGCTGCTGCAGGGTCAGGCTAGGGAGAGGGTAGGGTTAGATTAGGATTATAGGGTGGGGTTAGTTTAATTTAAGGTTAGGATTAAGGTTAGGGTGGGGGTGGGGTTGCTAGCCTGATGGCCGAGCGACGGGCTGCCTCCACTGGGAGTGTCACGGTACAGCTGGGAGTGGGGCTTTCCCCCCCCTTTTATCGTGGGCTCTCAGGTGTTCTTTGTCCTGGAGGAGAGGGGTGTTGCTGGCCTGCCGTCACCTGGGGCTGGCCCTACAACTTTCGCTACTCACCGCCTGTGGCCTACTTGCCTCTCAGACTTTTCCTGGCTTCCTCTCTGGACCATCGCTGGGTTATTATTATATGTCTCTGCTATTACTCCTTGGATCTCAGACACTCACGCGGGAGGTTTGGACATTACTCCCTTTTCGGCCTTTCGGATTATACAATCAGCTATATTGCGCAGTTTTATAATTTTTTATACATTTGTAATGTTTTACAATTTTTAATTGTATGGAGAGTGTGTGGCATGACTGTGGTTGACTGAATGTTCCCACTTTTTATTATGATATTGTTGTTTTTCTTGTTTTTAACTTGTATTGTGGGGATTGACTGATTGTATGTATGGGTATGTGTGGTGGGCTGGGAGTTTAGCTGGGTACCTCCTGCACTGAGTGCTTTGGCAGAAGTGTCAGGGGGGCTCAGGCTTGGTTCCGGCCCTTGGATGTGTGTGTCGAAGGGCCTGCCGGTGAATTCAGCGGCCGGGGAAGAGGGTGGAGGGACCATAGATGCGGGAGTGGGCCGGAATATTGGGGTCATATTGGGGAGGGGCAGATATGGCGGGAACTTCAGGGCGAGCCATTATCAGGGAACGAGGGTTCCCTATGTCAGAGGGATCCCTCCTTCCAGCCCTGTGAGTTCCACTCCAAGGCAGATGGCATGAGTAGTCAGGACCCTGGTCCCAGGTTGCTGTTGCTAAATGCCAGGTCTGTGGTTCACAAGGCTCCCCTCATCCAGGACCTAATTGTAGACGGGGCAGACCTGTCATGTATTACTGAAACCTGGCTGGGCCCGGAGGGAGGAGTCCCCCTCACCGAAATGTGCCCAGAGGGTTTTCAGGTGCTTCATCAACCGCGACCCCAGAGAAAGGGGCGGGGGAGTGGCCATTGTTATCTGACAGTCTTTAGTTCCTTGTAGGATCCCTGCTCCGGAGCTTGTCAGGTGTGAGTCCTTGCTGGTGAAGATGGACCTTGCGGGTCAAGTGGGCTTGTTGTTAACGTACCTGCCTCCCAACACCGTGACGACAGCCCTCCCCTCGCTCCTCAAGTCAGTAGCTGAGCTGGCAGTTGAGTTCCCCAGATTTATGATACTGGGGGACTTCAATCTGCCTTCGCTTGGCGAACACTCTGACGGAGCGCAGGAGTTCATGGCTTCCATGACAGCCATGGGCTTGACCCAAGTAATCCAGTGTCCGACTCACTCAGCGGGTCACACACTCGACCTCGTATTTCTCTCAGAGCAGTGGAGCTGTGATCTTGGTTTGAGGGGTAGTGAGATCTTGCCCTTGTCATGATCGGACCACTTCCTACTGAGGCTTGACTTTCGGAGACCAATCCCCTGCTGTAGGGAGGAGGAACCGATTAGATGGTTCCATCCCAGGCGTCTTATGGATCCTCAGGGTTTCCAGACGGTGCTTGGTGTTATGCCTGATACTCTCGCCCGCAGTCCGGTGGAGACCTTAGTTGCTGCTTGGAACTCGGCAGCGTCTGAGGCTCTCCACCAGATTGCGCCTTTACGGCCAATCCGCGGCAGTGGATCCAGGAGGGCCCCTTGGTTTACCGAGGACCTTCGGGAGATGAAGTGCCAAAATAGACGCCTAGAGCGCCGCTGGAGGTCCAGTAAATCCGAGTCAGACCGAGCACTATTAAAAGCTTGCATCGGAGCATACCTCTCAGCAATACGGACAGCCAAGAACACCTATATTGCCGCTCTGATAGCGTCTGCTGAGTCATGCCCTGCCGCCTTGTTTAGGGTGACCCGCTCCCTCCTAAATGGGAGGGTTGCGGATAACCCCCTACAAGGTAGAGCAGACGAATATGTCCAGTTCCTCGCGGACAAAGTTGCTCGGCTTTGGATGGACCTGGACTCCATTGCGCAGAGCCAGCCGGGGTACCGGGGGAAGGTCTTGAACAATATCTCTGGACTGACTTTCAACTTGTTCCTCCTGATGAAGTGGACAAGGCCATGGGAGCGGTGAGTGCCGCCACGTGTGTACTGGACCCGTGCCCCTCCTGGCTGGTCGCGAACAGCAAGGTGGTGACACGGAGCTGGATCCAGGCGATGGTGAATGCCTCTCTTCGGGAGGGCTTCTTTCTGCCAGCATTGAAGACAGCGGTGGTGAGACCCCTCCTGAAGAAGCCATCGCTGGATCCAGCCATTTTGAACAACTACCGTCCAGTCTCCAATCTCCCCTTTATTGGGAAGGTTGTTGAGAAAGTGGTAGCCTCTCAGCTCCGACGATCCTTGGACGAAGCCGATTATCTGGATTCCTTTCAGTCTGGATTCAGGCCTGGCTACAGCACGGAAACCGCTTTGGTCGCACTGACCAATGATCTCTGGAGAGCCAGGGATGGAGCCGAGGTGGCGCAGTGGTTAAATGCAGCACTGCAGGCTACTGCTAGATCAGCAGTTCAGCGGTTCAAATCTCACCGGCTCAGGGTTGACTCAGCCTTCCATCCTTCCGAGGTGGGTAAAATGAGGACCCAGATTGTTGGGGGCAATATGCTGACTCTCTGTAAACCGCTTAGAGAGGCCTGAAAGGCCTATGAAGCGGTATATAAGTCTACTGCTATTGCTATTGCTATTACTGCAGGCTACTGCTAGATCAGCAGTTCAGCGGTTCAAATCTCACCGGCTCAGGGTTGACTCAGCCTTCCATCCTTCCGAGGTGGGTAAAATGAGGACCCGGATTGTTGGGGGCAATATGCTGACTCTCTGTAAACCGCTTAGAGAGGGCTGAAAGCCCTATGAAGCGGTATATAAGTCTACTGCTATTGCTATCCTAGTGCTTCTTGACCTCTCAGCGGTCTTCGATACCATCGACCATGGTATCCTTCTGTGACGGTTACGAGAGGTGGGGTGGGAGGCACCGTTTTTCGGTGGTTCTCCTCCTACTTCTCGGACAGGTCACAGTCGGTGTTGGTCGGGGGGCAGAGGTCGACCTCTAGGCCCCTGAAATATGGGGTCCCACAGGGTTCGGTCCTATCCCACCTCCTGTTTAACATCTACATGAAGCCGCTGGGTGAGATCATACGACGGCATGGGATAAAATACCATCAATGCGCGGATGATACCCAGTTGTATCTGTCCGCCCCGTGCCAACTCAGTGAAGCGGTTGACGTGATGTGCCAGTGCCTGGAGGCTGTCAGGGTCTGGATGGGGGTTAACAAGCTTGCGCTCAATCCAGACAAGACTGAGTGGCTGTTGTGTTTCCCTCCCAAAAATTTGGTTAGTATTCCATCACTCAGGCTGGGGGGTGAAATTTTACGCCCCTCAGCCAGGGTTCGCAATTTGGGAGTCCTCCTGGACCCACAGCTGACCTTAGAACATCATTTGTCGGCTGTGACCAGGGGGGCATTTGCCCAGGTTCGCCTGGTGCACCAATTGCGTCCCTACCTGAACCGGGAGGCACTCGCAACAGTCACTCATGTCCTCGTGACCTCAAGACTGGACTACTGCAATGCGCTCTACATGGGGCAGCCCTTGAAGAGCATTCGGAGACTTCAGCTCGTCCAGAATGCAGCCGCGCGAGCGATTGTGGGTGAACCTCGGTACACCCACGTTACACCTATCCTCCGCCAGCTGCACTGGTTACCGATTGGTCTCCGGATACGTTTCAAGGTGCTAGTCGTCACTTATAAAGCCCTTCATGGTATTGGACCTGGGTACTTGAGAGACCGCCTGCTGCCAATTACCTCCCAAAGACCCATTAGATCACACAGGGCTGGCCTCCTCCGGGTTCCGTCTACCAGCCAATGCCATCTGGCTACTACCAGGGGGAGGGCCTTCTCTGTGGCAGCTCCGGCCATTTGGAACGAACTCCCCGCAGATATTCGGACCCTCACCTCTCTCCAGGCCTTCCGAAAAGCCGTTAAAACCTGGCTGTGACGGCAGGCCTGGGGTTGATGAGTTCCCTTCCCCTCTCAATTTGTGTGTCTGTTGGTTATTTTTTAAATGCTTGTATTTGTAGTTTTTGTGTTTCCCTTTCCCCCTTTGGGTTTGTGCGCCGCCCTAAGTCCCGCTGGGAATAGGGCGGCATATAAATAAAACTAAACCTAAACCTAAACCATATCAGACAGGTGGGTATCTAATCTTTGCTTGAACATATTGATGAAGGTACAGGGAAAATGACTCTTGGTAAATTGTTCTGCTGTAGGGTTGTTTTTATTTTTAGGAAGTTTTTTCTAATATTTATTCTAATATTCAACTGAAATCTGTCTTCCAGTAACTTAAATCCATTATTCCTGGTCCTTTCTTTTGGAATCAGAGAAAAAACTATCTTGATCTTTTTCCATCTGACATCTTTCTGATATTTGAGGAGTGCTATCATATCTTATCTCAATAATCTCTTCTAAGACTAAAGATATGAAATACTTAGGGTCATTCTTCATCGAATTTAGCTTCTAATCTCCTTGTCAAGTTTGTTATGGTGCCAAGAATCACCTACAGTTCTGAAGTTCTTTTGATCCAAGAGAGTAGACAAGAATAATTATGCCTTGTAATGTTCATCCTTTGTAGGATTTTATACAGATTGGTATCTTGAATCCATGAGCAAAATTGCTTTGCTCAACTTTTTAGCTTTTAGCCTTATGCAACACTGTCTGCTATTATCACAATTAGCATCCCGTTTTCTGGGTTATCTTGATATAACTCAATTGTGCATGAAGAACACACTACAAAGTACCATATAAACATAATATATCTTTAAAAAGAAAAGTTGCACATATTAAAACAATATATTTTATTGAAGAAATTTAAAAAACTTTATATCACTATAAATGTAGATGCATTTATGAGTTATTTTAACAAAGCAATCAAATGCATGTCTTTGCAGAACAAAATTCCTCTTTGTTCAATTATAATTGATGTGCTAGAGGAGGGTTGTGTTAGCCTTTGGTTAAAATTAGGTGGCATTGTCCAAGCTATCAGTTAAAATACGAAAGAGATATTCACTCACAGCAAACTGATTGTGTCCTCCTGGTGATTAAACCAAGTTTAGGTGCTACCACAAGATACAGCTTTATTGCTGCCTCTCAGATTGGTTTTTCAATCCACTAGTCAGGATAATCATGACAACACGAACATATTGCAGCCAAAATTAATAATTCAGTTATAAGTCATGGATTGAATTAAAAGTATAATACTTACATCTGTCCTAATTAAATGTTTCATATTATTTTATTAGACTCGTGTGTATTTAACAAAACTGCTCCATTCCACTGGATAAGTGAAATGATGTGGAAAGAATGTCAGTACATGAGTACTCAAATACCAGCATTCAACCTATTGTGCAGTTCTCTGTCAACATATCCTCAACAGTGGAACGATTTTCTAGATAGTGAGAATGTGTATGATTTGATTAGTACATGTTATAGACCATTATCACCAAAGCAAGGTAACTGGTAAAATATAATAATTTTCCTGGGCTTAAACAATCTCAAGAAAATGCAAGTTTGAAATATCTGTACATCCTTTACCTCTACCTCTTCCAAAACCACTTGGAAGAGGATTTATGCTAATTGTTTTTTCTAACTGGATGTTAGAAATAAATTAATTAAATCACGTAACTAAATATAGATGGGAAATGTATAGCTGTGCAAAAGTCAGCAAGTTGTATGCCTTGTGCATTTTATGTACTTTATGTAACTGTAATATAGATACTAACATGCCTTCCATATGGCATTAACCAAGTATAGATTGTTGATGTCCTAATAACTTGTTCTATATGCAGCCCATAGTAATTCCAAACAAATGAAACTCAATATTTTATAGTGCTTTTTTTCAAGATATAAATATTCAAATGCTTATTCTCCAAATAATCTATATAAGCAGTGTATCATCCTTTCCCCTAACTCTTATATTCAAATTAGCATTTCAACTCCCTCTTTAATGAACCGTGACATCATGTATATTTTAAATAAATAATTACATTTAAAAATGTTTTTGTTTTTTGTAAAGTAAGCATGTCCCTAAATACAATGGTATAGAAATACAATTCACAATAAAATAATTCAAAAAGTTAAAATATTTAGATTACTAAAATCAAGGAGAGTGAAGAACTTGAAGTCACTACCTTTAGTCAATGTTAGTCATATTGTCTGATCCTTTGAAGGCAAATGACCAGTTGAATTGCTACAGGGCAGTATACTTTCCCACATAAAATAAATCACATTTTCCATAAAATTTGCCTATTAATGTGAAACAATGATTTGCTGACCAATGAATAAGAGACTAATGGTTAAATGTAAACATTTATTCAACAATTGTTTGGTTTGTCTTGCAGGAAGTCATACTAAAATGAGATAATTACAGAACTTATAAACATGTATAATAAATATTCCACATTATATGCTTTTACCTGATATATTTTTGCACATATTGTGCCCTTTTTGTTCCTCATATGGCCTTTTAAACACTGATCACTTCTCTATCCTAGAACTTCCTGGATTGCATAATAATTTATTATCTACTTTCTTGTGCATAACCTTTAGAAATAACTAGGCAACCCATGCTTCATTGGATCATCATTTCAGAGATATTTCCTTACCTAAATAAAAAATAGAATGACCATGATGGGCAAATAGATAGTGGAAACAAATGACTTCTTTCCTTCCTTCCTTCCTTCCTTCCTTCCTTCCTTCCTTCCTTCCTTCCTTCCTTCCTTCCTTCTTTCCTTCCTTCCTTCCTTCCTTCCTTCCTTCCTTCCACATTTCGTCCTGTCCTCCCTTCCCAGCAGGCAGGTACATTGCTAGTTCTAGGTGGGTGAGCAAGGGATTATGAGACTGACTGGGAAACTGTCAGAACGTGGAAAATAAAGATCATGTGCAGCAGCCCAATAGACAGCCACTAGTAATAAAGCAGTTATAACTTTCCCAAATTTAATTCCCTTAGGAATCATGGGTTCCATATTTTTGATATGTTCTGTAAGTTAGCCCATTTGAGGTACCTTGATCAAAAAATATTTTCTATGAAGTATGATTTTGCCCATTTAAAAGTCATGACAAGAATTTTAGTAAGGGACATCTTGTTTGATCAAGGCAATATGCTTGGAAATTTTAATTACATTAAACAAAGTTTATAATACTGAAAAAGTACCAATTTGTTACAATGTTTATACAGTATAATTGTTAAACATTTCAACGTTTCAGTAATTATTTAATAATTACTTTAACAGAGTCAGAATCACAGCTAGGAAGAGAAAGTGAGGAGGAGGAGGAGGAGAGTATACATGTAATTTTTCCTTGGGAGAAGCTTTCTCCATTTGAAAGACTTATATTGGCAAGTAATGAAAATATTACTGGTTTAAAGTATTTTTTGGCATTTAGAAGAAGCATGTTTCTAGCTGATTTGAAAGATATCTGACAGTTAATGATATTGGCATACAAAATTCAGAAACTGTATTGTATTGGGAGAGCCAAACATTTTTCCTTGAGATTAGACTGTCATCTCCTGCTATTTCTGAGGACTGTGAAGGCATGATTTTGACATCTCAAGTGTGGGAAAGGATGAACTTTTCAGATTTTTTGCTAGTTGATTGGAAAGAGGGCTAAAGGAGGGGCAAAACTTATGTATTTGTGTTCCTCCGCTAAGCAACACCCAGAACTAAACATCACAACACTTTGTGTAAAACAAGATGTTATCATTGTCACTTTTATTTTTTCTAGATAAAAGTTCTTCGTTCAGAAATGTTAAACCAAGCAGTACAAATATTTGTAACTGAGAAATTAGGAACTAGGTATTTTCAGACTGGAGGAATTAATTTAAAAGGAATGTATGAAGGATCTGATTCTACAACTCCACTAATTATCCTCCATACTCATGGTGAGCATTTGATAGACTGTATGTGTTCCTTTGTGTTCAGCACATGTGTATATATGTATTAGTTTTTAAATTATTTTTTATATTTATTCTATATATGCAAATAATACATTTATCATCTATCTAACACTACTTGTTACTAACAAGATCAGCACATTCTGATTGCTTCCACCTATCTTATCCAATCCAGCAGGAGAGGAATACTGTGGGTACCATTGGCCAATGAATATCTGCTGGTGGGGCCCAGTAGGAGAGCCATCCCTCCATAGTGCCCACCTTTGTATAATATCATCCTTCCAGAGATTAGGTTAGGTCTCAATTGTATATTAAACTTTAAATTTCTCCAAATCAATATGTGTATTTGAATCCAGAATTTTCCACTGAATCCACCAAACATTAAATGCCCCTTCATTTTTTTTCACATTTTCACCATAAATTTGAAGTGCCTTTATAGTTTCTAGACAATTTGTAAGGTCTCCATTGTTCCATCTGTATATTAAAACCATTATTTTAGCCCACTTCATCATATGTACTTTCACTTGTTCTTTTGTGGTTATTGTTGTTGTTTTATGATGTTTTATATGTGCAACTTGCACAGAGTTTTGTGATTGGGGCAGTATAGAAATTGTGCCAAATAATTAAATAGATAAATAATAAACTATAGTCAATCTGTTTTGAGTACATTGCAGATAATTTATGCAATTTGTTCACAAATAGTCTAGATTGTTCTTTCCTCTCTTTTTTAAGCAGTTTTTTTATTTTTTGTTACATACGGTACTTAAAACTTCTTTATAAACAAATGTTGTCCAGGTTTTCCCCTCTTTACGTCTTCTAATTATATATAGTACATTTTACATCTTTTTTCCATTTCAGTCATCTCTTCATTCCATAATCTCCCGCTTAATTTGAATTTCTTCTTAATATATTGACAATATTATTATTTGCCTCTCCAAGTTACCGGTAATCACATTTAACATATCATTTCCATCTATTATTCTGTTTTACTGTTAATAACATATATCCTCAAATTTAATTTTTATATTAAACATTTCATCTGATTAGTTATTCACAAATTTTAATCTATTTCCCACACATTATATTAAACATAAACCTTTGGCTATATTCACTAAATTTGATTCTATTCTATTAACAAATCCTTCTCTTAATCATTTTCTCTTGGTCTTTCAGGAACTTCATTTCTCTTATGGTCGTTTCATCCATTTACTTGGCTTTTTCTTTTTCTTGATCTTGAAATTTTTATATTTTTTCTTTCAGATTCTTTTTCTCCTTTTTAATTCTATTGTTCTGATAGCTCTTCCCAATTTTTCCCTTCAACTTTCCCCAATATTCCCATTTTTGCTATTTAACTTTCCCTTTTTGGGGGGAAGATTGTTCTTTCCTAATTGTGCCATTTACATTCCAACTAATGATTAACAATCTCTTCAGGTTTCCTCTGAGAATACCTCCATTAGGTCTTCCTTAGATTCACTTGGTGCCAACTTTTTATATTCATCTAACATTACAGAAAGTACAAAAGTTTTCAAGTCAATGCAGCCAAATAATCAGGCAGTGTTCTTAGCCATATTGCGCTGACTGACTGCTCTATTCCCAGATTATTTGAACAACTGCCTTTTTACTGGATTACATTTACCTGTCCCATCAGGTCCATTAGGAACTGTATATTCTGGGTCCATACACATATTCACTGACAATATGTCACAGTAACATTGTTCTACGTAAATGTATTTTCACATGAAATAATAAAAGGTATTCTTTTGTATATTATATAGAGATAGACATTACAGCAATTGTCTTGCGCTTTGCCCAAGAAATAAAAACAAGTACACAAAATCTGCAAATGCTATCTCTGGGACGTGGCCAAGGAAGCAAAGCAGAGGAATTGATATATAAAGCACAAATACTGGGTGAACAGTGGGTATTCCTTCAGAATTGCCACCTCGCAACTTCATTTATGCCAAGATTGTGCAAAATTGTTGATTCGTAAGCACTTTTTAAAATAATTTCTATACATGATTTATTCTCAGATGGTGAGGAACCAAATTAGGCTAATTTTAGTTCTGTTCAGTTTTTGGTAGTCTCTGAGCTTGGTTAAAACCTAGAGATGTTTCATTATCAGACTAAGTAGCTTCATTGCTGTGTGAAAGAGTGGAATATGCTGAGTGGCCTACTAGTCTTGATGGGAATGTGGCTTCCCAGTTGAAACTGTGATTGAGTCTGTCCTTGTAAGGTTAGATCTTTGTCCACTTGTTTGATTAGTGTTCATGGAAACAGTTTGCCACTCATCTGTCTATCCAATGTAATCACAATTACAGTCCTTACATTGTATATTATAGGTAATTCTGTTTCCTGCTGCTATCTTCTCTCCTGCTATGGATACATTAGCAGAAAATGCCCACATCTGAACCCAGCAGGATCTCTGACAAAATCTCTTTATATCCTTAAATAATAACCTATAAAGAGATAATTAAACATCTATGCCTATAGTAGACAGTATTAACATTATCATTATTTGTCTATAGAGATTTTCAGTTATCCAGGTCATGATTGTCCGAAAGGTGCTTTTCAGAAGGCAACTGGACTGCCTTTGTTTTTTTTCCTTGAAGGCAAAAGAAAAACCCTTCAAAAAGCTTCTTCAGTTCTGACTGAATGGTGGGGAATGGAAGGATTCATATTCTTGTCTTTGCAATCACCTGGTCACTAGCACTCTGAAGGTTGGTCGTTGAGGCCACTTGAGTGTTTATCTGTATCCTCAGGGTCACCTGAATCAGAATGCAAATGGCTGTTGAACCTTCCTGAAACTTCAGCAGTTCCTAGAAGGTTCCACACCCATTTGCATTCTGATTCAGGTGACCCTGGACGTACAGATAAACCCCCAACTGGCTTCAACGACCAACCATCAGAGTGCTAATGACCACATGACTGCAAAGAAAATAATATAAATCCTTCCGTTCTCTACCATTCAGTCAGAACTGAAGAAGCTTTTTGAATGAAAAGTTTTTTGCCTTCAAGGAAAAAAACAATGAGAGCCCAATTGCCTTTTGAAAAGCATCTATGGGATTAACATTATTTCTTCTAATTTTTATGGGTTTTTTTGTAAAATAGAATTGATGATTGGGCACTATAATGTTGTATCACATTTCAAGTAGTAAAATTGTTATAAAAATGATTACTTCCATAGCTTTATCCTACCTGATACAACTATAAATCCAGGATTTAGACTATGGTTAAGTTCAACATCAGATAGATCTTTACCCATATCTATCTTGAGAAGCGGGCTAAAGGTAAGATTTCCAACAATCTGAGATATTATTCAGTAGTTTATATAATTGCTAATGAGAGGATTTTTTTTACAAAGGATAAAATATAAGCTAAAATGAGTTGAGCTATGGTGAATACATTAACTTATAATAAAAATGTAGAGACAGATAATCTACATAATCAAACATTGACAGAATCTTGTTGCTTTAGGAGAAAGTTGAGTGTTTCTGCTAGCCCAAAATTGCATCTACATGGACAAAAATAAATAGATTTTGGCAAATTTGATGTAGAGAGCAAACAAGGTGGTCTTGTCAAATGTATGAAGGAATTATTGCCAAGACTAAGGGGGCTGAAATATTTTTAAAGTCCAGAAGAGACAGCATTCAAAAGCATCTCAGACAGACACCTCCTTAATTCACTGAACTATAAGTAGGGAGTATAAGATGACTGGATTTAAAAGATTATGTTATTATAGACAATGTCAGTAAAAGTTCTTTGTGTGTTTATTTGTTTTATTGATACATTTCCTGTGAATGTTTACTCATAATCTGTTTGTTTATTTCCTCAAGATAGTAATAGAAACTCCACAAGGACTAAAAGGAACATTACTTCAAACTTTTGGATTTGGTGACACTGCTGTAGTAACAGAAACTATATTTAATAAAACCAACTGTGGGCCATCATGGAAAAGATTGTTGTTTAGCCTATGTTTCTTCAATGCTGTCATTCTTGAAAGAAAGAAGTATGGAGTTTTGGGCTGGAACATTCCATATGCTTTTAATTCTTCCGATTTAGAGGCAAGAGAAAATATTATATAAAATTATATTTGCAAATTAAAATGTATTTTGCTGAACCTATGTCACTATGGATCTTTTTTCAATTGGCTCTCCTCCTTTTTTATTATATTCAATTTTTCCCCTAACCCAGTGATGAACCCTAATCTTTTAAATATCAAGTGCCCAAACTGCGCTCATGCACATGTCCAAACTGAAAGATGTGTACGTGCGCGCAAACTCCCACATGTGCAGACATGTGTAGACAAGTGCACAGAGAGACATGAACATGAACAGACATGCACACATGCAAGTGCAGATATGCGCACCTGCGCAGCAGAGACCCAAAGATCAGCTGGCCAGCGGGAGGCGTGGCATCCCAACACTGGCAGTACAGCAAGAGGTAAGATCTTTTTCTTTTGTAACCTTCTGTTTTGTCGTTTGCAGAGAAACAGAAGCTCACAAAAGAAAAGCCACAGAGATCTGACCTGGGGAGATGGTGCACATGCCAGCAGAGAGGGCTCTGCGTGACACCTCTGGCACACGTGCCAGAGGTTCACCATCACGGCCCTAATCCATTAGTTTATGTACTTTTCTTTGCCTTATTTAATATACTTTGTATTTAACTTTGAATTGTGAGGTTGGAAACAGTATTTTTAATTATCTTTGGCTTTGTAATTAGGAAAATTATATGGAATTGTAAGAAATAGTTGTAATAATGATTACCAGGCTATCAATAATCCCCACGATGCCTTAGATATGGAAATCACATTCTAGGTATTTTTGCTATATAAATTATCTTCTCTGTCAAATGTCTAGTCTCCTCCTCCCACTAAAAACATACCTAGATATTTTAACCAGGACTTAATTCCAGACTTTTGTCCATCTTGATAGCCATGCTCTGAACTTGCTCCAGTTTATTAATGTCTTCTTTAAACAGGTATATGCAAAACTAAGCACAATACTGAAAGCATGTTCTGATCAAAGCAAAGTGCAGTGAGATGCAGATCATGTAGATCTGGACCAGTGGTGGGTTTCAAAAATTGTTCGAACCTACTCTGTGGGTGTGGCCTCCTTTGTGGGAGTGGCTTGCTGCCCATGTGACCGGATGGGAGTGGCTTGCCGCCCATGTGACCGGATATGAAGTTGCCGGCGACACTTGTCAGAACCACCTTAAATTACCTCACACACAGCACTGGCATGCATAAGAATATGATGTAAACTTGTTTTTTAAAAGGCATCTTTGGTTTGCATTAAAACAACTTCAGCACACGCAATGTTCTGATTGCTCCAAAAACGCAGTAGTCATCCTTACCTTTCATAGAGGCACTGAGTTTTATAAATATGAGCATGATAGTGTAGAATAATCATATCCAAGGACCAAAAATGTTTGGAACCTCTTCTGTAGGTGTAGCCTGCTTTCCGGGTCCATTGGTGGAACCTCTTCTAACCGGTTCGGTAGATTTGACGAACCGGTTCTACCGAATAGGTGCAAACTGGTAGGAACCCACCTCTGATCTGGACTCTTTGTTCCCTTAATTGCTCTTCAAGATTCCATTGGCCTTCTTTGCATTATATTTTTGGGACATATTCAACTTATGATTCACTAGTATACAAAACTCTTGTACTTCTCTTCAACTAGATTTTCCAAATTCTGTTTTTTAAAAAATCTTATTTACTTGCATAACTTTACATTTCTCCCTGTTAAATTTCAATATATTTCATTTTTACCCACTGTTTGTAGCTTTTTTGAATTTGCCTACCATACAAGGCTTTTTAAAATATTTTCCTTCTATACCCAGGTATTAGCTATCCCTCCTAGCTTTGCATCATATGCAGATTTGGTAAGCTTTTCCTCAACTCCCTCATCCATATTATCTATAAAAATATTGAACCAGGCTCAGGACAGAGTCTTGTGGCACCCCACTGAAGATGTCTCTCCAGATAGATAATTGATTTAGTCCACTTATAAATACTCACTGAGCATAATCCATAAGCTATCTGTGGATCCACCTAATTGTTGAGTAATAAAAACTTGGAACTTAGAATAATTTTATTGCCCCTTTGAATGTACACTAATCAGCATACATTAAAATGAAATTTCATTGCATGCAGCTCTCAAAGGGTCACCACCTCCAATATACACTCCATAAACATGACTAAATAAATAAATAAATACAAAATTATGCATATACCCTCATATATGACACAGAGAAAAAACACACTCTACTTTGGTTGTATATGTGTACATGGTGAGAAATCCATATTTGATCCCTTTATTAATGACACTAAGAGAGATTTAATTGGACCTTCTGAAGTCAAGCTATAACCATGTCTATAACATTTCTCCAATCTATAGCATGGTATAGCTTGACTTCAGAAGGCTCATAATAATAAAACAATAACTTTTCTAAACATCCAGTCTTATTTAATACATTGAAAATATTACTATGTTTAAAAAATGATTCGTTGGATTCATGAATCTGAAGTGTTATTCAGCTTATTCAACTAATAAGCATTCAGCTAACAAGTATTCCACAAATAAGTAATAAAAAAGTAATTCCTAATGATAACTTTTCTTTTCCAGTTTTCGATCAAAATATTGGAAGTGCTCCTTGAGAAGCACCAAAAGATTCCTTGGGTAGCATTGCATTATTTGACTGGAGAAGTAATATATGGAGGCCATGTAACTGATAATTGGGACCGTAGATGCTTGCTTAGCATTTTAGATAATTTTTATAATCCTTCTGTATTGGGAGAAGATTTTGTTTATACTGCTGATGAGGTATGAGAACTATTTTTCATTATGTTACTGTTTTAATATCACAAATTTACAACTGAGTGAACAGAGTAGGTTTACTCTGAAGGAGAGATGGTTTAGGAGTCATAAAAAGAATCTTCAACAATTTGTATTACTTATTTGGTTTGTCCTGCATTTATCTATCTTTCTATGTCTGTCTGTCTGTCTGTCTGTCTGTCTGTCTGTCTGTCTGTCTATCTATCTATCTATCTATCTATCTATCTATCTATCTATCTATCTATCAATCATCTATTGCAAAGACAGCATATAATGCATGAAATCCAGCTGGATGGCTTTGAGCCAGTCACTATTTCTTAGTTGAACTTACCTGCTATTATTCCCCCATACACAACCCTATAAGATGAGTTGAGCTAAGAGACTGGTTCAAGTCACCCAGCTGAATTCCTTGCCTAAGACAGGTCATGAACGTATAGCCTCCTTGTTGCTAGTCCAGCACCTTAGCTACTACATATTTATTCATAGAATATTTATATAGAAGAGAGAGGACAAATCAAAACTAGACTTTGAAAATCAAAAATAGATACTGAAAAGAAACAATTTCCATAAACATTATAAAACAACTTTTCCTGGGTGCGGCTCTGGAGAGTCCAAGCTTGGGTTAAATACAGCCAATCTGCCCAAGACTGAATTGAAACTTTAAGCCACGCCTCTGGTGCTGGCTATTCTTCAGATTTTTTCAATTCAGCTAAGCCCAGTGGACACGCTTCCAGTTTCTTGACTACTTGGACTCTCTATTTGTCTATTTACTTCAAAAAGATTCTATTCTATTTCCTGATTATTGGAGCAGGCTTTGTGAGTCTCCCTTAAATTTAATTCCCTGGTTCTCACCAATTTCAGCCTCTCCGGTATCCTGGGTTTGCTCAGGTGCCATGAGGCTGCAGGCAGCTGTTGGGGAAGGCGCATGGTCGGAGTGCCGATGCCAGCGCGATCGCAGTGATCCTGCTGCAATTATATCCCCACTGAGCCCTCCGTTGCTGCTGACCGTGCTTCTGAGTGAGCCGGCTGTTGGAACGGAGCCTCAGAGCTCTACTGTGTATGTGGGTGGCCATTTTAGGTGGTTCCCATGTGGCGATGGCCATTTTGAGAGCATCACACATGGCGGTGGCCATTTTGAGAGGGTCACACATGGCGATGGCCATTTTGAGAGCGTCAAACATGGTGGCAGCCATTTTGAGAGGGTAAAAGTTCCGGCTGCCATTTTGTTGACCTACTTTTGCCGCGAAAAGCAGCTACAGCAGCCTGATTGCCTGTCTCTTGCAGGTCGCCGCTAGAAGTCTTCCTGTCTGGACTTCTGGCAGGTTTGCCTACTCACAGCTCCTCCATCACACTGAGGGTGGCTGCGGAGGTTGATGGCCCACATGGTCGCACATCACATTAATTGACCTGTGTGAGTGCTGGGAGCTTGGAGCTCGCACCATTCTCCTTCAGAATCAAAGGACTGCTGAGCTTTGCTTGCCCTTGCCTTCAGTGCCTCTGCAATAGAGCACTACGGCTGTTTGTCTGAGTGGTGAGTGGGGGAAAGTTTCCTTTCATGGCTTACATCCCCACATTTAATCATGGCAGACAGGGCCCCTGAGGAGCAGCAGGTTAGTCCTTCCACCAGCAGGGCCAGTACCAGACAGGCTGGCAAGGCAGCCAGGGAGGCCATCAGAGCAAGCAAGCCTTACTCTAGGCAAGGGACTAAGCAGAGTTTGGGCCTAGACAAAATGCCATCAGACGCCAGAAGGCCTTAGAGAAGCAATTTTCTAGGGCTCAACTACAGGCCCAGACAGCTGGGCCTGCTTCCCCTGGGGATCACTCGCCTGGGGTTCAACCTGATCAGGATCTTCCAATGTTAGAGAGTGAGGATGAAGGCCAGGAATTATCCTCTGCTGATTCCATTGCAATGGCAGGCTCCCCTGGGCCATCTATGGGCAATCGAGCAGACCTCTTTGCATGTCAGTCTGATCTGGAGGAGGAGCCAGTCACAGTGGGGACCCTTGCACCACAACAACCGGTCATTCAGCCCCCACCCAGAGCTCTCCCTCCAGAAGACAAGGGACCCAATCTTTCCATAGAAATGCAGGATGTCATTGCCAGAGCCATTTCCCAAGAGATAGAGGCCGGCATGTTGCAACGGGCCAAGCGCCTGCACAAATCACGCCCACTCCCGACACCAGGATCTTTACAAGAAGTGACTCAGGCCCAGCCCTCTCAGTCATCACATTCTTCATTGGCCAGTGAGGATTCTGACTGGGAGGAGGACCTTGGTCCAGGAGTAGAACCAGAATTCTCAGGGGATGAGGCTGCTGTTCCTGACAAGCCAGCCTTTTCTGGCTTGTTCAAGTATACTAATTTCAAAACTATTCTGAACAAGGCCAAAACCTCGACCCGCTTAGGTACTATCACCCCAGCTCCGACTGCTCCTGCTCTGGAAGACCTCAGCGAGGGACTCTTTGAGGAGCCAGAACCTATTCAGGAAATTGTGCCAGTTCCAAAGTTATTTCTTAATGTGGTGCAAAAGCAATGGGTGCAGCCAGGCACCCTTGCCACCCGTAGTAGTAATGAGAAGAAATTGTACACGGTTGACCCAAGTCTAGATGACTTACTGAAATTGCCTCCCGTGGATGCGCCTGTAGTGGCATTCACTTCCAACTCAGTGCTCCCCCTGAATTATTAGAAGTGCTCAAGGTGGAGGACAAAAGAACCGAGAACGCTTGCCACGAGACTCATCAGGTGGTGGCTTGGACCATTAAAACTTCTGCTTCTGCGTCCTTCCTGTCCAGGGCGGTGCTACTCTGGCTGAGACAGCTCCTAGCCAAGCTTCTGGCAGAGGATACCAAATTGAGACAGGATGATAACAAAATTATCGCAGCAACAGAGTACATGGCTGACTCTACCCTGAACGCTGCCAAATTTGCTTCTAGATCCCTGGCTTCTAATGTCACCACCAGGCGCCTCTTATGGCTCAGACATTGGAACGCGGATATGCGATCGAAGTGGAAGATTGCCTCAGCTCCCTTTAAGGGCGGCAAGCTTTTTTGTGGGGGGCCTAGACCCCGTCCTGGTTGAAAACAAGGACAAAAAGAAGGTTATGCCTTCGGTCAACAAAAAATCTGACCGTAAGGGTTCACAGACCTATAAGAGGCAGCCCTTTCGGAACTTGGAGCAACCGTCTACCTCCAGTTCTTTCTAACGTCCATACTCTCAGTTCACGGATAGGTCTCAGGACCGTCAGCCCTTTCGTGGCAGGAACCATCAATGGTCCTTCTCCAAATGTTCCTATTGCGGAGGGTCCAATTCCAGACCCTTCAGATGCTATAAGTGACCACTAGCGGACGGCTCCCATAGAAGGGCGTCTACAGCTGTTCCACGCCCAATGGGAGCGGATCACGTCAGACCAGTGCGTCCTTCAGATGATATGCATAGGTCTAACATTAAAATTCATTTCTCCACCACCCCGACACTTCATTCGGTGTCCAACCCCTTCCTGTCCAGTCAAGAAGGCTCTCATGGAACAGGACATCCTTCACCTCAGAGACATAGACACCATAGAACCGGTTCCACCAGGTCAGGAAGGGACAGGGTTTTATTCAATACTCTTCCTTGTCCCAAAGAACTCCAGGGGGAGGAGGGGGATCCTCTATCTAAAAAAGTTAAATCATCACTTAGCATAACGGAGGTTCAAGATGCAGTCCCTTCAGTCAATTCTGGGTTGCATCAGGCCGGGAGATCTCTTAAGATCCATAGATCTCAAGGAGGCCTACCTCCACATCCCCATTTGCAAAGCTCACCACAGGTTCCTTTTATGCAGGCCGCCACTCCCAGTACAGGGCTCTGCCATTCGGTCTGTCCTCAGCACCTTGAACCTTTACGAAGATCCTAGCTGTGGTGGCAGCTTTCCTGAGATCTCGCCCAGTGCACCTGAATTGCTACCTGGACGATGTCCTCATCCAATCATTGTCACAGCAACAAGCGGTACAAGACCTGCAGCATACTCTGTGAACCCTCCAACATCACGGGTTCTCCATCAACAGAGAAAGGAGTCACCTGCATCCGACCACCAGACTGCAGCACCTGGGCGCCATCATCAACACCACCAGCTGCCAGTTCTCCCTGCCTCCAGAGCACTTGGCAAGCATTAGAAGCCAGGTGTTGCAGGTACTACACTCGTCACAGGTATTAGTGGTGCAGCTGTCACAACTCCTCGGCAAGATGATTTTGTGCCTGTCAATAGTTCCTTGGGCACGCCTTCATTCGCGACACCTACAATGGCTCCTCCTACCCTACCAGAGGGCCAACATGAGCAACTCTCAACAGCTGGTTCAAGTCTCTCCGAAGGTACATCAGTCTCTCTAGTGGTGGTTGTCCCCCGTGCTGGCAAAGGGCACCCTCTTCAAAGAGCCAGACCATCTCACCATCACAACGGATGCCAGTCTATTCGGCTGGGGCACTCATCTCCACAACTAGATTGCGCAGGACAGATGGTTACTGCCCGAAGTGTCCCACAGCATCAACTGGTTAGAACTGAGAGTAGTGCGGCTCGCACTCGTTCACTTTTGAGACCACATCAAGGGGCGTCACGTGAGAATCCTAACGGACAATGTGGCCACAAAGGCACACATAAACTGCCAAGGGGGCACCCACTCCAGGTCCCTGATGGAGGAATCAGAGCACCTGGGAAGGTGGGCAGAAAAACATTTGTGCTCGATCCAAGCGGAGCACATCTCTGGAGTCCACAACATCCAGGCGGACTGTCTGAGCAGGACCACGGTTGATCACTCCGAGTGGCACCTGCATCCAGACTTGTTCCACCAGTTGTCTCAGAGGTTCGGCCTTCCTCTGGTCGACCTGTTCACCTCCCCAGAGAACACACACCTCCCCAGGTTCTTCTCCAGGTTCCACGCCCCACAAGCCAAGGGGGTCAACGCTCTCCACTCTCTGTGGCCACTGGGTCTGATGTATGCCTTCCCCCTGTTGCCTCTTCTTCCCAGGGTGATTTGGAAAATTCTGTTAGTGGAGGCAGAAATTCTGCTCGTGGCTCCCTACTGGCCCAGAAGGACCTGGTTCGCCGACCTGGTGAGTCTCTCCGTCAACCCTCCTTGGCGGATTCAACGGCACAAGGTCTCTCTCAGCCAGGGGGCGCTTCAACATCCAGAGCCCCAGTGGCTACAACTAGCCTTCTGGCACTTGAGAGGGACCTCCTAAGTAGGGGTAGCCTTTCCACCAAGGTCATTCACACCATTCAGGCGTCCAGGCAGCCTTCTACAACCAGAATATACAACACAATGTGGAAGGCCTTCAACGAGAGATGCAGAGAGCATGAGGCTGAGGCTACTACGGCTATGATTTCCCAGATCTTGGACTTCTTACAAGACGGACTTGACCAGGGCCTAGCCCCTAACACTCTTAGACGACAGGTGGCGGCCTTGTCCACGATTTTGACAGTAGATGACCACTCTTCCCTTGGGCGTTAACCCATCATCTGCAGTTTCCTACAGGGTGCAACCAACTTGAGGCCTCCGGTTGTTCACAGGTACCCCTCATGGGATCTCAATGTAGTGTTACGGGCTCTCATTGCCCCGCCCTTTGAGCCCCTCCATTCGGCCAACCTCAAACATCTGACATTTAAGACAGCCTTTTTGATTGCCATCACGTCTGCATGGTGAATTTCTGAATTGGCAGCTCTGTCAATTCGCGAGGCCTTGTGTTTGATTCAACCTGGCAGTGTGATCCTCCGTTTGGACCTGGCATTTATACCAAAATCAACTCTTGGTTTCACTGCACCCAGGAGGTCATACTTCTGGATTTTTGTCCACACCCCAAACATCTCACAGAGAAAAGTGGCATATGCTTGATGTTCGTAGAGCAATACATAAGTACATCAAGCACACGGCTGATTTCCGTCGCTCTGAATCACTTTTTGTTGCGTTTCAACCGGCCTCCCAGGGCCCCAAAGTTTATTCTCAGACCATCGGTCGCTGGCTACGGGCCTGCATCACCTCGGCCCACATTTTTCAATCTATCCTGGTGCCACGCCATATCACCTCTTATTCTACGAGAAGCGCCGCCACCACGGTGGCCTGGGCTATCCAGGCACCAATAGAGGAGATTTGCAAGGCTGAAACATGGACTTCCTTATCTCCCTTTGTTCGACTCTGCAGAGGGGACATTTGGGAGGTGAGTTTTCCAGGGCATTCATACCAGCAGAGAGACCCTGGACGCTTCCGCTCCCCGCCCTAGTGACATTTAGCTTGGGTATGTCCCATGCTTCGACTCTCCAGAGCAGCACCCAGGAAAATGACCATTGGCTTACCTGAAGGGTCCTTTTCTGGGTGCTGCAAAAGAGAGTCCAACCCCACCCTGGGGTCTGCTCCGCCAGTTGTCATATGATTCTGCGGAACTATGGATATTTGTTTTGACTTCCTTGACTTTGTTCCTGAACTTCTCAGAGCACATTGTCCACGTCTTCATTGAAGAAAATCTGAAGAATAGCTGGCACCAGAGGTGTGGCTTAAAGTTTCAATTCAGTCCTTTGCAGATTGGCTGTATTTAATCCATGCTTGGACTTTCCTTCGCAGGACCCAGAAAAGGACACTTCAGGTAAGCCAATGGTCATTCTCAAAAATCTGACCTTTTCAATAATGGATTCTTGTGTCTCAGGAAAGATGGGCTTTTGAATAAAATTAAAAAGAGGCTGAATTTCCAAATTCTTCATTGAATATTGGCTTGGAATAGAAATCTCCACAGCATGTTTGAGCTCAATGATTGAATCTATAGTTTTACCCTTGTTGTAAACGGTTTGAATTTTTGTGTTTCATGTGTGTGTGTGCGTGCATATGTGTGTTTTACTCTTATCTTTCTGTTTATGTGAAATAGATTCTATATAATATTTTTCTATAACAACAGCTAATAATTAGTTTTAAGAAAATTCTACCCCAAAAATGCACATGAAATTTAGTAAATTATATATAATTACTGTGGATATATTACTGTGGATCAAAAGAATAATGCATATGTTAAAATATTCATTTACATATTTGAATTCTCGTGTATTTAATGTAAGAAAGTTATAAACTATTTGTGGAAGATGTGGAATATTTAGTTTACTCTTATTTCAAAATGCAAAATGCTTGCACTGCAATGGTGTGATGCTGGTTTCACCATCACCCCATATCAGATTTTTCTTCTGAGAACTTAGGCTGTTTATTTGTAACTGCATTCTTTAAAATGCCCTCCATGACTTAACACCCCTCCCCATGCAAAATCATGTAAGATCTCACACAGGGGATTACATCTGTTTTAACAAAGGTAAATAATAGTAAAGCATTAGGATTTGCACAGTTGAATGAGCATCATCAGGATTGCCAATATGCATCTTAATTCTATAGTATTCAGGGAAAGTCTGGCAGGTGAGAGAAATTTATATCTGTGAATGAAAAGACAGCCATTCATAGAACAAAACTATAGGTGAGCAACACATGCTTTTTAAGCCTATGTTTTACCTCCTCTTACTCTATGACAATTCAGCTTTTCTCCCATTCACAATTCACTCTTTAAAAAAAAAAAACGGGCATCTGCAGGAAGGATGAAAAAGGCAAGATGGTAGATTCAACCACAAGACTGAAGCCTTGCCCTAAAGGTGCCTCATGCATATCACACATACGTTTAGTGAGGCTTCCATTGCAGAATTGCATCCACCATGATACAATATTAGCAGTAGTATTATATAAATCTTGAGTTTATGGTCCCTGAAGTTTTCACTATCATTTTAGAGATGTCAAGAAAATCCACAGTACCTATACTTGACTTACAAAATGTATGGTGCATATTTTAGTCGTTCTATTAATTTTATTTCAGATCTTCATTTTTTTTTTCTTTGAATGCTTACACCTATGTTTCATATTTAGGTAAAGATAGCAAAAAATGGGGAGGAGGAACTTGTGGAAAAAACCACCTTTGGACTAAGCCAATGGGCTAACTAGAAAACCCTGGTATATAATACAATACATTGTATTTGAATGACCAGAGACAATAAAGCATTTAACAATAATTTTTTCAGGTGTACCGACCAATATCTGAAGTAGATAGTTTAGAAGACTGCAGAGCCTATCTACAATCTCTTCCAGAAGTGGATTCTCCGGAACTCTTTGGAATGCATCATTGTGTTGAAAGACAATACTTAAAAGCTCAGGCAGAATTATTTATTAATTCAATTGTCAGTACCCAACCAACATATAGCACAGATATTATCAGGTTATTATTTGAAGTTTCCTCCTCCTCTTCCTCCCCCACCCCCACCCCAATGTAGCACAAGTTGAAACAATTAATAGTTGCTTAAAGCCTAAAATATCTATGTATATCAATGTATATGTCAAGGGACATATAGAAACTTTCACTGAGCTTTTTTTGGCCTTGGGAACTACCTGCTTTTCTCTGCTGCACTGTACGGAATAAATGTTTGTTTTCTAACTGCAAAGAGCAATGAGAAAGTACCACATTAAATAAACTTGCTGGCAGGAGAGAAAACAATTTATATTATTGGAGTAAAACAGATATAATCAGTAACTTCAGCACCTCATGATCTGCTGCAAAATTATACAAAGGATGAAAAGCTTCCTTTCTCCTAATTGCTTTTTGTAGAATTCAAGTATAGGGATTTTGTAGGTATGATCCAGTGGTGAGTTTCAAAAATTTTTAGAATCTCTTCTGTAGTATGGCCTGCTTTGTGGGAGTAGCTTGCCCGCCATGTGACCGGGTGGGCGTGACCAACTTGTAAAATGTGGTGAAACTCACTTAACAACGCTCTTCCTATTGGCTCAGAAACTCGGGCATTTGAAGCATGCAAGTCTTAAAGCTGTCAAGTTACAACACCCTTGCACCCCTAACCCTTTAGAAAAAAAAAACTCCTTAGCAGTAAAAACAGTGAGGAAAAGGTGATATACAGATAGTCCTTGACTTACAATCACAATTGAGCCCAACATTTCTGATGTTAAGTGAGACATTTATTAAGTGAGTTTTGCCCCATTTTATAACCTTTATTACCATGGTTGTTAAGTGAATCACTGCAATTGATAAGTTAGTAATCTGGTTGTTAAGTGAATCTGGCTTCCCCAATGACTTTGTCAGAAGGTCACAAAAGGTGAGCACATGACCTTGGGACACAACAGTGGTCATAAATATGAACCAGTTGCCAAGCATCTTAATTTTGATCATATGATCATGGGGATACTGCAAAGGTCATAACTGTGAAAATTGACCATAAATAACATTTTTCAGTGCCATTGTAACTTTGAAACCTCACTAAACTAACTATTGCAAGTTAAAGACTACCTGTATAAATAGTGGGATATTAACTTGGTTACTTCCCATAGATAATTTTAAGTCTATCTTTGATCTCCCTGTTGCCTTAGTGATAGAATGGAGCAGGATAAAATAGTACTGGAAATGGTATCTGATATTCTAATAAAGCTACCATTGACTGTAGAGAATATGGAAGGGGCATCTAATGAATATGTGACTACAGAAAACGTAACCTTGAGAAGTTTCATGTCTGGACCAATTTGGGCTGCACTTGCAAAAGCTACAGAAGGTCAGAACTTCATTTCATAGAATTTTCATATCATGTCATCATTTGTTTATATATAGAGGAAATGATATCTGTGCATATACACTTGTATAGTGTTATATAATATGTACACGTAGTAGTTATACATTTGTGTTCTGACTCCCCTCGTCCCACACCAACACACTCTGAGCCAAAGATAAGTTACGGCATTTAATTAAAAGATAGACAGTTCCTTGGCAGCAAACTGGCACAGACAAGCTTGGCAGCAATCCAGCACAGATAAGCCGTGGCAGCAATCCAGCCTACCAAGCTCATAATAATGTTCTCCAATATTTGTTCCTGCATTGACTTCTGCAAAATGGGCATGCGCACAAGCAGTGCTTTTATAGTCTGGAGAGGAGCCTAATTACCACCAGCTGAGTGCAATTATCTCCTGTACTTGCGCAACTGTTCCTGACGCCGATTAGCTCTTCAGTGCCGGGCATCCAAGAACAACTCACTGCTGACATCACGATCACATTCCCTTGTCTCCTCCCCACTGGTCCAAGGCTCAGGCACCTCCTAGTGGCCAACCAGCCTCTCTGCGCCCTGCTCGGAGTCGGAACCCTGTCCAGAGTCCTCCACATCCTCCAGAGCCGACTCATAGGGCCCCTCGCTGTTGGAGTCTGGTGGCAGCTCCAACGGCTCCTGCTGGGCCACAACACATTTGTACACAAAGAGTGAGAAACACAATTTGTGTTCATGCATGCATGTTATGTATAATTACTAGCCTAAATCAATCCATTACAGAATAATGGCTTCTTTGTTGAAGGTTCTAGGTCTGAAACTCCTTTTCAGACCAGCCACAATGCAGATTGTTAGATGTATACCCGCACTAGACAGCATGCAGTTCACAGCCTTCAGTAAAGGTTCACAACCTTCAATAAAGAGATCTTCATTCTACAGTAGCATGTTTGAGGCAGTTAATGGTAAATATACAAATATCTGGAGACCTGATTTCTCCATGTTTATGCACCTTCCCAACCTGGGAACAGCCACCCCAGGCCAGCCATGCACTGCGCTGCAGCAGCCATATATCCACCTGCCAGCCTGTTTGTTGAGGACTCACAACTTCTGGATGGCTTCTTCATTAACTCTGCTTGTTGGAATCTAGAAGGAAGTCACAAAGAGGTCCTCAACTACCCACAATCTTCACTTAGCAACAGCAAAAGGGACTAAATAGATTTCTATTGCTAAGTGATGTCATCACATGATGTCATACATGATGCATTGCTTATCCACTAAATTCCAGCCCCAGTTCCTATCGTTAACCCAGACTACCTGTAGTATTCCATATTTCAGCTTTATACAAACCTTTGCTCTACTTAACAGGAAAGTCTGTTATGGTGCAAAGATTTAAAGGAATGAAAGTTATTTCTCCTAACTGATAAATGGAAGAGCAATTACTAAAACAATTGTCAAATATAGATTATCCTGCATCCCCAGAAAAAGCAAGTGCATTGAAAAGGCAGGAGAAAATGGGTAATTTTGCTACCATAGATTGCCTGCCTCTTATACAGATTATTCTTATTTGAAATTAGCATACTTGCTGGAATTCCTACATTGTAACCTTAGCCGTGTTAACCAGTTCTCCCTCTTTCTTTCTCTCATTGTAGATTTTTATTCTATTACCAATTCACCTTTGCTACCTGTCTTGCGCCAGGAGATTGACCATTGTAATAATTTACTATACTTAATAATTCAATCATTACAAGAGCTTCAGCAAGGAATTAAAGGAAAAATTATATTCACTAAAAGATTAGAAGAACTTTATAATTCAATATTTAAAGGCAGAGTAGCTGTTCTGTGGGAGGTATGTGAACAATTTCTTATTTTACTTTTGCTAAATAATAATAATAGCTGAAAAAATTTCTCATTTACTAAATATGGATGATTTGAAATGCTATGGAAAGTCAGAAATAGAAATCCAATCATTGACAAACACAGTCCAAGTATTCAGCACCGATATTTCAATGCAGTTTGGCATGGAAAAATGCACCACTGTATCCATAAAAAGGGGCAAAATCACTACATGTGAGGGAATTGAAATGCCCAATGGCCAACTAATTAAATGCAATGAAAATGAAGCCTACATATACTTAGGCATTCTGCAGTCGGATAACATCAAGCATGGAGAAGTAAAAACTATTGTCAGGCGAGAGTACATCAACAGATGGTCAAGATCTTGTGGGATTTTCGCATACAAATGGACAAAATACTGGCTCATAATACACCAGACATCACACTGGTTGAGAAAAATAAGGTCACAATCATAGACATTGCAATACCAGGTGATAGCAGGGTTGCCAAGAAGGAACATGAAAAAATTGCAAAATACCAGGACTTAAAAATTGAAATTCAACGACTATGGCACAAACCAGCAGTGGTAACTCCAGTGGTAATTGGCACACTGGGTGCTATTCCAAAAGCACTGGAATTACATTTAAAACAGCTAAAATTGACAAAATCACCATCAGTCAAATGCAAAAAGCTGCACTGCTTGGATCTGCACTCATATTACGAAAATACGTTACGACGTCCTGGGCCCCCGGGTGAGGCCCGACTATTAACCAATGCCAAATCCAGCGAAACAACTGGCCGCTGTGATACAATTGTATAATAATAATAATAATAATAATAATAATAATAATAATAATAATAAAAACAACCCGGATGAGAAAGGAGCAGGGTTGATCAGGTTGGCAACCTGACCCCATAAAAAAAAAAACGCCAACCCATATAACATGGTGAAAGAAACAAATAAAAATTCTATACCGCATCAGTCGTCACGCGGGTTAACAAGAGCCGCGGCGGATGTTGAGGTCCCTGGACATCCGTCGACAAGTGGGCTACAAGTGGACCAGCCAACAAAATGACAAAAATATAGTGCAGATGAAAATCGTGCCATAATGGCCTGTTATTACAACTCAGAGCCAGAAAAAAGAGGCTATTTAAGGCTAATGTATGGATTATGGAAACAACAATATCCAGATTCAAATGTTAGTGAAAAACGACTAGCAGATCAAAGGCGATTTACTATACAGAATAAAGTGTTTAGTGAAGTTGAACTTGAGGAAATTCAGACAATTTGCAAAAATAAAAAAACAACATCACAAGCAGAAACAACCAATACTCAAGACATAATTAAAGACATTGTAGTAGAACTCCCAGAAGAAAATGTCAGGGAGGAAATAACAACACTACCACCAGAACCAGATATCATTGAACCAACTGATGAACTAACTCAAAAACAAAAAGAATTGAAGGACAAGATCATGGAGCATTTTCTGTCTAATGAGGAAAGGCAACATTTACCATCATTAAAAACTGTGCCTAAGAAAATTTTGGCCCCTATTATGAAAATGGTTAATGCAGTGCTTTCAACAATCAAACCGGGATCCATCTTGGAAAGGAATCAGTTAATGTACAATGCAGCTGTAATAATCACTAAAGAACTAGGCATTAAAATCAAAGCACCTAGTCACACAATGGAAAAAGCATCAAAGCCAAAATGGAAAATCTGATTAGAACAAAAAGTCAAAAAATTAAGGGCAGATACTAGCAACTTAAAGAACATGCATGAGCAACGGCTTAAAAACAGCAAAATCATAGATCGGCTAATCAGAAGATATAGATTGGATACAAGAAACATCAATGAAGCTGTAGAGATTGTAAAACAGCAGATAACAACAACAACTAGAAAAATTGAAAGATATGAGGCATGAATCATCCAATATAAACAAAATCAGCAATTTCGATCAGACCAACGGCGTTTTTATCAAAGTCTTAATGTGAATGGTGACACCAAAAGTGAAAAACTAGAAAAGAAGGCCACGGTTGAATTCTGGAAAGAACTGTGGGGAAATGCAAAGGACTACAATAAGGAAGCAAAGTGGATATATGACTTTGAGAAAAGCATTGGCAACAAGCAAATGCAAGTGTTAGAAATAACAACTGAGATGGTCAAAAATTGAGTAAAAAAAGTAAAGAATTGGACATCACCTGGAAATGACCAATTGCATGGTTTCTGGTTCAAATAACTGACCAGTTTACATGCAATATTGGCCAGGCAACTGAATGAAATTTTACAAAATGGTCAAATTGATGAATGGTTGACAACTGGAAAAACATACTTGATTCAGAAGGATGCAACTAAAGGAACAATACCTGAAAACTACAGACCAATAACATGCTTGCCAACAACCTTTAAATTACTCAAGGCATTATTGCAGATAACATTATGGATTATTTGGAAACAAATAACATCTTGCCAGTAGAGCAAAAAGGCAACAACAGAAGGAGCAGGGGCACAAAATATCAGCTCCTAATGGATAAAATGATATTAGAAAATTGTAAGAACAGAAAAACGAACTTGAATATGGTCTGGATTGATTACAAAAAGGCATTCGACTCATTGCCACATAGTTGGATCATAAAATGCTTAGAAACAACTGGCATTAGCAAAAATATTACATCCTTTACTGAAAAGGCGATGAAACAGTGGAGAACTGAGTTGGCAGTAGGGAATGAGAAGTACGGAATGGTTAATATCAAGCGAGGAATTTTCCAGGGTGATTCATTTTCACCTGTTCTCTTCATCATCGCGATAATCCCACTATCAGTAATCTTAAAAAAATGAAATTAGGCTACCAAACAGCCAAAGAAGCTGAAAAAATTTCTCATTTATTATATATGGATGATTTGAAACTCTATGGAAAGTCAGAAATAGAAATCCAATCACTGACAAACACAGTCCGAGTATTCAGCATCGATATTTCAATGCAGTTTGGCATGGAAAAATGTGCCACTGTATCCATAAAAAGGGGCAAAATCACTACATGTGAGGGAATTGAAATGCCCAATGGCCAACTAATTAAATGCAACAAAAATGAAGCCTACAAATATTTAGGCATTCTGCAGTTGGATAACATCAAGCATGGAGAAGTAAAAACTATTGTCAGGGGAGAGTACACCAACAGAGTTAGGAAAATTTTGAAATCTAAATTGAATGGTGGAAATACAATCAAGGCCATAAATACCTGGGCAATACCAGTTATAAGATACACAGCTGGTATAGTTAATTGGACACAAGCTGATTTGGACATTTTAGACCGAAAAACCAGGAAACTAATGACAATGCACTACAGTTTACATCCATGTGGTGATACTGATAGATTATACCTGCCCCGAAAATCAGGTGGCAGAGGATTATTACAAGTGAAGCAAATAGTTGAAGAAGAAAAACATGCACTGGCTGATTATTTAAAAGAAAGTCAAGAACATCTATTAATCGAAGTAAAGAACAAAAATCTATTGAAGGTCCAACAGACGAAACAAGAATACAGAAAAGATGTGATAAATTCAAGAATGGAGTGTTGGCAGAAAAAAGCATTGCATGGCCAATTTCTGGAAAAAATAAAAGATAAAGTGGACAGTGAAAAAACTTGGTTATGGTTAACAGCAGGTACATTAAAGAAAGAAACAGAGTCACTAATCCTGGCTGCGCAAGAACAAGTTATCCACACAAATGCCATTAAGGCCAAAATCAAAAAACCCTTTGATGATGCCAAATGCAGACTTTGCAAAGAAGCTGATGAAACTGTTGATCAAATACTCAGCTGCTGTAAAAAAATCGTGCACACTGATTATAAATTGCGGCACAATTCAGTAGCACAAATGATCCATTGGAATTTGTGCAAAAATTATAATATTGAAACAGCAACAAACTGGTGGGAACATAAGCCTGAAAAAGTCACCGAAAATCAGATGGTCAAGATTTTGTGGGATTTTCGCATACAAATGGACAAAATACTGGCTCATAATACACCAGACATCACACTGGTTGAGAAAAATAAGGTTACAATCAGACATCGCAATACCAGGTGATAGCAGGGTCGACGAGAAGGAATATGAAAAAATCGCAAAATACCAGGACTTAAAAATTGAAATTCAACGATTATGGCACAAACCAGCAGTGGTAACTCCAGTGGTAATTGGCACACTGGGTGCTATTCCAAAAGCACTGGAATTACATTTAAAACAGTTAAAAATTGACAAAATCACCATCAGTCAAATGCAAAAAGCCACACTGCTTGGATCTGCACGCATATTACGAAAATACGTTACGACGTCCTAGCCCCTGGTTGGGGCCCGACTAGTAACCAATGCCAAATCCGGCGAAACAACTGGCCGCTGTGATACAATTGTATAATAATAATAATAATAAATAATTATTAATAATAATTGATGCAATAGATGAGCAGAAATGCCAAATGCAATCTAAATATCTGGCTGACTGTGACAAGCCATAGTAATTTATCAAATCAAACCAAGGGATTTCAATAAAATCAATAAAACATAAAGTTAAAAATGAAATATAGCAAGGATGATGAAGCATATAAATATAAAAAGAATTAAAAAAACAAAACATGTTTATGTTTATCTGGGTTTTTGTAGTAAAAGGATTTGAATTTTTGTTTTTTGTATTTTGTGTGTGTGCATGCGTGTGCGTGCCTTATCTTTCTGTTTATGTAAAATATATCTATAGAATATTATTTCTATAACAATAGCTAATAATTACTTTTTAAAAATTATACCTCCAAAATGTACATGGAATTTAGTAAAATATATAATTACTGTGGATATATTACTGTGGATCAATAGAATAATGCATATGCTAAAATATTCATTTACATATTTGAATTCTCATGTATTTAATGTAAGAAAGTTATAAACTATTTGGGGAAGATATTTAGTTTATTCTTATTTCAAAATGCATAAGAAGAATTAGATCTGGTTGGAACATGACCACTAGGAAATTCTGAAAGTATAAAATAGATTGCTGAATTGAAAGACAAGATGAAAGAAGATAACAGAAAATCACAAAACTATATCCAATCACCCACCAGTTTAGCCTTACAAAACCAGCACAGACAAAACAACAATGATGGCATACCAACAAACCCAGAAAGGAACCAAAAGGACAAAAGGGGCATCAATTGTCTTCTCCAAAGGCGTTGGAGAAGGCTTTTAACGTGTTTTAAAATAGCAGTAGGGTGGAAATCATTTGAATTTTGGGGAAAATCTCATTCCAGACAGTGGGCACTGCTACAAAGAAGGTGCATTTTAGGGAATCCCAATATGTGGCTTTGTTTAATTGATGGAACCGGAAGCATGCCAGTCTTGCCAGGTGGATTGTCAGGCAGATACGATGGGAAACAAGTGGTACCTCAAGTAACAAGCCCTGTGCCATGTGGGCCTTTATAGCTAGCAACCAGCATTGTGAGTTGGATCCAGTAGCAAACTCGCCATCACTGCTACTTGCAAAGTTAATTTTCAGCTAGAGCTTATTAGATAGGTAGTTCTGATCAATTGTTTTATCATGGCTGCCATTTATATATTTTATTTTGGTTGTTGGTTGTATTTTGCTGCTAGCAACCTAGAGAAGCAATGGTGAGATGGATCCAACAATGTCTGTTTGTTATTGAAGCAGAACAATTTGTCTATGTCATATTTGCATATTACTGTACTTTTTTAAAAAAAAACCGCAAGTATACTTTATCTTTTGTTACATTCTTTTGTAAATCTCTACAGCAAAGCTCTTTTAAGACAAATAAACCTTTAGGATCCTGGATTGATGATCTCATTATACAAGTGAATTTCTTTGCGATGTGGGCTGATCGAATTATCTCCTTTATGCAAGAAAGGTAATAGAAACAACAATATAAGCTCAACTTTGGGTGTCAGCCAAAGGCATTATAGTTACTTCAAATGAAGACAGTTTTCTTCCCCCCAAAATTCATTACCTTGAAGTGGATGGGATAGTCTTATACAAATAGACTAGAGGTTGGTTGCTCCTGGTTTGGACCGGTTCAGGTGAACCAGTAGTGGTAATTGAGCATGGGTCGCTAAACTGGTAGTGACAGCTGGCTGGCCACGCCCATAAACTGGCCTGCTCGGACGCTCGCCCTGCCTCGCCTTCACCACATGGATCCACAGAACTGCCTCCTCCTGCCTACACACAGGTAAGCACTAGCCTAGCCCCCACTCCCCACTGGCCAGAGTCTCCCAAGCCACTGGCGTTGCAGCCACCCCCCCTCCCTACTGCTTGGAGCTCCAGGCAGTGGGTGACGGTGAGCTCCAAGCGGTGGGCGGGGCAGCGGGGGTGAGCTCAGCACTTTTTTCACTGGCAGGAAAAATGCTGAGGGGGATCCTCACTCACCTTTTGCCAGCTGCCTGGAACTCCAAGCGGTGGGGGGGGGCAGTGGCAGAGAGTTCCAAGCGGTGGGCAAAAGGTAAGCAAGGATCCCTCTCAGCATTTTTTCCCACCAGTGGAAAAAGTGCTGAGAGCTCACCCCCGCCACCTGGAGCTCTAAGTGGAAGAGGTCCTTGGCTGTTGTGAAGAAGTGGCGGCTCTGGATGCACCACACCCGCTTCATCCTCTTTGAGAGCCGCTTTGAAAACAAGGTACAAAGCGGCTCTCAAAGAGAACGAAGCAGGCATGGCGCACCCAGAGCCACTGCTTCTTCGCAACAGCCAAGGACTGAAGAGTTCGCTCAGGAGTGACGACACTGTGGAAGGCAGCAGAGGCGGAGAGAGGCGTAGCCCAAGCTCTCTGGGATGGGTAAACAAGTGTGTGGAGATGAAGGAGAGAGAGAAGAGAGAGTGCTGGGCAGGAGCCACAGGAGGAGGAGGGCAGTGGCTCTTCCTCTTTGCCCCTGCCGAGAAAAGGATACTCCCAGCACAAGAAGACCGAGAGAGAGAAGCTAAAGGAGGCTCTGTAGCCTAACCCAGAGGCAGCTGGGGGTTGCTCTCAACCTTGGGCAATAGCTCCCCTGCCCCCTCCTCAAGCCTGGCAAGGAAGTCCGCTCCTCCCACCCTCCCATCAGCTCCACCCAAGGATGGAAAGAGAGAGAGTCACGGTGTCTGCACTTTTACTCCATAAAATGAAACATTTCTAGTTAGGAAAGAACCTTGTATAATAATATAATATACCACGGAATACAGTATATGTAGATATCTACAGCTTTGCGAAAAAGACCTGCACACTTTATGGTTTACGGTTTATGACATTTTTTGGATAGGCCATTGATTTTATGATATTTTATGCTAACTGCTATGCAAATATTGTTATATTTAAATAAATACTGGTGGTTTTTAAGTGAAAAGCATAAGCTTTTTGCAATTTGGTGCTGTTTGGATGGGGATTGTGAATTTTCTTGCATGCTTACAATGATTATGAAAACATATTAACTAATACATACCCATTGGCATACATGTTGCAATTACTAAGGCCGATGCTAGTGTTTGTTAACATTGTTATTGTTTGTGGCCCTAAAAAGGACCGTTTAGGTAACCAAACATGGTTACTAATATGAAATTGGTCAGCTCTTATTGCTTATCACCAGGGAGCATTGCTTCGGCATCAACTGTATTAGCCTTTGCATGTGATCTTTGGTGACAATGTGATGCCAGGCTGCAATAATGGATTCAATCAGCTCCTGCTTGGTCTTCGGATGCTTCTTGCTTATTTCGTAACCAATCTTGGCCTACAAGTTCTCAATTGGGTTGAAATCTGGGCTCTGAGCTGGCCAAACCACTGCTGGGTGGACTTGGCTTGATGACAAGGAGCGTTGTCATCCTGGAAGTAAAAGTCCTTCCCTACAAGTTGCTGAGATGAAGGAAGCATGGTCTTTTTCAGGACTTCAACATACTACTTGGAATTCATGATTCCTTGCACGATTTGTATCCGACCAATACCAGAAGCAGCGATACAACCCCAGATCATCACGTGCAATGGATGCTTCACAAATAGATTCAGGCAGTACGGCCTAAATTCTTCAGCTGGAAATCTTCTGATATACTTATTGCACTGATTCCCAGTCAAGTAGAAATTGCTCTTATCACTGAAGATGACCGTGCCCCACTGTTCATTGGTCCACTTGGCATACTTCTTGGCCCACACATGTCGACGAGAATAGTGAGCGTCTGTAAGCAAAAGTTTATTTCGAGACTTGCAGCCTCTGAGCCCTCTGGCAAGCAGTCTGCGACACACTGTGCTTGTGCACTTTTACATCACATGTTTCACCCCAAATTCCTGTAATCTGAGGTGAGATGAGCTTCCTATCAGCCATCGAAATGCGTTGCAGAGCCCGATCTTGCCGTTTTGTCGACTTTCTTCCAGAGCAGAGCCTGTCATCAACTGAACCAATTATTTGGTATTTTTCAACCACTCTGCTCACTGTGGTACAATGGTATTTCATTCTCTTGGCTATTTCTGTACAGGCATAACCCTCTTCATGAAGCACAATGATGCAATGCTGCTGCTCAATACTGGTGAAAGCAAAGGCCTTCATCCTTGCCCACAGCCAGAGCTAAATTAATTATCTTGATGCTTTTCATGCCTATTTATAGTCAGAGAGTATGACAACATTGATTGGCTCATAGATTTAGCCCCTGTGCAATTCGATTGGTCAGCCAAAGCTCACTGCTGATTGGCTACTTTAGTACCTAACATTCTCAAAAATTTAAATTGTGTTTGTTTTAGCACATAAACTCACTCAAGACCTTAAAAGACTTTGGTTATATTAATAAAAATTATGCATCTCAATCCGACTACAGAAATTTTCATCAAAGTATTAATTTTGCATGGTTTCTGAGCGAAAAGTTGATTAAACATGTAAATACAGTTTAAAACTGAAAGCATGCAGGACTTTTTCACACAGCTGTATATCCCGCCTGCATTCAAACCAGTCCACCTCCTCTCTCCCCGCACGGGCGCTTTGGAGGGGGAGGGAAGGTCTCTCCCAAGACCTGCTGCTTTTCTGTCCTCCTATGGCTTCAGTCCGTATGTGGAGGGCACGGACTGTTCGGTGCTGAGTTAGAAGCAACCGCAGCATGGGCATGTGCGTGAGTGATGTCAAGTTGGCCATGCCCACTAGTCACATGTCCCCCACCTAGTCACAGACACCAAACCAGTAGAATTTTTTTTTGAAACCTACTCCTGGTCCATGGTATAGGCAATAATTTACCCCAGCACAGTTTTACTGTTCAAAGGTGTCAATTCTTTGATCAGCCATTCTTAGTGTCCAACTCACCCACCTAAGCATCATTATAGGGAAGACTATTGCTCTAATTGGTCAGTTTTTTGTTGTTATAAAGTGTTTTATTTTTTTTTCATTTTCATAACATAATTACATGTATACTATTACATAGCCAACAACATATTGTATTATTAAATGTTTACATCGATTCATCTTACCATCAACTCCCAAAAACAATTATTGGCTCTTCTGCTCTCCATATACCATATTTGTACCTTATCCATCACTTTTTTCTCCCTTTCTCTCCCCCTCCCTACCTCCTTTCTTCCCTCTGTCATCCTTCCCTTCTCTACTTCCCCTTCCTCTCTCCTTCTCCTCTGTCCCCTTTCCACTCCTTATTTCTCTCCTCTTCCCTCCCCCTTGCCCTCTCTCCTATCCCTCTCTTCTTCCCACTCTTCATCTCATTTACTTGGTGTATTTCAGCTTCTGAGCAAGCTCCATTTTATGTTGATGGTATAATTCCTTATCAATATACATATTTAATTTTAACATGTTCTCCTTTTTAAAAAAAATAGAACAAAAAATGTACATATATAGTCATTGTAATTTTAAAACCCTCCCCCCCACCAGCCTAATTTTGGCTGAGATGTAGACCTGGTTACAGTTCCCAGCTATTCTCATCATTATCTTTATATATTTATCTTTATACATCCTTACATGCCCCCAATTAGTGATTCTGTCTTTAAATCTCAATAGTTTCCCATTGTAGATGTATTTCATGTTCCCTCTCCATTTTCCATATCTTAGATTAAATTACCCTTAGTTGTCTATAAATGGCAATCCTCGCTGTTCAATGTTAATTACAATTCCCTTATTCTATTATATAGAATAACAGCGGTAAACAACTCACATTGTTCATCATCTTAAAAATTCTATATATGTCCATGTTTCATATATTTTAACCCATGCTTAGTTGTCCTTCTATTGTCATATTCACAACATATTCAATTCACATCTCGGTTTAATTATCATGTATAAAAGTGAATCACAAACCTCTGCTTTACATCCTCCCCATATCAATGTCATATTTATCCATATTCCATGTATTTTAACCTTTGTTTAATTATCTTTCCATTATTATATCCAACCAATTGGCAACTCCATTTTATTGTCATATTTAGGAATAAGACCCTTATCTTGGCTTTATATTCTCCCTTATAAAAGTTTCTAGTTGTCTAATTTTTTCCTAGTAAGTCTTTTGTCCCATTTCTCTGTTCCTGTCTTCTCCCTTTTCTTTGTTTTGACACATCCACTCTCGTCAATTTTCCACAGGTACCATCAAAAGGATATTTTATATTTCTCTTTGTTGGGGCAAAACCTCCTACTTCAATTTTCCACTAACAGTCTCAAACCTTTTTGTCTGCTTTTTATTCCCTTTTGTTGGGACATCTCCTCTTTTTACAGTTTTCCCTAGACCACTGCCAAGACTAATGGAGTTTTTTGTCTGCTTTTTATTTTCCTCCATTTGTACCCCTTCGTTGACTTTCCCCCCCTTCTTCTTTAATTTCTTCTTTACATATCTGTTTCTCTGGGTTCAGAATTCTAGTGAGGCTTGATTTTAATGATTTTATTGATTTATGCATATTTTTTATAATTTCACGTAGTTCTTCAAATTCCCAGCTTTCCATGATGTCCAGTTCCAAAGTTATAGTTAGTTATACAGTTCTTATTTCAGAGTTCTGGTCCACCTTAAATTTATCTACTTCAGCTGCTGAGGGGAAGAGTGATGGGAGCCATTTAGGTCTTTTGTTCTTCCTTAATGTCCAGTTCCAAAATTGCAATTCGTTATACAAGTATCATTTTGGGGCTCTGGTCCACCTTAAGTTTCAACTACTGTGAGATCAGAAGAGAAGCCAAGGCCATCTTATTCTTTTGCAGAGGAAAAAAAAGGACGAAAGAGGGGGGAGAAACCCTCGCATTTCCCAGTTCTTAACTCTGTAATAATTATTTCCCCTGTCACCTTCCGTCTCTGATCAACTACAGCTGCTCAAAACATAATAATTGGAACAAAACTTGCAAACAGCCAGATTCGGGTACATTTATCTTTTGCCTCTTGCTTTTCAAGATGCTGATTTATGGCAGTTGGTTAATTAAAACTTCCTGCACAGTCAAGGTTAGGTTATCAGTGTTTTGTTTTTTTCTTGATTTTTTGGAGTTGCTTCAAAGTGAAGTAAATCCTTTGGAATGTTTGGCTTGTATTTCAAATCCAAATTTAGAGTTTATATATGAGTGGGTTGGTCACTTTTGTGCTTTCTCCTTTTCTGTCTGAATTTGTTTCTAGCAAAATAGCTTTTTTGGGGGGGGGGTTTCAACCTTCCCATCTTCTTTCTTTCCTTCCTTTCTTTCTTTTGGAAAAATCCCGGTCTGACCATCAATATTATGTATGCTCTCAAAATTTCTTTGCCTTTATCAGGTTTGATTTATGGCTGTGAGTTAGATAAATTTTCTTACTGGTCTTTCATCTCTTCCTCACCCTCCTGTTCATTTGCTTAGACAGGATGTCAGCATCTTGTCAGCCATATACAGGCTGCCACCCTCACTCCAATTCATAAGGCAACTCTTCGAACTGCGAGGGACCTGTTGCCTCCCTCTGGGTCTCGTGAGCACTGCCCCTCTTTGCCCCCCCCTCCAGGAGGGTTCTGATCCAAAAAAGGATTACTGGAGTAAGTTTTTCAGACAGGGTTCATGTGAGGCTCTCCAGAGCTCACATTCCCCACGTCTGTCCAGCTGGAGTTGCATTTGATTTCAAGAGAACTATTAACATGATAGTAAAATATATAAAAATTGGCATTTGCAAAATGAATTTTCTACTCATATCTGTTAGAATGTTCTACAAATTGGATGGCATTCTCAGGCATTTGGATCCTGCCTCAATATTATAGAACTGTAGATATTATCTCTCTCTCACACAACCACCCTATACAATTATATATATCACAGTGAGAGGTGGAATGTGCAACTGCAATCTTCTCTGTGGAATGAAAATCGTAACAGTTGGGCTGAGATTTTCTGATCCTTCCAGTCCAAGCTTTGAGATTATGAGCCACTTTGCAATGTAAGAATTAATTGCATATTGGTGTAGTTCAGTGGTGGGATTCAGCCGCCTCGCACCTATTTGGGAGAACCGGTTGTTAACTTTCTAAGCACTTCGGAGAACCGGTTGTTGGAAGAAATCTCATTTTGTTTTTTTACACTTTACTGGGCTAATCCTGCAAGGAAGGCAGGAAGGAAACATTCAGGTATTGTTTTTAGCCTGATCTTTAGTGCCCTGCTTACAGAAACTGCCTCTCCAGTTAACCCTTATTGCATTGTAACAGCTAAGACGAAGCTCCCATCGAAGTGAGTGATGCTGAGTTGGCCACACCCACCCAGTCACATGACCACCAAGCCACACCTACTCAGCTGGTCATTAGGGCAGAGAACCGGTTGTTAAATTATTTGAATCCCATCACTGGTGAAGGTCAGTTTATGTGAAACTGAGAACTCCATTGTGTCCCTAGAGAGCGAAAAATTGCTAGCAGAAATTATACAGTTGAATTGTATCAAAATTACTGGATTGTTTGGTTAGCTACTTAGAAATATACAGTAATACACTAATTTCATTTAGCTACTGAGAAATGTAATAGTCTTAAACTTACTAATATTTTGAACAGGTTTAATGATTTACTGATGCTTCAGAGACAAAGCAAAATACTACCTCATCTTGGTGAATATCCTGAGTTTCATGCCAGTTATCAAGGACATCCTAGCAGTTTTTGGCTTCCAGGTTTCTTTTTTCCACATGGTACATAATTTTGTAATTTATTTTATTCATAGACATTTATCAATTATCTATTTTAATTTATTAAAATGTGTGCTTCAAATTCTTGACATAGTTTGTAAGCTGTAGCTTTTATTTTATTTTATAGTTCTTGCCCAGCGACAGCTCATTCAATATCTGTTCAAAGTTACAACAATGCTAAACAAGGAGACTTACAATAAGTCCTTCAAGTTGTAGCTGCTGCAATGTCCCTGCAGCCATGTGAACATGATTTAGATACTTGGCAACTGACAAGCAATTACAATGGTCATAGCATTCTACCATAATGTGATCATCATTTGTAACTGTAACTGTTGGCTTTGGACAAGCAAAGTCAATGGGAAGATGGCAGGAAGTCACAAGTTGTCTTTACATGACATCATTATTGCTGGAACTGTCATCATAAGTTCGCATGGTGACATGATTTTCCCTTTTTTTGCTTAGTTGTCTGTTTTAATTTTTATCATTAAATGAAGTATACTTGTATTTCATTAAATTATAAAGAATATCTAGACTCTAGATTGTTTAGAGCAGGGCTGTCAAACTCCTGGCCTACAGGCCAGATATGTCATGCATTGGTCTTGCCCATGCCCATTTTAGCAAGGGGGGGGAGTCCCAATATGTCATGTGATGCTACCATGATGATGTGAGTTTGACACCACTGGTCTAGAGAATCCATAGAAGATTTTCCAGTTTAAATATGTGCTTAGAAGTTTATAAATAATGTCCTATGATAGATATGATAGATATGTGGAATGTTTATATGATATAAACTGGATTACAATATAATATAACCTGGATAATTATTGCTATTACTGCTTCCCTTTTTCCATATTTTTCTTGATCTCCCTCACACCCTCTTCAGTTTTTCTTGTCCACATAATTCCTGCAGATGTGTTTTGAAGTGAGAGCCAGGCGTTACAGATGAGGGAAATCTTGTATTACTTTGTAATCCTCTATATTAATAATTTAATGACTAAATAAGAAACTATTGTTTATTTATATTTCATATTTCTTCATTGAATTGGGAGTATATCAAATAGCAAATTCATTCACTCTTTGCAAAGAATAAAATTATTTTCATGTAATTAAAGAGTAAATGTAATTAATTTCTTAATAATGGTAACAAATCTGTGTATTTTGTTCTTGAAGGATTTCTTATTGCTGTGTGTCAGAATTATGCTCGGTTGAATAAAGTAACAGTGGATTCACTTACTTTTACACATAAAGTGCTTCCTTTAACTCAAGATGAAGATTTAAGCTTCAATAGAAGGGAAAACATATTAAACAAAGCTTTTGAGGTAAGAATGGGATTGAAACCAGTTTCTTTGTTCTGGTTGACTGTTGTTATGTAATCAAAATGCAGGCATCCATACGAATATCATGTATGATAGTTGTATATATGCCTAAACTCTGGCTACAGTTGAAAAACATCTAGAATATATTTATGAAATTATCTACAAAGAAATAAGATAAAGATATTGCAAGGAAAATTATAGGCAGGTAAACTCAGATAGGAAATGGATTTAGCATACCATTTATCTAAAGCAAATCATTTTATGAAGTAATGGGTTAAATGGATTATATGGACTTTATTTGCTTCTTTATTACTGGAATCTTTATGGCCACCTACTTAACACACAACTAATAGGTGCAGCAAGTAAATCATCAAAAGATTTAAGTATTTCCAGGCTATCTGTACTGTAGGTCTCCTCTTTGCATCTTGTCATCTGTCCTAACCTAGGAAGCAGGTCTTTTGGGGGGCAGCACCCACCCTTTGTAATGATTCTCTTATTCACAGCCAGAATGTGATTGGTTCCCAACTCTGCCAGTTTATTAATAACCTGGTTTTTCCTTTGGGGATTTGGATCAAGAAGTGTTTGATGACCAGAAGATGTGTTTTGTTTTTATTTCTTTTATTGTTGTTTTCATTTTAACTGCCCAGACTCACTCTAATGAGTTATGGAAGTCATACAAATTGAACAAATAAATAAGCAAATAAATAAGCAAATTGCAACATAAACAAGCCCATAAGTATTTTTCCACACAAAAGGGACAGATAGTCCTCAAGCAGCAAGTATTTTCCACTTCTGTGATGATCCAATAGACTGTAATGTTAATATATATCTGTGTCCTTGAATCAGGGAAAGGGAAATGTGTCTATCCTGATTTTTTTAACTCACTTCCATGCAGTGGCAAGGGACTATGAAATGTTAAGATAGCAACTGTGTCCACATTCCCTTTTTTGCATCACTGCATATGCCCAATTCCTGTGCAATGAGCTTAGTCAACTTCACTTTTAGCTCTCTGAAAAAGACCAGATTTTAATTGTTTAGTTAAATCTTCCACTTGTTTCAAGCAATGCACAACAATGCTAAGTAGAAAGACTATCTATCTTTTATTAGGAACATTCTCAGTATGAAACCGGAGTTAAAATTCACGGCTTGTACATAGATGGTGCATGCTGGAATCCCCATACACAGGCATTGGATGAACCTAAACTTCATAGAAGATATTATCCACTACCAGTCATCCAATTTTTACCACAAAGTGTGAGTAGTATAGTTTCACTATCTTGGTAGGACATTTTTTTATTTTGATTACCCAGGTTTAAGTAAATGTTATAAGTCACTCAGTGGTGGATTCAAACTTTTTACCAATGGTTCTGTGGGCGTGGCTTGGTGGGCATCGCAGGGGAGGGTTACTGCAAAATCCAAATTAGCTGGGACTTGGGAGGCAGAGAATAGATGGGGGTGGGACCAGTCAGAGGTGGTATTTACTGGTTCTTCAAACTAGAAGCCCAGTATGAATAATGACAATATTTTATACTATTGTTTTGTGTTTT